>NW_024962267.1:14513871-14952723 GCF_019238085.1 Lagopus leucura
AAAGCTTTTGTAGTCCTTATAAGATACGCAAAGCTTTTGTAGTCCTTATAAGATACGCAGCTGTATGCTCAGCTTCTAGTAGCACGGAAGAGCAGTACTCACAGTTTTATGAGGGCCCGATGCGGTATCTGCAGAATTCTTCTTTCTTTTATGCTTTAAATAACTGCAGAACCAGCCAGGTTCCTTGTGGTGTAAGTTCAGAGTGTGAGGCATGAAGTATGGTCCAGTGTTGGATGCGAATGGCAGCCCACTGTGCTTGGACTCAGAGGGCTCCTACTGCCTGCACCTATTGATGGGAAACACTTTGTTTAAGTAGCAAACCTGTGGAGTGCCAGTTTGCTCTGTCAAAACACTCACCTGCTGAAATGCTTTCTTTGTGTACTACAGCAGCTTACTGTGCCAGTTCTTACTAACTTGAGGTTACAGTTCAGTAATCTTGAACTACAAATAAAAAATAGAGAATCTGATTCTATATAATAAAATCAAGAATCCACATAACCTTGTAGTATAGTCCTAAGTCTGCTTCAGTTGGATAGATTCAAGAAGTGGGCGATTTCCCCTATCATTTCCTGCTCTCTTTCTAGCCCTGGCTGAGGGCTGGATGGTGATGTGCTCTCTGCTGCATAGCTGTACTACTGTGTGCCCCATTGGCAGCACCATGCTTCCACTAGCTCAACAGATCATGATGGTACTTCTGTTAATGGGAGGAGTTTTCTGCTTGGAGCAGAATTGGATGCTTTTTAAAATAAGGACAGTATCTTAGCAATTATTAATGCTATTGAAGAAGCGATGTGACGGTGTTTGGTTTGCTCTTGTGTAGAGTCCAGGGCTGTTATCTGCATCAGCTTGTTGGTAATACCAGCAAGTTGCTTAGCTGGAAGTGCTGGAAGCCTGCTGAGAGCCTGCTCGAGTTGGGCAGTGAGGCTACTCCCAGTGTGCAGGAGATGTGACAGAGGGGAGCTGGGAAGCAGTGGTATGTGTCCTGACAGATGTGGGCAGCAGGGTGGCTGTTCAGCTGGTTAGCAGTGTTAACAGTATATTCCTCATTCCTGGGTATTTTCCTTTGTGCTGAAAACCTTTACTTAAACACCACCACAACAACAACAACAACAACAAAAAAAAAAAAAAAAAAAAAAAAAAAGGAGAGAGAGAGAGACCCAAATCTGCCTAAACAACAAAAACATGGCTTGTTTTGGCAGCACTGTTTGCAGGACTGCACCTTCTGTATCTTCTAAACTTTTGTGTAATAGTGTTAACAGGTAGAGCAAGTAAGCACCTTTCTCTTCAGAACTTAAACTACTGTGTATCTTTGTTCTAAACTATGTCCCCAAGTGGAAATGTTGTTTTGCTGTGATTGAGAGAGCTTATTTGGTTTCCTTGTTAATAAGCCATTCCCAAATACAGAGAAGCTGTAAATGATTAAATGTCACCTCTTCAAATTTGAGCAAACCATTGCATATCTTTTTGGCTCTTGTAAGTAAAACGTTTGAATGTGTGCTTGGCTTTGCTGAACTGGTGTCTGAGACCTCCAGACCTCCTACTGCTGCCTTTAGGTACTTAACTCATTCCTGTCTGTTGCTCAGGACTAAAGGAGCAGAATCAAACTGTCTCTGCTGGGTGATGCTGGGCCTCGTGCTTGTCAAGAGTTTTGTGGTGACTCCTGAGCACAGTCCATGGCTCTGCTGGCCTCAGGAGCCTTGTCAGCAGGCAGCCGCCTGCTGCTGCTTGTCTTCAGGTCTGGGAGTGTTACAGACATTCCGTCTGGCTGGATAACAGAATTCTAACAACAGAAGAGCAAGACATGTCTTTGAGAGGCTGGTGAAGCTGAACAGCCGTAGTTATATTAGAGTTGAAATATTCACATTATGGGAAGTAGGATTTATTTAAGGTTTTAATAGTTTGTGAAGGCAGTTCTTACTGTTGAAAATAAATTTTAGCTTGAAATTGCATCCCAGCTTAAAATCTCTGTAACTTGCTAATACTATTCTTCTGCAGTGCTGACTTATCTTGCTTGCTCTTTAAGCCTTTTAGTCCCTGAAGAAAACTTGTGTTCCCAAGTAGGGATAGTAGGGATATCAGAAGTTTGCACTGTGGCTGGCCTGGCCACATTGCTCTGGGTAAGTGTTGGTTAGGGATGAAGAGAGTTCATAGACTGTAAATGAGTTGTGGTGCAGAACCATGATGTCACTGGGATCGGGGCAATCTTCCTATGAATATGGCATGAAATTGGGTTTCTCCTTCTGAGAGCAATGGCCGTCGCTGCTACCTTTCATGCACTTCAGTGCTTAAGTTACTTTCTCTTCAAAATTCATCAACAGGAACATCTCTGAGTAAAGAAAAAAACAGCAACTTCTATTATGAAATTTGAATGTAAACGTGTTATTTTGACTCTTTCTTCCAGCTTAAGGAAGAGGTAATCATGCTAATCAAAACTGCGTGAAATTTGGTTCTCGTGTAATTGGGGTACAGTTCTTTTTCTGCCTATGGCTAAAGAAATGTGTTTACACAGTTTGAAGAAACCTGTTTCAGATCACTTCATTAACATTACAAGCCAAAGTATTTGCATGTCTCTGTGCTACACTGAAGACTTTAATCAAACTATCTGCAATTATTTTGACCCTTCAAATAGCACATATCTTATATCTCTTTATTGCTGCATTACTTGATAGTTAGATGTGTCAGACTTCTGCTTTGTAGGCAGTTTTCTATTGCATCTTCTTCGCCAACCCTTTAGAATAACCTTTTAGCTTTTTGGTCTGGAAAGAGGAGGCTCAGGGGAGACTTTATTGCCACCTGCAGCAACCTGGAAGGAAGTTGTGGTGAGGTGGGGGTTGGCCTCTGCTCCCAGGTAGCAGCGATAAGACGGCAGGGAATAGTCTCAGGTTGTGCAAGGGAGGTTTGGGTTGGGTTTTAGGAAAAGCTGCTTCTTTAAAAGAGAGGTCAGGCACTGGAATAGGCTGTCTGGGGAGGTAATGGAGTCACCGTCTCTGCAGGTGTTTAAGAAACATTTAGATGTTATACGAAGGGACGTGGTTTGGTGGGGAAATATTGGTGGTGGGTGGACAATTGGACTCGATGATCTTAGAGGTCTTTTCTGACCTAAATGATTCTATGACACTACTCGAGGTTCTTACACATTTATATTATTTGCTATTTCGCATAGCATTGCTTCTTTTAGATAAGCAAAAGTACTGCAGTAGGCCAAACAAGCTCTGGTATTTGATTTCTTAGTAATACAGCAGTGTTGGCCATGGCAGAAAAAACTGAAGTTAACTTTTAGGGATGTTGAGGTCAACACTGAACCCTTAATTTGTGACCTGCTTTGACTTGACTTGCTGTTGTTGTTTAAAAAAGCATTGAATGAGTATTATCAAGTATTACCTTGTGTGGATAACCATTGAAACTGTTGGTGATGTGAGCTCTGCTGGAGGCTTTGTGCAAGTTTTGTGTCTAGTTAGGTGTGGCTGGTAGCAAACATAGTTCTGTATCATCAAGAATTCCAAATACATAGAAATTTTTATATTTGAGCTTGTGCTGCATTTGATTAGGACAGATGATCTTACTGATGCTGGGATAAAATCGATGATAACAGGATGCATTTATCAAAAAAGCCCCTCCCTGTGTGAGTAAGGTACCTGATACTTTTTGTACGGATGTTTTTCAGAGCATTAATAAAATATTCAACTAGTGTGCTTGACAAGTACGAATATTAATGCTGTGTGTGTACTTTCTGTTGCTCTTAAAGGGAGATCGTATGTGGCATTTTGCTGTGTCTGTGTTCCTGGTTGAACTGTATGGAAACAGCTTGCTCCTGACTGCAGTCTATGGACTGGTTGTGGCGGGATCAGTTCTTCTCCTGGGAGCCATTATTGGAGACTGGGTGGACAAGAACTCGAGGCTCAAAGGTTAGATGTCCAAAGAAGGCTATTGACTTAAGGACAGGCTCAATTAGTGTCAAAAGGCAAAGCTGTTAGAGTTAACTTCTGAAATTAAGTATGAGAACCGGGCTTGCTCAGCTTATTGGGGTTAGTGATTGAGAGTGGTAATAATCATAAAAAGTTTCAGAGACAGGAGGTGGGTGGTTTTGATTGTGGTATTTGCTATTTAGGGAAGCTTGTACAGTATGTACAGTTACAGAAATATAGGGGATAGAAGCCATGGGTTAAAGTAAACACTACAGCTTTACAGTCTAGTGCTAGCATGGCATGTGTTATGTGCCTTCTATCTAGATAAAAACATCTTCCACTTAATGCAAATGCACTGTATTTTCACTTAGGTGTAAGTATGTTTTTAAACTAGACTAGAGTGTAATGGCAAGTTCTT
The DNA here is from genome assembly GCF_019238085.1 of Lagopus leucura. Classification (NCBI taxonomy): domain Eukaryota; kingdom Metazoa; phylum Chordata; class Aves; order Galliformes; family Phasianidae; genus Lagopus; species Lagopus leucura. The sequence continues at coordinate 14,518,195 of NW_024962267.1, forward strand.
CATACGTGCTGGCACTTGCCAAGGGTTTACACGATAGAATCACTTCCATGCTACACTGAAGGTAAACTATAGAAGCTTAAGTTAAGCCTTTTATCCCCTTAAAATAGTGTCAGCACCTAAATAGTTGTTTCTTGCTTTGTTTTCTTTTTGGCTGGGAAAGCTTAATTGGATACTGCTTTAGCTGTGAAGTTGCATCAGGCATAAGCTGATTTTCTAAGACAATTGAAAATTCAAAATCAAGAATGTAGTACATTTGTATCTCATATTTGAGTGAGCAGAATAGGAAGCTAGAAATGCCTAAAGAATCTTTAAATGTTTCTTAGAAGTTCTCTAAGTTTAATTTTTTTTATGTTAATGATTGTTATTCTCTGTTTTGATTTAAAACAGTGGCCCAGACATCCTTGGTTGTTCAGAATGCATCTGTCATCCTGTGTGGTATTATCCTGATGATTATCTTCTTATTTAAGACACAGCTTCTGACCTTATACCATGGATGGCTTCTTGTGAGTGCTCAAATTTGTTAATAAGGAAATAATGTATGAAGAACTTTATTGGACTATGGGAAGACTGACTTTTTATTTTTCTGCTCTGTCTGTTTTGTTCCTTCGAGCTGTAAGTGACAAGTAAAATTTGCAGCTAGTTAAGGAAACAAATGACTGTTTTCTTTTAGAACTATAATGCAGGCTTGATCATGTCTGAAGCCTAACAGTAGAACAGTAAGAGTGGAATATGTGATTCAAATGTAAAAGCCTTTTCTGGTTTGACAAGCTAGGAGTGAAGATCCCTTTATCACTTTTCTCACCTTCTGACTTTTCCCCCCCATTTCTCTAGACGATGTGCTATATCCTGGTTATCACGATAGCAAATATTGCTAATTTGGCCAGCACTGCCACAGCGATCACAATTCAGAGGGACTGGATTGTTGTGGTTGCAGGGGAAGACAGAAGCAAACTGGCAGGTGAAATGCATTGCCTTTCTAATACTTTAAATTGTCTTACTTTCCAAGATTGACTTCAGACTAGAATTTTATGGAGGATAGAGCATCTTTGAGTTCCGGTTACTATGAGAAAACAGCAAGTAAAAAAAGGGCAGCCTTTATTTCACCCCCTGCTCTGAACTATTTTTACAGAGAGCAGAAGTTGCTGTTGTGATTACAACAGTTAGGAAGCCCTCAACTTCTTTTGTCCTTGTTTTAGTCCAACTGCAGCTTTGTCAGAGGAAATCTTTCTTGTTGTTGACTAAATAAACATGCACCGCACTCTTAAGTCAAATATCCAGTGTTTAATAGGAAAGCTATTTAACTTTCAGAACTGAAAGCCAAGTGTTGCAATACTTTATTTTTAGGTCCCTGGAATAAACTGTGTTGTGTAACTGGGCTCCTTACATAGGGATCAAAGAGAGAGATATAGGAATGAAGTCCAGAACAGTCAAATACACGGATCGGGAAGCTGCAGATAAGAGTTACTGTGCATACAGCTCCATCTGAAAACTCATGTTTCTCTAGCACTCAGCGTTGAACACCCTAAGAAAACTTCTTCAGTTGTATCTGAATACTCAGTGTTCCTTTGATATCTGATACTGGGAGTCTGGACTTCATCTTTTTTTGGCATTGTAAATATTTTTCCTTTTTTCCCCCCTTTCTTGCACAGTAGTATGGCAGTATTAGGGGAGCAAAAGAGTTCCTCTGCAAATTCTGCTGCAGTTTGATGTTCATTACGCTGTGCTGCTGCTCTGATAAATAACATAAGCCTTTTGTGGTGAACTTGGGTGTGCTCTGAATTTTTCCAATTCAGAGGCAAAAGCCTTCCCAGAGAGAGGAACTGATACTGAAGTGCCAGCGAGGCATAGAGCAGCTTGACCTGCTAAGGCATTTATAGCTCCTTGAGGTAACAAGGGAACTGAAAGTTCCAAGTCTGAGATGCTTCTGGAGCTTGGATGCCTCTAAGCTTGGCAACATTTCAGCTTCTGGATTTTAATTTTGTCGCAAGCTGCCTAAATTCCTCATAAAGAATAAATCTCTGTTATATCTCTAAGGAAGGAATTTTACCTTACCAAAGCATCCAGGAGAGATCAGCCCTTAGGTGCATGAAGTGTATACTTTGAAATGAAAGGGAGACAGGTTCTCCACTGAAGTCTTATACTGATCTTGCAGTGCCTTCCTAGTTCATGCATTTTGCAGAGCAGCAGTACTGTTAGCCTCCTGTATGTGTGTGAATCACAAACGGAAAAATCTGATCTGTCCTTAGGAGCTTCGAAGTTCCATTGGTTCTCATTAACCTTTCTTCCTGTGTTAATTCTTATTCAGCAAATGACGTCTCCAAGCCCTGTATGCCTGCACATGAGATAAGGTACAGGCCACGCCTGCAGAGAGCTGCTGCATGGGAGGCACTCCTGCCTCTCTGTTGCTTCGTAGCTTCAGACAGTTTCATGACCACTACGTTCTGTACTGGAAGGCAGGATGTTACTGGAAGGCAGGATGTTACTGGAAGTTCTCTTGCAACTCAATTTAAAAAACAGTATAAGAAAGCAAAAACTAAGCACCTTGGTTCACCAAATCTGTTTAAAAGCAAGTTTCTCTCAGGCTGGATAGGGTTGTTTTATCTCGAATCATAAGGGATCTTCAAATTACATTTAATTGAAATAAATAAGTGACAGTGTTGACTTTGCTGAAGGTGGTGTTGTTCTCCTCTGCACTGTTAGGTTTCCTCAAACAACAGTCCTAGTTAAAAAATTCAGTAAAAGAGGCAAGCATTAATTGCCCCTTGGCTGCCCCTTCTTCTTCGTATTGGTATTTTTTCATTCACCCAGGTTACTTTGTAGCTCTCCTGAGTTTGGAAGTACTAACTTTATCCAAATGAAAGAAAGCTTTGTTACTGGAGCTTTTGAAGTCAAATAGCTTGCAAGACTCTAACTTGTTCATCTTACTTAAATATCAGTGAAATTGTTAGTATTGAAAGGACTTAGAATTCAATCTTGAATAACCTAACGGTTTATTTGAATGACAAGGAACAATTCTTGACAGATTTAGTAAAGCAGCTTTGTATTGTTAATTTCATCTTCCCTTCGTAAGCTTTATTTTCATAATAGGACTCTAAAATCAGTTTATGTACTTCTAAGCAGCCCAAAGCCCTAGTGTGCAAGAAAACGTAGAGCCTTAGCAGCTCTTAAGGGCAGAGCAGTGGCACCATTCACTGGAAGTCTGAAGCAACTTAGAGGGTGTGATGGCTGAAGCTGATCTGTGGGCAAATATCTCATCCTTCCCAGCCAAATGTAAGATGTATTCATGCTAAGAACACACTACTTGTTTTGATCACAGACATCCAAATGTGGAACAGAAGGGAGGGAGGACTTTGCTCAGTAAGTTCTTAATAAGTGTACAGCTGCCATCTAGCAATGTGACTCGATAAGAAAATTGAAAGCCATTTCAAAGGTCTGCTGCTATCATGTTGGGTGCTGCAGTCACCAGTTATTGGAAATAAATGGAGGGAGACTGTAGTTCCTCAAATTATTTTTTCAGGGATGAATTCTACAGAGTGTGGTTTCTGGAGATGCGTATATTGTGTTTGCATGTTATAGATACTCAGGATTTCATAGTGTCACTTGAATGTAAGGCTAGCTGGTGGTCTTGTGAAACGCTCATTTACCTGCAAGAAAATGCTTCCGCTCTAAACCCAGAATCCTGAACATGGACTTGGGCAAAACTGAAAGCGGAGAGGTCTGGCTCAGGAACACCTCGATTGGCCTCAGTGTTAATTCAGATGCTGGATCACTTGAAAGGAGTCTCTAGCAAATTTCTATTCTCACTGAAATCACTTGAAACCAAGTCAAGGCTTTTTAGCTGGATGTATGTTTATGTGTAATTCTCAAATATGTCACTGAATATTTTGTGATAAATGTTCAGCAACTCATACAATCGTTCTGACAGATATGAATGCCACAATACGAAGAATTGATCAGCTGACCAATATCTTGGCCCCGATGGCAGTTGGTCAGATAATGACATTTGGCTCCCCAATGATTGGCTGTGGATTCATTTCTGGCTGGAACCTGATGTCGATGTGCGTGGAATACCTGCTGCTATGGAAAGTTTATCAGAAAACTCCCACTCTGGCTCTCAAGTGTTCAAAAGTTGAAGAATCAGAACTGAAACAACTGAATGTAAAGAAAGGTATCGAAAGTACAAGTGTAACCGTTCAAATCCACACTCTCTTGCTATGCCATTCAGTGCTATGCTCCCTTAACGTGATATTCACTGATGTTTAAGTATTTCCTACTTTATCTGGTTAGTGCATTTAAGTTTACAAAACTATATTAAAATACCGTCTCATGCTAGCTGAAATGTATGAAGTGAATCCATTCCTTATGGAAACAGCATTCAGTAGCAAGTTTGTTAGCTGAAGCATTCTTCGATGTGCTTCGTTCTTAGCAGTGTTGCACTGAAGAAGCAGAAATTTAAACTGATGAATAAACTTGGCTTCATCATATTATATGGGTCAGGTTTAAGACCCTTATCTAATAGGGGAATACTGATTACCAAATCTAACTGATGCACCTCTGAAACGGTGAACTTACTGCAAACACTTGTCTTGCAGTTCATACTCTGCAGTTTTGGGCAGGAATGTATCTAACGGTTCCATTTCTGTTTGCAGAGAATGACATGAAACCTGCTGAAGGAGTGCAGTTAATTGCTGAGAAAGATGTAACTGGCTTTGAGCCCCAACAGGAAAAGGAAGTCAGCTGTGCTGCCCGAATTGCTGAACCTTTCATCACATTTCGTGATGGATGGGTTGCATACTACAACCAGCCTGTGTTTCTTGCGGGCATGGGTCTTGCATTTCTGTATATGACTGTTCTGGGCTTTGATTGCATTACTACAGGCTATGCATACACTCAGGGTTTGAGTGGTTCTGTGCTAAGCCTCCTGATGGGTGCCTCAGCAATCACTGGAATCATGGGAACAGTGGCTTTCACCTGGCTTCGTCGCAAATGTGGCCTGATCCGTACAGGCCTTATTTCTGGAATTGCCCAGTTTTCCTGTCTGGTTTTATGTGTCGTCTCTGTATTCATGCCTGGAAGTCCCCTGGATTTGACTGTTTCCCCATTTGCTGACATCAGTGCCAGGCTGTTTGAAAGTGAGCCGTTGCCTACTATTGCATCTCCAGGAGGTGAGCCTGAAGTGGCTTCTGCAACTGGAATGCCCAGCTTGTTAAACGGGTCTACTACTCCTGCTAACACTGACCCAGAGATGAGTCCTGAGCCCGTGCCTTTAATCTCTGTTAGTCTCCTATTTGCAGGAGTCATTGCTGCTAGAGTTGGTGAGTATTATGTCGCTGTTGACTTCTGACATACTGAATGCTTTTAATTTGGAACCTACAAAAACTGTCAACAGAATGCAAGTCTGAGTTTAGAACTGTAGGCTACAGTGGAAGTTCTGCATTACAAATCTAAGGCAAATTCATTATGTTTAACATGCAAATGAAACTATCTTCTGTTAGCGTTGCTGGTACAGAGGTTGTAGGTCTACCTTCTTGTGTATCATTCTGCTCTGATGTGAAAAAATGTCACACTTGGAGGTGACTTTTTATTTTTGAAAACTCACCTCCTAAAAGATCTTCTTTTCTTCCCAAACAATTGAAACTATTTGTTGATAGGAAACGGATCCAAACATCTGTGCAACCAATACCTTCAATTTTCACAGTTTACCAAATTAGTCCACTGAATAAATGGTCTAATCTTTAAACTTTGACCAACAAAAGAGTTCAGAAGAGGAAGCTCTGATTTGAATGGTAGCTTTAAAAAAAAAAATAAAATAAAATAAAATTATTTTTTAAAAATTTGAATTAATTGACAAGTAATCTAGTATTAGTATTGTAGAACCCTGTAAGAATTTCTGTGGCTTTTGGTTAGTTTTGCAGGAGGAAAATACTTGAGTCACGTGTGGGAATTGTTTGCAAGGTAAACTTCCTGTAAAATAGCTATTACTGCTGAGCAAAGCGTTGTTGATAGATGTGATGAAGCAAGATGTGACAGGGAGGTTGATGTGTCGAGCTGTTAGTACTAGTTCAGGAGGCATTACTGAAGGAAAATAAATGGCTCATAGCTGTGCCGGTGTGAAATCCATTCTACTCCAAAGGGAGGTTAGTTTGACCTGGCTTGTGTATTTTTAGCAGTAGTGATTGTTCCTAAGCATGAATTAGGTTGTATCATTAATGAAAGCTTACCTTGAGAAGCTCTGCTAGATGGATAACTGTGTTTTTCTTCCATAGGCCTTTGGTCCTTTGATTTGACTGTCACACAGTTGCTCCAAGAAAATGTGGCAGAATCTGAAAGAGGCATTATAAACGGTGTCCAAAACTCCATGAATTATCTTCTTGATCTGCTGCACTTCATCATGGTCATCTTGGCCCCCAATCCAGAAGCTTTTGGTTTATTGGTGCTTATTTCTGTGTCTTTTGTTGCGATGGGCCACATAATGTACTTCAGATTTGCTCAGAAAAGCTTGGGAAAACAACTTCTTGCTTGTTGCACTCCTGATCCCGAAGCAGTTTCTGATAGTTCACTGCCTGGTAATACCTCTACTGTCTGAAAGGATCCACTTCTCATACTAACTTCCCACATTAATATCATGGTTAAGCACACATTGCCTTTTCTGACCGTGCCTAAGTTGTTTCTGTAGAGTTGAATGCGTAACTTAAACATGCAAGGAAGCCTTCCCAAGAGAACTCGTTGGTCTAAAAGGAGCCTATGCAAGTGTCTTCATTTTTGGCCAGGGAAAACTCCATTGCATCTTGACGTCTGGTGTTTCAAAGGAAAGCTGGATGTCATAGGCACTATTTGATTGTGAGATAATGCTGAGTCTGTTCTTCTGCCCTGCCCCTCGTGATACCAATTAGCAGTTAAACATAGGTACTTGTCCATGAATTCCACACTCATTGAGCAAAAAAGACTTTTTAGTTGCTTTCCTTAGAAAACCTTGATGTACCATGTCTGTTTTCTGTTCTTCCCCTTTCCGTAAGCATCTCCCGTTCCATATATTGCCCCTCTGCCTTCTCAAAAGGCTTAAAATGTCCTTCTTGGTTTCCTGAACGGATCCATTTGTTCTGATGCTTTCCCAGAAGAGATGTCTAGTAGTAATGTATTTCTTGTGGCTTAACTCTACAGAAACACCTGTGTAGGTTTTTGTTTTTTTTGCATGTTTCCTCAAAGTTAGAGTAACTATAGGTACAAGATATTGTATTACAGTGTTGCACTTCATAAAGTAGAACATAACCTCATTTTAGCAGAAGCTACTAATATACTGTAACATTATAAAGCATGGCTTTTTTTTTTTTTTGCCTTCTAGTTGCGGATGACAGATCTGCTCAGGTTTGATGTAGCAGAGAGTACTAAGGTCAGGAGTACTGGTACAGAAAAGCTGAAGTCTGGGCTAATTTGGCCTTCGCCTCAGAGTACAAGCAGCTTTAGTTTATTTCAGAAGCTATTGTGTTCAGAAACCCTATTCAAGTGTTAGGTATTGGAAAATAATGTGTATTCCAGGCAGAAGAGATGGATTGCTTGCATTTATCTGTTTTACATTTATGTGAGCTTTGACTTGTTTTGAACAAACTGGTGAGATGTTGGATTGTGTGGCCCTCTAAAGCAGCATAAGAGAAACAGAGAATGATTCATCCCTCTGATTTAGAAGTTCTGGTGTTAGTTGACCCTACGTGTGTACTTACACAGTGCTTTTAGAGTCACTAGCCAGTTGTGCACTTTTGTGAAAACAATTCTAAGCACTTTTCCAGTACAGTTGAACCTTCTAGTGTTCTGAGTTTTCCTATGGTAGGACAGTATGACTCTAAATGTAAATCTTTGGGAAATGTTCCTTTGCCAAGTTACAAGAAATATGCAAAACCATGAAGGGTATTTTTCACGTGTTGCTGACGCGTCTTCTAGGTGGCATCACTTTTAAGGTTTTTATTTTAGGTACCGTCCTTAACACAGTCACCTGTGTTGCCAAACCTCAACCCTGGGATGTAAGACTGCAAACTCCGTTACCGTTCAAGGCGTTACGTCGGGCTGTATCTGGGCCATCTCAAAACTTGTAACAATTGCCTAAATGGAATGTGAAAGAACCTCCAGTGGCTTTTGTCTCACGGTGTTCTGCAAGGGGAATGAAAATGAATGAATGGGAATCCAATATAAAACCCACTTGTAGCCCTCGGAGTTCTAGAACTGTCAAGTAGTGAATTTTCTCTTCTAATGGACCAAAACCAATCATTACTGATATGTCACTGAAATGTTCTCAGGGATATTTTCGCTAGTTTATAATTGTTTATATTTTGACCAAGCTTTTGGATTTTCCTCTAATGTAATAAAGGTAAAATGTGTAAATTAGAAGAGCTTTAAAATTTGTGACTAAATCCTGTATGTAAATTCTTGAGGTAAAAGGGAACTTTGCTGTCAGCAGAGCTTGAGTCAGGAGTAAAATAAAACAAGCTTATCTAGATTTACAGAATACAGATGCCCAAAGAATTAACTTTACAGTGTGTGGTAGAAGAGTAGGGTTGAACCAGTAAGGAATTTCCTAGTAGAAAATGTCTGATTTTCCAAATTTGTTGTCCTGTTTATATAATACAAATTTGGATCAATTTTTAATATTGCTTGAAGTAAACGAAGGTAGCCTGGGTGTCTCTGTAGTGTACTTGGAGGAAAATGTAAATGCCAGCATATGTATGGACTAGCTGTCCTGCAGGGAAACAAAGGTAGAAATGCTGTTTCTCGGGGGCTGCCCCCCAGGAGTACACAGGGAAATTGACCTGGGGGCTTCTTACCTCTTGTCTAAGTGGTGTTTTCGTTGTTAAGATCACTGTGGCCTTATTTCAGTAGAACAGTGGTTTGCTTCACAAGTAGTCCCACCAGGTATTGTCGCCTGGATCTCAAACCAAAGAAGTAATATTGGGAGGGGGCTGGTCCTTCATATTTTGTATACATACTGTTCCTAGGATTTGTATGTGCAGGTATATGACTGGAAGGCAAGACAATCTTAAAAGACCGAATAGAAATATGGATGCTAGGTTTTGTGAGGAGTAATGAGGTCCAAATTGGAAATGTAGTATGCTTTGGACCGAATCGGGAATGAGATGTTGAAGAAACGAATGCTGCTTGGGCACAACAATCTGTATGTCTTAAAAATGTACACAGACACCTGTACTGATTAGTGCTTTGAAGCAATGTGGAGCCTGAAGTCTTACTTAGCAAGACTTTCATTAAGTAAGCATTTTTGGCCTTGTATTTATTTATTTTTTTTAAAATTTGTCCAATTTGGATGAAAACTGCCCTTAAAATGTACACACTAAAAATCAATATTTCCAAAATAGCCTATTTTGTTATACAACCTTATGCTGGACATAGTATTGATTTATGTATTAATCTTGTTAAAGCTAATGAATAAATTTGCATTAAAGAATATTTGTCCTGTATTATTCAGTTTGTGTTCATCTCCGTGTGCTACATCTACTGCTCTTCCTGTAGATGGTTTTCCATAGGGATGGGATGGAAACACCAACAAATAGCACTGAGGAGGAAGGAAACAGCAAGTTTTGCTTTTAATCTTGGAAAAATACTTCAGCTGAGTATTTTGTGCAGGACTTGTGCTTGCCACATAAGGTGTGTGATTGCTTGTAGTCAGCCATGGGATGGATACTGCACTTGTTTAATAGGATTTTCCTGAACCAATTCCATTTTACCCTACAGAGTTGTCTAGAAAGATATCTTTGTTTGTCCTCAGTTATGTTATTCCACTGGGAAAATTAGAATTATTAGTTATTTAGTATTAGAATACTTAGTTACTCCTATGTGGAAATCAGAACGTAGGGGATTAAAACTACAGGCTTTGCAAGTATCAGCCTTGGTAGTGGTAGGCTAAGTGACTTGTCGCTTGGTAGTAGGAGCTGCAAAATGTCAGTGCTCAAGTTGAGATACTAACTTCCATTTCAGGGATTGCTCATCTTCACTGTCACTGAGAAACTTAGGTAAGTGTTAGAATACTCTGTAGTACTCTGTTGCAGGAGTACCCTGCAGGTATGACACAAGAATTCTAATGGTATTGTTTAATATATTTTGTGGATTAATAACATCTTGGCTGAAAAGAGCCCTTGATTTTTCATCTGATGGTGTCAGTGTTTTTCATGATTTAGATGTTTGCTTAGGAAAAATGGAGTTTTCCAAGGCTCTGTGGAAATGAGTGCTCAGCAGCCAAAGGTAGGATGATTGAAGATACGTGCTGCTCCACTTGTTTGGATGCTGCTTTGCTCACTAGGTGGTGGAGCTGCAAGCCATGCCCATGGAAGGCCAAGTATATTGCATACTGCATACTTCATTATTTTGCCTTGGAATATTCAATTGGTTTTATTTTTAAAATAGTTTTTTCAAACCTAGCACTGATGTTTCAGACTGAAACCTTAATACAAAATGACAATCAGTGAATTCCATCCTTGCAGTTTAAATGAGCTAACTCACTTGCTTAAATTGGCCAAGTGTTCATTTCCTGTTGTTCTCAAAGACCACATATTTTCATGTAGTGTTATGCTCCCTTTGTACCGAGCAGAGGATTCTTTCAGAGCCCTGCTTTGCTAGTGTTGCAATGTGCAGTTTTTAAACTTGGTCTGCAAAAGATCACAATTTGCAGATAAATCTTCCTAAAGAAACTGAGCAATTTGTAACAGAAATGCACAGCCAATTTCAGTTCATTTCCAATAGCTTATACTGCTGTTCAGCATTAAAAACTAGCAGGTATTACTGAGTCAGTGCCAAGTCGTCGGCTCATCGCAAGTCTGAAACAGCACAAGAATACAGGAAAACCTGAAGTACTTGAAAGTAAAGACTGTTATTTCTTCTGAGGAAAAATGCAACTAATGGTTTGAAACAGACAACTTTTCTGAAACTGGTTCTGTGGACATGATACTGTTTTTCTATCTGCTTTCAAGTCAACCGTTTTTCATGTTCTGCAGCGCCTGTATTTGTCCGTACATTTCTCTGGCACTTAATCCTGGAAAATCTAGTGGTTCATGTTAGTGTGCTGGTCCTTAGTACTCTCTTACCCCCTGTATTCATGTTCTTTTTCCTCTGTGCTGGTGCTGTGGTAAGCACTGTAGGTTTAAGTAAGAGGATTTTGCTCCCAGAGTAAGGCTCTGCCTCGAGCTTCTGCTTTAAATTTTGTAATGCTGAGGAGCAGAAAAAACTGGACAACATGTTTGCTTAAAGACTTGCAAAGTGTGTGGACAAAGTGCAAACTATCCAGTAATGCTTTTTCAAATACTTTGGCTCGTCCTGTCCTTGTGTGGGTCAATATTTCTTTCTAGTTAAACTTTTATTGCGTTTGGTCATAAGCATGCAACCACGTGCCTTCCACTCTTATTCTGGGTAGAGAGTGATGGAGCAATCTGTTTTCACACAGAGTTTGAGTTCTTACTCCTTCGTAAATGTTCAGAAAGTTACTTGACTTACATTTAGATAATCAATTTTACTTCTTGGGCAGATGAAGGAAGGGGAATGTACAGTAGATGTCGGTAGGGCTTCTGCAGAAAACTATGCATCACTCCTTTAGACAAAATAAGCAATCTCTCCAAATAACAGTGAAATGCTTTTTAAAGATGGATGGTTTGGTTCAGAAAACACAGCAAGCTGTTGGTCCACAGTACAATTTATAGCATATCAGCATCCCCATGAGACCATGTCAGAGCCCGGAAACGAGTTTTCCTTGAGCAGTCAAACTAACAAAGTGTGGCTTTCTATGTCTGCTTGTCCTAGGCAGTAGCTGTAGCTGTTGGCCCGTGTTGTGCAATCCCTGCTCTTCCCCCAGCTCTCACGGTGCTCCCCTGGGCCCCATGCTATCAGCAGGGCCAAGCAGGGCACACACTCATCCCTCATTTGGGAGCGTTGTGCCTGCAACAGACACACAAGTGCTTGTGGGCTGATTAGCCAGCAGCCAACACAAACAGGGCAGAGTCCTGTGCTTGTGCCTCTCTGGGAAGGGAAATGTCCCATACCCACTCCCTCCTCAGCCACTGATTCTCACAAAACTGCTAACGGGTTTGGATATCTTTCATCCCATGTAATTGAAATTATCCAATTGGTCCAAGAGATGTTTGTTAGGAAGTGGTAGAGGAGTGTGACTGTGTAAGTCCCACATCCTTAGAAAATGTTTAAAAACATAATATGCTTTTAATGGGCTGTGTGATATAGCTTTAATTTAGGCTGTTGTCAACAGCACATCCTAACAATTGGATAAAATGAACCAAAAGAGAACTACGATGAAATCAGTGCAGGCAAGTGCAAAACACTACAGTTAGGCTGGAACAACAGACTGCTCAAATACTGGACAGAGAACACCTGTCTGTTTTTGTAGAAATTAATTGCATGTTTATAGCAACGAGGCTAAATATAAGTCAGCTCCATAACATGAAAAGAGCAGTGAGAACAGATGCATTTTATTTGTGAAGTGAACCATAGAGGCTCTTTGGATCTGAAAGACTGGAGTACAGCAGCCCGTTTTTCCTTCATTTCTTTATTAGCAGCAGTGCTAACTGAGGAGGAACCAGGGGAGTGCAGAAGTTGCAATTAGAGCTCTACAAAGCAAGATGGGAGTGAAATAATTGTGGTCATTTAAATACTGAGAGGTGATGTGTTTAACAATATCTGAGTATGTAAAGGGGAATGGGAAGAATATGTAATTTTGCTTGAGAAGATAGACATTAACAAGACAGCTCACACTGTGCTTACAACTCTGGGAGCTGTGTTCTTTTTTTACCGACTATCCTTCAGGTGCATGTGCTGTTTTTCCAGCTCAGCTCTTCTCCCATTACACATAATGTATGTGTAACAGTTGGTTCACTTCACTATTTCCATTGGAGCACAACTGAGATAGTAGACAAGCGCACACAGACTTCTGTCACCAAGCAATTGCCAGTTAATTGCCCTCCTTCAGACCTCTTCAGTGGATAGCTCACCCATCAAAAGGTGTATCTTTTCGTTTAATGACTGAATGTTGGCTTTCTGTTTATGAGCAATCTCTGAATTCAGTGTCACGAGCTGCTCTGCAGGGCTGTTAAAATCTTCAGGCAGCTTCTATGAGAATTAAAGCGTTTTTGGTGGATGCTCAGTCAAAGCTCCACGCCAGTTACCACAGTCAGCTCTCACAGAACAGCAATTCAGCAGGTCTGTCAAGTGGTCCTGCTGAATTCAGAAGGCAGAACTCTGAAACGCGTTACTGAAAGAACAAAATGCTAAGCGTGAAAATCCTCTTTATGCTTAGAAAGTAACACGGCCTCAACGCCTTTTCATCTAAGGATCCCTTTAACTAGGACACCTAAAGCAAGGATAACATACATTCCTTATGTTAGCACTGTTAATACAGTTAAACTATTTCAGATATTTTATCTTGAACAAAGGAATCAAAACAGTGCCTCTTTATTAATGTTCATATTATTTCAGCAGGTAATTCTGAAATGTTCAACTATAATTATTCAGCATGACAATTAGGAGTATTAGATTTTCCCTCACATTATTTTGGTACAACAGTGCAAACAAACCTATTTTATTAAGCAGTCTTACCCAAGCTGTTTTCCAAAAGGCTCACGTGCCTCAATAACCCTATGCAGAGCCTGCTGACGTGTGTGTTCATCTCCTATACAGTCTGCTTCTTGAAGCTCCCTTAGCTGCCGGCAGCCTATTGACCTTAACTTGGAGAGTTCAGAATGGGTCCTCTGGGGATGCTCCTAGGAAGGTACATTCTGGTTAAGGCTACTGAAAAGGTAGCTGTGGTGTTTGAATTCTTTCCTTTCTGGGAGCTTCCCCCGCAGGCTGACCACATTAGACATGAGAACTGACAGGGAGTTATAAAAATACGCGGTCTGTCCATCTGAGAAAGAGGAGTTGTCCATATTAGAAATATTTGTTCAGCTGCTGCTGGAGTAAGGCCAGCCAAAGTCACTGTTTACAGTATGAAGTGTGCTGCAGTCCACTTTTATTCTAAAGATAACAAAACAAGATAAGGAACCCGTTATTTGGGATGGTTTTGACGAAAGTTTCAGAGAAATAAAAATAAGTCAACTGAAACTTGATGAGCACGGATATTTTTGTTTGCTTGGCTGCAAAGTACTTGTTCCATGTCAGCTTATGGTGACTTGGCATTGCTCAGTCATGCCCAAAAGGAGCAAACTGTGACACAGCTGGGGACCAGAGAAACCTTAAACAGCCACGCTGGACTGCAGAATTTCCTTGCTGAAGGCCTAAGCGCAGGGCAGCTTCACGCAACCTTTTCTTTCAAGAGGTTGTGATTGAGCTGGCAGAACTGCTCTGCAAAAACCCACTGCAAATTCTGGTAGCTTAAGCTCAGGATTTTGGAGGACTGAGGGGATGGCACTGGGAACAAACTCCCCCATGGCCCCTGCATATCGTGAGGCAGTGGGAACACAGCCGGTGTCTGGAGAGAAACACACAGAATAGCATCACAAGTAACATATCTCCATGGAAGGAAATATGAAAACAACAGGAAAAAAAATAAATACTCCTCCCAGGAAAGAAGTTTGGTAGAAAAAAGCCTCCTAAATGTCTTCTGAAAAGTTCCTCCCTCATCTGAAATAATGTAGAATCTTTATATTAATATAATCAGGAAATGTATTAAATTTTTTTGGTTTTAGGTTACAATTTCTCTTCATTTTGTGCAGAGTTGCAGTCCTAAAAATGGTCTTACAATAAAGAAATTGCTGTTTTTGTCACACGGAGTTCACAACCTTCACTGAGCTTTTACTCCTTTTCTGTGCCATAATGGCCTTTCCAGAGATTTTCAATTGTCTGAGAAGTAGTCATGTTTGGCTCCTTTGTTTTCGGCTATTTTCTGTGCTTTCATTAGTGCCTGAACTTGGCAGATAGCACAAATCTCAATGCAGAACCACTGCATCTACAGAAGAATGAATCACATCTCAGCACCTTTAGATCCTTGCCCTGATTCCCAGTCAATTGTTCTTGTTTTGTCCTAAGAGGCAAAAAAGAAATTTGTGGACAGATGAAGGAATACATTTTCTGAACCGAGGATTTCAGAGAACAGAGGAACCAGTCTCTTTGGAATCACAGCAAGTGCAGCCTGATAAAGCTGATAAGAGCAAGACTTGTTTGAAGAGGAATACATAGGTTTCTTCTCTCTCCACTGATAACGAGTTCTTATCCAGTTCTGCTTTGCTCACTGAGATTGTTTTCAGTAATGAAATGATAACTTGACTTAAATTGCTTGGGCGTTAACTTAGGGAACCGATTCAAATTCAGGGTTATAAAGGAATGTAAGGTTTCGTTTCATCTGTTTAGCTGAGGTAAAATCTGAATGTTTTTCTTATCTAAACGGAAGAGACCCGGGCCAATAATTGGCTCTTCAGCAGAAAGCTGTAACTTCAAACTGGTTTCATGTTTCTTTCTGACGTTCCACCTGCTGTCTGGTTGACATTCCCCGTTCAGATGCTGAGGACATAGGTCAGGTAAGTAACAGAGCTTGGAAACTGAAGCACCAGAAGATGATATGAATAAACACTGCATTTTCTGGCAAGTGTAAATCCTTTTAAATGTGATAAAGAAATTGAAATACAGATCCACGTTCTTCTTTCCAATGGCCATGCACCTCCACGTCCACACGGCTCCAAACCACAGAACACTGCCTGTGTCTTCTGGCTACGTGCATTTTCAACGTATCACTTACTGGCTGAGGGTAATATTGTATTCACAAACAAATTTGACATCAGAAAAGAGGGATCTGGAGGAGCTACCCTCCCAGCAGCATGTTATCAGGGTTATCAGGAGCTTTCATGGACTGAGTTTCAAGGTGCAGACTGTATGTGGGGCCTAGTGCCAAACAAGATGTTGAGAGCAGCTGCAAATTTTGTTTTTGTAGCTTCTGAATGTGTGAACATTTCTTGAAGCTGTGCACTGCTATTATAAATTCCAATGACCTTCATCTCTGGAAAAAACAGCAAGCAAATGTTGTACTGAATTAATAAAGACATCTTCAGAGAAAGATTTCTTGGTGACCATTTTGGTCTTCTAATTCTCTACATTAAAAGGCCTGTTAACAAAAAAATGCATTTCTAATCATTCTCGCTAACCCTGCAAGACATCAGTGTGTTATCCTGCTTCTTATTAGTCAAATTACAAACAATTTAACGGTGATATATTGATGCCTCACAGTGTTACCAACTAAACATTTAAGGAATAACGTAGATACAAATTATTCAGTTCAGGTGGACTGCATACGTTTCTTACAGTGTGTCCTTATCCAGCTAACTGCTCTTATCTATGAGTAACACTGCTCAAAAAAAAACAAAACAGAACTAACAGTTTTGGAAGGCCTCTCAGAGGAAGCGATACAAGGCATTATTGGATGTACTTGAGGATGAGTCAGCAACTCTTGTCTTACATCATGCTGGATAAATGTGCCAGAAGTCTGGTTAAAATCATAAAGCAATGGGATGGGGAAAATGAATGCGTTCTGGAAGCCTTAAGCACAACCCCTGGTTAGAAACAGAGAAGGTACTTCTAACTAAGGTTTTGGGGAGCACCATCCTTCCCTGCTCCCTCACCACAGGCTTTACTCTTGCTTTCTTGCTTCTGAACTCATCTAGAGTGATCCTCATGGTGCTGACTGAGGGTTAGTTAACACAGGTTACTTCTCTTGGGCTTGGTGTCTGCAGGGAAATGCTATTTCCAGACTTCGATAGTCTCAGTCATTCGTTGTTAAAATCTAAAAAGGTCTGAATTTCTGGGGAAAAAAGAGGCCAAGAAGAATTGCCTAAATACAACTGTGCAGAAGTTCTGAGACCTATGTAGTGCAAGTGGAAAAGCTAACAAGGCAAGTATAGTAACTATAATCTCTTGTGCGCTGTGGGCGCTGCAGATGGCCTGTGCTGGGCAGCACTGCTAAAACAGCAAACTAACTCAGCAAGTCTCTTCAACAGCCCCCAGGTGTCCAACCTACCACAGTCTGAAGCTTTGTAAAGGAAACACCAGAAGCACCATTCCCTGCTTTCTGAGTAAACGACCCTCCCTGGAGACTGAGACACGGGGCTGCCCACGCTTCCTGCCTGGAAGACTTTCTTATTTTACTAAGGTGGATTTTATGTGCCAGAGAAATTAAACAATTATCTTCAAGTTACAGGCAAAAAATGCAAGAGCTTCATTTTCACATTGCTGTGTCACCACAGACATTTTACTTTCCATTTCAGTAACATGAAATTCGTGGGAACTTTTCATTATGTGATACTCAGACTCTTACATTACAAGGCAAATGGTTAAGGAGTGGTATACTTTCTGTTCTATTAGAAGACACCGGTGTGTTTTAAATGGTCAGATTTTGAATGGTCAGTAGAATACTTATCTCACTATCAATCCTCATGTCTGATTGCACTGTTTTCAGAGAATCAGCACAGGCTCAGCAGAAGCAGATGATGCCCTGGTGTGAGCACACTTGGAGGGTTCAGTGCTGGTCAGCCACTGTACGGAGGTCAGGTCAGGACGCATGCAGGGAGTGGTACTCCCAGACTGAGCAGAGAAAACTGCAGCCATCTTCCTTCCTTACTATTTCTTGATGCTTGACCCCTTGCAGCTCTGATGAAGGAGCTGCTCTGCACAACCTTTCCCTCCAGCAAGGCTAAGGCACCCAGGTGAGGCCAGTAGCATCCATGCTGGCATCAAGCACACCACCGTGGGGGCCAGAGGACGAAGAGGAAATGAATCTTGGGCTGTGGAAGAGGAACATCAGCCTGTCTCAAATGGACTTTGCCAAGTTCATGCCAGCAGCCCACACTGCACTCTTTATGCTGATAAACCCAGGACTTCAGCCTGGGGCTCCATCATGCCAGGGCAGAAGGAATAAGGGAGAAGGTCACTACAAATCCAGAGATAAACTCACAGGGCAGTTCTTGTCTTTCCCTCCGCCTGTGGGACGCCAGTGGTAGGGGAACAGTCATTACAAAGCCTATTAGAGAACATAATTAACTCCAGCTGGAACTTTTGAACTCGACTTTTAAAAACCTCTCACCTCTCGTTAAAGGCATTAAGCAATCACCTTTTCAAAGGCCTCAGAGAGCATCACTTCCCTCATATTAATTCAATCTTTAATTGATACTGAGTTATTTTTTCCTTTGAGTCTAAGAAATAATACACTCTGCATAGAAAGTATTAGCCTCACCAGAGAGAACTGTAACTAAGAGGTGAGCAGTATTTGCTACCTCTGTGTGTATGAAAAGGTAAGCGAGATTTGTTCTGAGGTGTCTCAAGCTCAGAAAACTCAGAATGGTTTGAAAATATTTAGGAGACATTTTCCCTGTTTAAAAGCTAA
The DNA here is from genome assembly GCF_019238085.1 of Lagopus leucura. Taxonomy (NCBI): domain Eukaryota; kingdom Metazoa; phylum Chordata; class Aves; order Galliformes; family Phasianidae; genus Lagopus; species Lagopus leucura. Next base: position 14,536,556 of record NW_024962267.1, read on the forward strand.
TGTTGTAAAAGGAAAAATTACTATAGGAGGTGACAAGCTTGCCATTCTTCTCTTCTCAAGAAGATAACAAAGATAGGAGAATGCTTTCTTGTCCTTACTGATCAGCAGCTGTTCAGGAGACATTAAACAATAGGGAATGTTAGTAGCTTACAAGTGCTTTGCCAAAGCAAATGCTATTTTCGGTATGACTCAATGGGAATGATTCAGCAGTTTCCTAGCCAGCAAATAGTTCAGACCTGTTCCAGAGTATTTTAAAGTTTGCTGTCACATGTTTCTTAGCTGCAGCTTTCCCATTTTAGTTTATCTGTGATTGTATGGTAACTCCATTAATGTATCACCCGTCAGAAGTATGAGAGCACATGAGGCTATGCAAAATAATGAGAGGATTCAGTTGTCACTAAAGGTATTCTTATTGAACATAATTATCTTTGACACTCTTTCTGATACTTCAGTTCTTGTAAGAAAACTATATTTGAGCTAAAGATACTCCACTCCCATGAAATACAACTGTGGCACAGTGACCTCATTTGTGTTGCACCATATAGCTTTATGTCACTGTTCACAGGTAGGAGAGCAACTGCACAATTCAATAATTAGATGTCATCTGTAAGACTGGAAACTTGAAATGATGAGGCAGAAACACAATCAAAAAAGTAGGATTTGGCTATCTTGAAATGCAGGATGTGTGTCGAAGGATACTTTTGTTGTTTAATTACAGCCGGGTGTGCATTATTGTAAGTATCACTGTAGGTAGCTGTTGAGGGTTCATTCTGTGTAGCAGAAACCCAGCATCACGAGCAACAAGCAATGTTGTTGCTGCCTGTGCAATAAAAATTGTGATCAGAATTAAAAAGGAAACAAAACTCACGTGGTGGATGGTTCAGCAGTTTGTAAATCCCCTTTCCTTATTCACACAAGAACGCCTTGCTCTTATCCCCTTTCCCTGTCATCTCTTTGGGCTGACATCATGTGCAGGAGCATCTCCTCCACCAGCTTTGCCAGGAAGTCCTGATGTGGTGCTCTCCTGTGGGCCGCTATTTGGAGCTCCCTGCACCAGCAGCCCACCTGGCCTCTAAGCTGAGCTTTCACAGTCCCCTCTCAGTTTTCAAACAGAAAATAGAGTGCGGTGCATTAGATGCTCCTGCATGCATCCACCTCAGTGCTTGCAGAGAGAAGAAAAGCTTGTGTATTAAGAAGCATTCTCTGGAAACTGCTATGGCCCATTGAGTTGTGAGGTAGCCGGGGGCCCAAGAAGTGTCTATGGAGCTTCCTGTAGAAGCAACCCTACCAGGGACTGCTCAGCAGATTTGTTTTCTGTGGGGCATTTAGGTTGCTGGGAAAGTGTGGAGCAACCTCCAGCATCTGTGTAATTGAATCAGATCCTTCAGAGGATCTGTGTTCCTCTGAAGAAAAATTTCTTGGTATTTCTTTTGCAGGGAGGGGCAGGAAACGAGCAGGAAAGAATTTGACCCGATAGCAGTGGCCACTGGGAAAACAGAGTGTGATCAGTACAGTTTGTGGGACAGTTAGTGAGAATTCATGTGGCTTCTTTTGTTTCTGTGGGAGTCAGTACCTAAATGCCTTTGCGATGTCAATATGTGATCTTGAACTGTGAGTTTTCCAGCTGGGCAGTAAAACTAGATAGTGGTTCAGTGAGTGAGATGGAGAAAAAGGAATTATTGAGGCGAGAAAAAGAATGGATCTTGATCAGCATCAAAACCTAATTGCTCTTGGCAGAACCAACAAAAATAATGAAAGAACGTGCACACTACAATGTATGTTGGGAAAGCCAAAGTACTGAGCCTTCTCCAAAATGTGACTTATAAAACATCATTGTCTAAACATAAGTGACTGCAAAGTAGAACATTTGAAATGCTTTTAAATGTCAAACCCAAAACATTTCTTTAAGTCAAGAGGAAAATCTGTTTATTTTAGTTGAAGCAGTTCTGTGGGGTTTTTTTTTGCTTTTTTTTTTCTCTCCAATTCACAACAGAATTTTCTTGTGGTCATCTCAGCCTAGTGATTTGTATTTTGGGCTGGGAAGGGGGGGGGGGGGGGAGGTTGTGATATGTGCAGATGCAATGGTAAGAATTACCATTTGCATATTATAGCAAAAGCTGACCTGTGACTACAAGCTTAACGCAGTATGGATTGGTACCTTAAAATGGAAACTTTCTTTCCACTGGATTCCCACAGAGCTGATACTGTTGTATGCGAGTAGAGCCTGATGAGGATCTGAAAGCCAGGAGAGCTCAGGCTGTCAGGCTCTATGTAAGGCAACGTTCAGCTTTCTACACGCTGTCGCTGGGTTTGCTGGCAGGCACAGCAGAGCTTCCTTCCCTCTCACCACTGCTGGAAACTTGCCATGCCGCTCCAAACCTCTCCCCATGATCGTCTCCAAGCAGCTGATGGACTCACTGAGCATTGTTACCTGTACCTGCTGGGACAGGGCTGGAAATGGTGGGTTAATTCCCTAAGAAATGGCTTAAGTTCTGAAATGATATTGAGTAGTTCCAAACAGCAATGCAAACAAGCAGTTCTGGTAAATAGAAATCCATGATAATCCTGGGCACTGGTAGAGGTGACAATTTTAAATGCCTTGTCCCTAGCTGACATTCCTTTAGGAAGGTGCTCGTGAGATTCCCTGAGAGTGAGAGTTTTCTTTCTGATTTTTCACCAAGAAGGAAAGTTCTTTGCCAACACGCTTTGATTTGTTGAATGGAGATATTACTTACATGCTGTAATTCATCCTTCTACCCATTGCATCGTGCTGATTGAGCTGTACATGTGAGTGGCTCCTGGAAAACTGGCCTGGAAAACTAAATGCCTTCTGAGATCAGGCTTTGAAATCTGTTTGCCCACACAATACTATTAATGAAAACAAAGAGAGATGAACAAGGGCCTCCACCCTTTAAAAGATGAAACAATATGATCTTTACCACCCACCACCTATTTCAGATTCTTAAAAGTTTTTTAGTGGATAAGAAGATACAAAGTTTGGATGCGCTTTACACAAACCTGCATGGATTCCCTGTGTTGATTACTGCTGTTCAGAATGAGGAGGAGCTAAAAAATATTGCTTTTCTTGATAAGAAAGCATAATCAGAATGACGGTTGCAGCTGGTCACAGAATAACAGGCCATCTCTCCAGCTGCAAATACTGATTCTCTACTGACACAAACCGAAGATCTGTTCAAACGGCCAGGAGTTGGACAGAATCTCCTCTAAGACAAGTTCATAACTACAAGTGTGTATTCTGAATTGCACTAAATCCCAAGTTTGAGTTCTGATCATCAATTTACAAAACAGCTATTGCCCAAAATGGCAACATAGCTCATTAGGTAAGAAACCACGTATTGCTTTGAGGTAAAATTTTAATCCATTTGTTAGGAGGCTTACATTTTTTGGAAGGTTCAAGTTTCTCTTCTCAGTTATGCTTAACATACAAGGATGGGTGGGGACCAATCAGCAGAAGGATTTTAGCTTTCTAAACTTAGTGATACTCCAGTGCTAATGATTATTTCTTCCTTGGCCTGCGATAGCGCTCGCTGTTAATTTTACTTCGTGTGTTAAGCAGAAACGCAATTGAAGCTGGGAGTCTACAAGTGAGAAATGTGCATGTAAGATGTTTTCCAAAGTGACCTAGGTCCTACTGACCAGCTGGGATACAGGAGCGGGCACAAGTAACTGCCAGGTTCTCTGTGATAACCAACGCCCTGAGAGCAGAGTGCTGCTGCCCTGCCATTCAGACCTGTGGGGCACCTTACGGTGATGTCCTCACTTCGGTTTGTTCTTCCCTTGAGTCTGATGGCTAGGGCCACTGAGTGGCCTTTTGGGCTCCCTTTTTACGTCACAGTCCTCTCACAGTGCATCTGTTACCAGAAATTTTTAAGCGCCGTACCACGCCTATGCTTAATTTAATCCAGTAAACCTCAACCATGGAACATATGTAACTGTCTTTCATGCTGCCACTGATATGGAAGAAATGAGTACTGGAGAACAGATTACTCTGCTTGTCCATAAACTTTGAACGGTACAAATGCTCTAGCTGCTGAACAGCCTACTCCAGTGTTCAACTTCAGGAGAGTTTGCCATGACATTTAGTACAGGGGGCTGTCGACTCTGAAACATTATGTCTGTGGGATCCAGAGACTTCATGTGATGCTTCCTACCTTAACAAGGATCACTTGTTAGAATGTTTGCTATCACTTCTGTACTTAGAAGTAAAAAGTCACGTTTCTCAAAACATGTAGCAAATGCAATCATGAGGAGTTTCATTTCCTCGAAAATCTTCTCTTTCCTGTGTCCTTGGAAAAGCAGAAATGCAATTAGGAAGTCAAATTGTTGTCTATTGGTTATCTATGGAAAGTTGGCACATCGCTCACATGACCTTTATTTTTGTCTTGAAAAGAGCTAATGTGCTTCTTTAGCCTTGCTTGTGGTCTGCAGTGAATCTCTGTAGCTCCTATTTGTATTCTTTCAGAGTTGTTTTTTTTTTAACATAAATATTTTATGAATAATAAATATGTGTATAGTGTTAGTTTCAATAACTGATAGGATAAGAATGGATTATTAAATAACATTTTAATTAGAAAGTGAGTTTTGCAGGAATTGATATGGGGCTGAAAGCTATCGGTCATATCAGAGAGGCACTTGCCAGAAATGCGAGGATGAGAGGCAGCAGCTGAGAAATGACTGTGAACTGCCAAGAGATGCTGAGCAAAGCCGTGCAGGCATATTGAGAGGTGCATGGAGAAAGCTAAACTAGCACAGGAAAAAATCCAGCAATGGATGTGAAAGCTTGTATGCTGTCCATACAGCTGTGACTGAGAACACATCTTCTCATGTCACCTGCACGTTTCTACCCTTTGGTGAATGAAAGTGAATTTTCATTCAGTGTTTTTTTTTTTTTACTATATCTTTAGAAATACAATTGCTCTTTTTGAGTCCTGAAAATACCTGGGCTTGGCCAGGGAGAATTGGTTTTTTTTGACCAACTTTGTATGGTTCATTCTGTTATATGTTCAAGGGAAAAACAGGTTATGCAGCATCAGCTTTTGCTATTTGGTTGAAACAATCCAACAGAAAAATTGCTTCCCTGTATCTTTCACATCCTAGATAAAATTATCAGTACCAAACCCATAGTATGTGCATGATGCATAACAGCGCATCCTTGTAGAAGCATACATGTAATGTGAAGCTCTAAATGTAAAAAAAAAAAAAAAAGAAAAAAAAAAGACTTCAGAAGGGCAAGTTTCTTCAAAATGGACCTTAAGCTATAGATCAAAATCTGCATTCAGTGCATTGTGATTCTAGCAAGAAGCATGCTCTGAGATCTGCTGCTGGGAGCAATCATGTTCATTGTGCTCCTGACGTGTACAAATATACAAGAACCAGTACTTCTGAGGTTTCACATCCTTCTACAGAGTAATCAGAAGACACAGCAGGAGGTGTCTGAGTAGTGATGGGGTACTGTGGAGTCATATGTTTCCCATGGAAATTATTTGTGACTTCCCGCTCCTTATTGCCATTCATCTTCAAAGTGGAAAAAAAAAAACAACCAAAAAACTTGTCTTGTGGGCAGGACAATTACTTGCTTTGCATCAAAGTTTTAGGTTGCTTCTAATTCAAACTAGATTTCAAAGGAGTGAAGCTAGCAGCAGCAGAGATATGCAGTACTGAGGATAAATGCCCTTTCTTCCTGGTTCTGCTATGCCCAGAAGGAAACCTCAACCCCCAGCACAAAACCTCCATCTCAAGCAGAATCCTTTAGGAAATAAAAACTAAATGTATCGTCTTAGTGCTTGACTACAGTGCCATTAAGACCTCTACTTTATATTTTGATTTTAAATCCCCATGTTTTCCTTTTTCTAATTGCAAACACTCAAGTTCTCCAGCAAGATGCATTTCCTTCTGGGCCAGCCTTAGATGGAAGTCTTGGAAAAAGAAATAAAACTCGAAGCCGGTTTTAACACAGTGCTTTCTTCTTACTTCTTCGGTTGCCCTCAGACATCTCTCCCTGCTTTCAGACTGCCAAACTTGCTGAAGTCAGACCCAAGGGGAATAACATGAACTCTGCTAACCCTGATGCTGAGTCTGTCTTCCTCACACTGAACTCCTTAGCTTTTGTGCCTCTGTTAGCAAGATCCCAAGGCTGATTTGTATTGTAAGATGCCAGAAGAGGCTTGAAAATTAATTTTTTTTTTGCTAGCTACCAGAGCTTAATGGGATTCACCGCTCTCTTAAGCTGCAAGCAGGATGAATTTGCATATTTTACCTTTTTTTCCCCTACTTTTCACACTGTTTTCAGTGGGGACGGTGCGTTGTATTTCAGGAAAGCTGCCTCTGCTTTTGTATGAAATACATGCGATCTCATGAAGGAAGTCAGCTTGCAGGAATGAGAGGAAGGAAATGCTTTTCCTGTTTCAATTAGCTCCAGAGCCCAGGAAGCTCCCTTTGTGTTTAATCCAACTGAGCAGCAGTTTGTTGGTACGAAAAGAGATGCGTGTGTTGCTAATATCTGATAATCTTTCCTCTTTGGGAGTTGAACATGGGATAAAATCCTCAGCATAGATATGTTATTAAAAGGATAAATAGTCTATTTTTCTTCCAGTCATACAGTTTGCTGTAGATCAGAAATAAAAGCACTCAGAGCAAGAGATGTATTTCAAGCTTTCTGCATGTCAGCTATCTTGTAGTTCTTTTCTAAAAATACTTGTTATCTAGGCTGAAAGCTTCATTTTGAGACAGTATAGATGATGCTTCAGCTGAATGAGGCCACGTACGTGGCCACGAATGCGGTACACGTGGCAAGGTATGCCTTGGAGGAAGTCAGGATGGCTTCCGTGGCCATACAGGTCCTTGTGGGGATGTGTTCCAGTGGGACTGAGACCACAGCTTGCTTCCTTTGTCTCCTGGGTGGTTTGTTCTTTGTCAGGATACTCAAAATAAATAAGTGGTACATGAAAATGTAAAGGTTAAGCTGAAAATCATTATAAACTGGAAGTAATGAGAGTGCTACCAGAAGACAGTGCATTACTCAAGAGTTGTTTTTTGTGGTTAGTCAGACTGGCTTTTCTCTGCACAACTGTGGGGATTACTAAGCATGAAAGATCCACTTCTGTAAACCATCCAAGCCACAACAGTTTTGCTCTGTCAGCTCTGTCATCGATTTAGGTGCTGAGAGCAGGAGAGAAATGCTCTTACTTGTGACCGGTTCAAAGACCAGACATGTCTGAATCAACTGTTAAGGGGTAAAAACCAACTTATTTTGATTTGGGGAATGTGCTCTTGGGATTTAGGCAAAGTTTAGCATATTCTTCAGCTTTTATTTACTGTAAGTCAAGTTATTTCACATGGCAAAGCATCTATTTTAGAATCATGCATGAGAAACTAAAAACTACAAAATATTAAGCTGTTCTCCAATGTCACTGCCTAGTGACACGTGCCAGCTTCCCTGATGGTGCAGGAAGGCGATACCAAACCATATATGATTTCTCTGCCATGCAGCAAGAGTCCTTATCTTTTTGGTGGCAAGCTCATGTTTGAGCTGGTGGGCGCTAGACACACGAATACGAGCCCTCTCTTTCAGTTGGACGTTTGGCGTTTCCTTGTTCAGGAACTACTGCAGCAGATAAGCGCTTGTGCTGCACAAATGCGTTTGATAACACCGGTGTCATTAGGAGACAGTGCAGCCCAGGAACATGAGGTCATCTGACTTTTATTGAGTAGGGTAACTGCCTTTAGATGCTATCACGTCATGAAATGTTCCATATGCATAGAAACAGAAGGGTATATTTATGATGGAAAATGTGGAAAAGTGCCTATTGATAGCACTTTTACTTCAAAGCTGTACATTCTTTTAAGCCATGCAGCCTTAGGAAATACAACGTAAAAATATAATTACATTCTTAATTACCATGAGATGTTCTTATGGACCGCAGTCCTGAAGCTAGAAAGATTATGTACATGTTTCTTCAGGTGATGCCTTTTTTCAGCAGAAGGCTAATGTCTGCTGAACTTTTACGTGAGGTTGACCTCACGGGCTCCACTGGGATTATCTTAATGTTATAGATGGATGTGTGCTCGACTAGCTGAATTCCTGTCCAAGGAAGCTCTTCTGCTTTTGATTTAATTTAATTTTGTTTTTTTTTGTAAAGCTGGGAGGTCGGGTCTTTGGGAAAATAAAGAATGTCATTAAACTTAATAGACTTAATCTTTTGGTATCTCTTCAACTTGTGTCCTTGGAAAACCAAAGCTCAGTAAGAATACCCACTACTTCTTTGACGTGAAGTTTCTGCCTTCTTTCCTACCACCAAGACTTGATTTGCAAGAATATTTAGTGTGCTAAACTACCATAATTGCATACTATGTTTGATTAGGGTTTCTTTTAACCCTTTTAAATGGTAGTATTTCCTTCAGGGAAATTTATAAAATTAACCCAAAGATTAACCCAAACAAATTATCAATGCTCTGTGTACAACATCTGGTTTAGATTGCCTGCTTTGTTTTCTAAATAAACTTATTCAATAAATAAATGAACAGTCCAGAAGCATGCTATTGATTAATGAGAGATGTTTTGGACTTAGCTGCCAATTAGCTCTCAGGTGTCTGAGTGCATTGGTGTAATTTAGAGGTTTTCCCTGATTTCTCATGTCAGCAAACAATTGGGAATTAGTGCTTAAACTGCAGACAAGAGAAAGCACTGAAAAGGAGTAGGTTCTTTGCTACAGAGTAGGACTCTGAATTGTATTGATGGAGCGTTTAAAGGATCCTTTTACATAAATTACAATTTCCACTGAAGAAAGTCAGAAAGAAATTGCTCAATTATTGTGGGAATGTAAATTAATTTTGGTATGAAATATAAGGTATATCAACAGAATCGTGTTTCCTACTAACTTCCTCAGGTTAAGATATTCAGAAAAGTAGATGAATTAAAAATCAAATAGCCCCCAAAGTCACATTTTTTCTTTTTAGTTGGCCAGTTGTTTTCATGGTTGTCACAATGCATGCTATTGGAAGAGTTGAATGGAACAAGTGATCAGTAAAATATGTCTGTCCTCCCAAGAATGACACTTGTTAGAGGATATGGTATAAAATAATTGTCTTGTTCTATGGAATATATCATTAATACATCAAATTCCCTCAAAGCTCTGTCACTCAGGGTTGAAAGTGTTCTCCCTTTCCTTTTATCTCATAATTTCCTACAGTGGAGCCCAGCTATAGGATAATATTCTATCAATAGCAGGTGCTATGGTTCCTTCCCAAGCTGTCTTGGCCCTCCCAGCAGTAACTGTTCATCTTGTCTGAGATGTTGCTTAGCATTTAGCATGTCTCTTTAAAGACAGTATGCTATAAAAACTGACATCTGCTTGATACATGTGTGTGTGTGTGTATAGAACATATCAGTATGCTTGTAGGAGAAGAAGTAATGTGACAAACCGGAGGCAGAGCTGCCAGGTTATTTCTGCAATAATTTTTCCTTTCTTTTATCTATCTTGAAAGAGTGAAAGAGCAAAAGCAGCACTGAACTATGACAGCTGGAAACTTGGGCTGAAGGTCGATTTACTGTAAAGACAATTTTTCAGAGCGTTGCACTCACCTGCTATCTTTTTCTATTTCAGTCCATTATCTTCAGATGTCCAAATGATGCACCAAAGAGTTCATTCCCCTCGTAATAGAAGATAGTACATAAATGATTAAGTAGTTAAATTCTAGTGGTCTACAAATATGAGCTTTCTGAAGCGTGTTTTAGTTACTCATTACTTTAATCAATTGATGTTTGTTTAAATGCAAACACAGCTGTTTCATGTGTTTGGTTGGTTTCTGTTTCTTTCATGAGGGACTCATGAGATGAGCAAAAAATCGCATTGGATTGACAAATCTTATTTCTTCAGAACACTCAACCCAAAATGACAGACATTTTGTTCTCCAAATGGCAGGGAAGGGAAAGAATTGTCACTTTATTAGCTGGCTTTTGGTTTGCAATTTAGACTCAAAGCTGTAAATGTGAACAAAATTGAACTCCCAGCATCTGCTTTTAAGATTTATCCAGTCTCCATCAATGAATTGCCAAAAGACACAGACTTTTGCCCCCTTAGGAGTTTTTCTATGAAAAAGCACCAGAAAGGCCTGCTTCTCTCCAGTGACTGTTCCTTCCTACAGAGTACTTCTGCATTTCTGATTAAGGTTTTTCCACAAATGTCTAACAACCTAGCTGCCTCTCTTTAAATATACATTTCCCTCATTTCATGCTACTCTTTCTTTGTGAGCACCTTCTTGGTAGTTTGAACAAGCTGTAAATGCAGGATTAGCAAACTGGCACAATGGGCTGGTTCACATTTCTTCCTTTGCAGTGTGATCTTACTAATGAATAGTCAAAATGAATTTGGAAAATGAACATGGGATTAAAAAAAGGCTGCTTTGTACCTCTCAGATTCCACTTAACAAATGATTAATGTTGACTGGGTTTCATTTAGTAGCTTTTAATTTATTACTTTAAATTGAATGTTTACTCTGAAATTCTTTGTTCTTCTAATTTCTTGAGAAATAATAATACCTAAAGATTCCGAAGTCACTGCTGTGGGATCCTGCTGCTTTTGTTCTTAATAAATTGTATAGATCAGAGCCTACAGCTATTCTGAAACTTGAAAGAAAATGACAATTAAAGTGATTATTTAAGTAAACTATTAAGAAAATTCACCCGATCTCTACTATTAAGTGAGCAGATTTTCTCTTTCCCTATGGAGAAAAATTTTTAACAAATGCCTCATTAGAAGATTTTGTTTTCTGAGTTCTGTCAAGCTGTTTCTTTTTAAAATTTTATTTAGATTGAAACTAAGTTTGTATTGGTCCAGATGTGTGGGTTTTTTTCAGTAGCTCTTGGATCTTAAATAAAAAAAAACTACTATAGGGATTAGGTTCCACAATGGAAGCAACCTACTTCCATGGCCCAATTCTGTTTTCTTGGTGAATGATACTGGGCACATCTAACAGGCCGTAGGTCTGTGTTTGATGACAGCCATCCAGCACCGAGCGAACACTTGTAAATCCTTTGAGGCTATGGCAGTTGGTTTGATCACTATGCAGGTGTTTCTGCATGGGAAAGGTTTGCATGCTTTGAGAACAGAAGTTTGCTATTCCTGGCAGGTCTTTGATTGTGCAAGGGCAACTTGCTCATTGATTACAAGTACTACAGATAGGAGCTTGATTCCATGCAGGCATTAAAAGAAAATCAAAACACAATGATTCCCAGATGCAATCTGTATCTTCCTTTGGAGACCCTTTTCTTCTCTGCAATGTTTTTCCTTTTCTGAAGATCACTATTTTGGTTTTCATTCCTGTGATGATCAACTGGAGGACTGCAGACCTGACAGTTACTTCCTGCAAATGGGCTGAGGTGCCATACGTTTCCTATGCTGCATCCCGAGAAGAACTCTGCTCTGGGAGCAGCGTCCCCTATAAACCTATTCAAAATTACAAGACACTCATCATGGTTTTGGGTTACTTCTGGCTGAACACCTTGATGTTCGTGTGAGCACAGTTCAGCTGGGCCTTGAGATGGGACTCTGGTCCCCATGCAGTAGCAGATGATCATGCTGGTGCTGCCCTGTGCGTGAGTGCAGGGTGAGGCACAACAGCCTCTGGCTTGGTATGACTGCTTTGTAGGGAGTTACATAAAAAGAAAGAAAACGGATTTCTACATTGGTTCCATTCAGAAAAGTGAAACTTTGTTGAATTCGTCTGTGCGCGTCTCCCTCTTCTCCCCACCCAAATAACTTTGGAACGCTTTGGTCACTCGTCACCCTGTTTAACTGAGAGGCTGCACTCCTCTATGCTCATTGGGATGAGCACTCAGTGAGAGGAAAGGTGCTGTGAGCGTGTTGCTGAAAAAAGCACCAGAATAACCAGATGGAGAGCGCGAATGTTCTGTGTAAAGAAGCAGCAGCTTGCAGAGCAAATGAAGCTCGAGAGCCCCAAATCACAGTGCTGTGGGAAAACCAGCAGCACTTTGTCATGCACAGAGTTTCTCTTCTTTTGAAGCTTTTAGGCACTGGTCTCTTATTTTGTCTCTTCCCCTCTGCTGTTCCTTGCAACGAGGGCAGGTATCTGTGAGTCTCCACGGATTTGTTCTTGATTGACTTACAAAGAGTTAAGCCTATAACCTGCTTAAAATATATTCATTTGGTGTTGAATTTCTGTATTGTACATCACACAATTGTGGGTAGTTTGAGAAACTGCTTTACAACTTAGGAATATTTTTTGTTGCAGGTGGGCAGCTGTCTGAATTGCTCCTATTTGAACTGGTGGCCACTTTTAAGTTGAGATCTCAAGCCCAGCTGTGGTATATACATAGCATAAGATATTTTTGCAGGGTTATTGCCAGCTCTACTGGACAATTTGCCTTCACTATGTAACTGGCTTGTTGTCTGACTAAGCTGAGAAGGGCTGCAGGAAGCCTCCACCATTTGTATGCCGTAGTCCATCTTGAAATAGTTTGTAACTAGTTCTACTTACAGTGCATTATTTAAAGTTGGAATGTTTTTGGAACCTTATTTGCTGGTTAAATGGAAATGTTTTATTTATTGCATCCAGGTGATTTTTAGTGATGCATGTCCAGGGTGGCTTTCTAGGTTGAACTAAACCTGCTGATTTAGAAGTGGCTTTTTATTTTGCAAATAAGTTTTTCTTTCTATTCAGTCCTTGAGATCAGCTAGTAGATTTCACACACTGGCAGCTAAACTTTCTTTTTCTGTATCCCCAGTCAGCTTGCCATTAGCAGTCCAGAAATAACATACTGATGGAGAAAGCAATGCAAACTTTCCTTTCCTACCATATGTGATAGTTCTCAGAAACCCAGCTTTCCTTTCCTCTATGGCAAATGAAACAGGGCTCTTTTCAGCATAGGATATTTTGGGTTTTAAATAGTCTCTTTGTACTGACAGTGTATGTGCTCCTTTTTACATTTGTTCATACTTGTGGGAATTTACATCTGATGATTTTTAAGTTGCATGGGAAACAGCAATCTGCAGTCAGTCAGTCTGTGAAAAATAAGAACTGGAGACTAAATCAGGGCAAAGTGGTGCTTGCACATCTTTGCCATCTTGATTGCAGCAGAGCACTGCTGTTGGTCTGTCTCCCACACAGCAGAAGGTGGCAATTTCTCCTATCTTCCAAGTCAGGCCTCTGATCCTAGGAGATGGTTGTCTTTCATCCTGGGAAGTATTATTTAGCGTAATTATCATGAATCTGCTGAACCTCTCGAGAAATTTAGCTGAATTTTCAAAGTGCCAAAGTAGGAGGACTGTGACAGATCTCTCATCCCCCCACATCTTTTCCTTAATAGAAGCAGAGCTCAAAGCAAGAGAACCCACAGCCATAAGATACTCTAAAGACAGAGGAAACTTAACCTGAACAAAACCTTTGAGTGCAGAAGCATTCCACTTGGGATAAAATTGCATACTGCCTTAGAGTAACAAACTGCAGGACTACATGGTTGCTTTTTCCTTCAGTATTTCTGAAGCGGTGCTAAAAATGAAAGGGACAGCATCTCAGATAATTGTGATGGCTTTCTTGGTTTGTGCTGCTAGCTTGGGGCAGAAATGAGAGCTCCTTTGGTTAGTCAAGGAAATAAAATGGCCAAGGAAGCTGAAGCTTTGAGCACAGTACTGAATCTGAAATACAATAAATGAAGTAGCATTACAAACAGACACAAGTTGAGGCATGAACAGCATAAAGTGGTAAGTTTTTATTATTTACTTATTTCAGTTTTTATTAAGGTATTTATTAAGGTAATTTAGAGTCTGTGCTTTTTTATAAATCGAGGAATTAGAAGTATAAGCAAGGCATTTTGAAAAATACACAACACAACTGGTTATTCTGGGTAGTACCTTGTTTCCTAAAACCCACTCTCATGAAGAAATTAGACAAACTTACGGCTGTTCTTACAAGATAAACCTAATTCTTAACAACACAGATGGAGCGATGAAGGTCAGTAGAGGACAAAGTTCACAACTCCAATACAATAGATACTTCATTACCTGCTTGAAACCTCATAATTCCTTAGCTCATTTTGTTTTAGAAGCTAAGCAAAGACTCCCTCTCAGCAGTTTAATGCTGTGACAGCATGAAAGAATCTGCTTTGAGTTACAAGCTGCTGCTCTGTATGAAATTTCTCTTCCCTGTTAGTGCAGTTAAGGTAGAAGAGGGTACGAAGGCAGCTGGGCTTTGCTGCAGCGCTGGGTTGTCCCCTCACACAGATGCCCTGGGTCTACAGCAGCACAGGGGAGAGGCTCTGTGTCACCATGAGAAAGGAGTGGGATTTCGCATGCTTAGCATGGGAACATGGTCACCTGAGCACACAATAAGCTCTTGAAGTAGAGTCCTCTGTCGTTCTCAGTGGAATTTGGCTGCAGCTCAGTGACCACCTTCATGCATTTGTGTATCATCTGGGATAGTTGAAAGCCAGATTTCTCCTCCTGGTCTAGCTCAGTGCAGGGCAAGGGAAGCTTGAGCCAGCACACAGCTGGCAGTGATGCGAGAGCAGAAACAAGCAGAGGATGCGAGCTTAAAGGTGGGAAGGCTTCTTTCCATGGCAGATGTTCAAAACATCTGAGAAACCTGCAACTTCCAAAAGTGCTGAGCAGCACATTCCCAGAGCTGTGGTAACTTCCTTACACCTACATCTTATTTACCTCAAGGGCTTCAGTCAGCGTAAGTAACTTGTCCTTAACATAAGCAGCTGGAACCTGTTTAAAACGGCATGGAAGAATTCAGTACTTGCTGTGTGTTTTTTGTGCCCCCGGGGTGTAAAGTCAGACTGGGCTTTGTCAGTGATTTCTGAAGAGTCAGGATTTCACACCAAACAGCTTCACAGTAACACAGTGTCCCCAAAGAAGTTCCCGAGGAGCATTACTGTGCTTCTGCTAACAGAAAACAACACTGAAAGGCTGAGGAGCTCGTTTTTCCCCTTGTTGCTGTTGTTTAAAGGAAACTTAGAAGCATAGTGCCTGCTTCTACTTTTTAAAGATCAGTAACAAAGAAGTTTACAAAAAAAAGGTTAAAGGAAATACATTTTGCAGTGAAAACACTACTTTTCTGAGAGAAAACATAATTGGAATAGGTAAGCATTGAACAGATGACATAGACTGTAGAATGACTTCCAGAAGAGATTCACAAAAATCAGACAAAATCTATCAGAACTAAGTATTTTCTGCTTCAGGGGCAATTTGCAGCAGTTTCCTGTCTCCCTGAATTATATTTCAGGCTGTTAATTTCCTCTTATTCTCTTCTGATTCTCCTCCTGGCCATTACCTCTTGCCTGTACAGACTCCATCTCCATCTGCCCAATCCCAGTAATCAGCATCTCCAAGAGGCTCTGCAAGGTCAAATAACCCAGCAATTGTTAGGCAGAAAGACATACAAAGCACAGTTCTGGATGATACTAAAACATCCCTGCACAAACTGCAGTTTGAACTTTTGCCCCATTTTTGAACAATCGAAAAAAACCTCTGCAGCCACAGTTTAGTAACACCTAATAATAACCTCCTGGGAAAAACACATACAGCTCTGGAAGGGAAATGGTAACCACATCATCTCCTGCCCCTTCACGAAAGGCATACCACTGTAAGAACAATACTTCTCAGCCTCTGTGCAACTAGGCTTGCTGGGAAGCCGCTACCAAGCAAATTAACATCACATTTCTTTAGGGCAACGTCTGAGCAGTGCAGCAGGAAGGCAGCACCACACTCAAATCCTGCTGGTGCAGCCTCATAAATCTGTTCATTTTTTATCAGTCTTGTCATAACTACTGCAACTTCAGGTCCCAGTGTTTAGCTGACCACTTGTCTCGGTGGAAGATGTTGGAGGCAGGCAATTCCTGCCCTGGGCTTCTGCCCACACTCCCTGGTCTATGCCTCAGCCCAAGTGAAGATGTGACTGCTTCTGTGAGAATCTCTGACTAGGAAGGTTGCAGAGCTACTGCAGAGATACTGAACGCTGACCTCTACATAACACACAGCTATTGGGTACTTCTGGTGTTTCTGCTGTAATTGGAGTCACGAGGTTAATCTCAGTAGTTTTCTCAATGTTCTTTTGTGTCAAATCTTTCTGATAAAGAATAGCAACATACTTAGAAAACCCTCACAAAAATAAACAAACAAGCTGTGGAAGAACAACAGGAAGCTATTTAAAACTAAAACATTCTAAAGCAGCCACATTTGGAGCAGACCAGGCGTTTACGTTCCAGCTGCCTCTCTGCATTCTGCATTCACATAATTGCCATTTCTTTCAATAGGCATTTTCAAATTAATCAGTCAATCAGTAGAGTGTGGCTACTAAATGTGGTAGAGCTCTGAACAGCAATGTACTTACAACACTACAAAGTAAGGATGTGCTGTGATCCCAGTACATACAGTGTGCAGAGATGAAACTCATCAGGAAAAAATAAAAATAGGTGAAAATTTTCTTAATGAAGATTGCTGATACGCTTCCCCAACCTGAATGCCATCTAAATTGTCTCCTGGTCATACCTGATTACTTAAAATATGACACTTCACTTTCACAAGAATACGCAAACTTCAGAAAAAAAAAAACACAACAACTTGCTAACATATTGAGATTTCCTGCTCACCTCTGAAGCCTTACCTGTTATCAGCACAATATAGAACTGGGCTGTGATGCAGCAAGAATTTTTGCAATAATGTGGATAGGTTCCTCTATTCATTTTCTCTATGCTCATTCCCCCCCCCCTCGATCTGATATCTATTATTTAAAGAAAAAGACTTTGCAGGCTTCTCCAGTATAGTGCATGCTTTGAAAAGGGGAAACACGTTGACCTAGCTTTCTTTTTCTCTGCACTTCCTAATTTTAAAAGCCTCCAAGCTATCACAACTCCTGCCCTTTGTCAGTTGGACACTGAACACACTCTCCCTGTTTGTTCTGTTGAAACTTTTAATTACAAAAAAAAAAAAAATCTGTTGGGTCCAAGGTTCTGAAAAAGAAACATCATCTGTCCCAGATCTGTAAATAAAGGACATAGGATTGAAAACTGTAGAGTATCTGGAGAGCTGAGATTTTTCTTTTTGAGTAGCTGCACCCGACAGTTACTAAACAGCTGCTATTAAAAGGGAGAAAAACACAACAGAAAAATGGCCTTAGCCACGCTCTATCTAAAAGCGGCGTTGTGGTTCCTTTCTCCTCCTGTAAGTTTTCAAGATAGAAATAGTGATACGTAAACCTTCAGGCAAACAGGACTTGAAAAATCTCTACAGATCCTAAAGTGTACAATTTCTCTGCCATACCAAGGGCTGTAAACAACTCTCAATGCCAAAAATATGAACAATTTTCTTCAATATTCAAATTCATAGTGATAGTAATCCCAGTGTAAATAATCTGTGGTAGAAGAGAACACATTGTCTGCTGTCCCTCACAGTCGTAAGTAATACGTGGTCTGAAGAGCTACAGTGTACAGCTTTTGTATGAGGATGCAGAAGCCCTTTGCTGCCAAGGAACAAAGTCAACTCTGGCCAATTTAGTCCAAAACTGTAACAATAAATTACAGTTTTATTGCATTAGTCTGAGGAGAAGAAAATTTAACTAGTATATTGTGTGCTGTTGGACACCTCGTGGAAGTTCCACAAAACTCCTAATAGCACTGCAGGCAAAGCTGTGCCTTTATGCAAAACGTTTGTATTTCCCACATTCACAGGTTGACACCCACCTGACTCAATTTGCAGAATTAAAAAATGCAGCCATTTTCCCATTTTTCTAAACTAATGAATTTTAAACTAATTTTGACTTAGATTCAGCCAGTACCCAGATTCATTGGTAGATTCATTTTTAAGGGCTGTTTTCAGCTCACAAGTGATTACCATGGAGGAAGTAGTTTTGTCTCCACCTGCTCTGAAACAAACACAGTGCTCATATTCATGTGGACAGAATCACTCAGGTTGGAAAAAGACCTTAAAGATCAAGTTCAACCACCTCCTAACCATACTACCCTAACTCTAACGACCTCTGCTGAGCACCACATCCAAACTGTTTTTAAACACATCCAGGGATGGTTCAACCACCTCCCTGTGGAGCCTACTCCAGTGCTTAACAACCCTTTCTGTAAAGAAGTGTTTGCTGATATCCAACCTGAACTTACCCTGGTGCAACTTGAGGCCATTTCCCCTCGTCCTGTCACCAGTGAGAAAGGACCAACTCCGCTCTTGCTGTAAGCACCTTTCCAATACTGGATGAGAGCAGTAAGGTCTCCCCAGACCAGGACTTTTCCCCAGACCAGACAAACCCAGTTCCCTCATTCTCTCCTCGTAGGCCTTATTCTCCAAGCCCAACTTTGCAAGTCTTGTTGCCCTTCTTTGGACCTGCTCCAGCATCTCAATGTCTTTTCTGCATTGAGGTGCCCAAAGCTGAACACAGTACTTGAGATGAGGCCTCACCAAGGCCAAGTATAAAGGCAGGATGATTTCCATAGTCCTGCTCACCACACCATCCCTGATACAAGCCAGGATACCATGGGTACTCCTGGGCCAAATGCTTTGTTTGGTGGGGGTTACTGCATTGTTACTGCACAAACATATGGCTATTTTTGTAAACGTCTTCCCTGTTACAATTACACGCAGATGATATAGTCTTGCTAATACTGCTGTCCTCATCTGCCACAAGGACAAGCCTAGGACATCAAGATCAGCAAGCTGTACACACAAAGGCTCAGGGAACAGCTCTGACTGTATAGCACAGCTGGCAGGCAAAGGATCTGGCCCTCTGCTGAGCAGGCAGTGCAGTAACTGACCTGCTGGTGAGGCCCCAGCTTATTTATGACCCTGACAGCCCCAACATCCCCGCAAGGTTCAAGGAGCCTGCCTACCTTGAGGTAATCCTGCAAGATGGGTACACGGGAAGGGGAGTGCCTGACCACAGCTGTTCCTTTGCAGAACTCTGGTGAATTGCAAACTTTGCCAGAACAGCTTTTGTACTAGATTTAACCAGGAAATAAGACCAGGGCATGGAAAAAAGTAACAAGACAATATGGTATTTCAACTACTTGATAAAAGAAAATACCTGAATTGCTTCTGCTGTGCTTCAGCCCAGGTTTCTGATAGTTAATTTTATCTACTTTACTCTTCCACGTGGAAGCTCTTTAACAGAGAAACAAGGAAATTACCATGTAACATTTTCCATTTTTCAGGATAAAGAGCTGTGTAGAAGGGGATCCTGACTGCCTCCTCCCCAGATCAGCCTGCTGTCTACCTGCAGCTTGACATACCTGAGGGATAGCACACAATCCAGAGTGACCTAGGCAGGTTTGAACATAAGGCCCAGGTGAACCTCCTGAGGTTCAGCAAATGCAACAGCAGCATCTTCAACTTGAGTTGTGTCAACTCTCACCATCAATACAAGCTGGAGGATGTAAGAATGGAGCACAGCACTGCCAAGAAGGACTTGAGGGTGCTGAGGGATGGAAGCCGGATGTGAGGCAGCAACGTGCCTTCAAAGCTCACTGTATCCTGGGTCAGAGAGTCCAAGAAGATGATCCTGTCCTTCTACTCTGTGCTGGTGTAACCTCACCTGAAGGTACTGCATCCAGATGTACAGGAGAGATGCAACCCTGTTAAGAGCACTTCCTGAGGAAGACCACAACAATGACCCAAGGGATGAAACGCCTTCTCTACGAAGACAGGTTGAGAGAGCTGCAGCTTCAGCCTGGAGAAAAGAAAGCTCCAGGGAGACCTGACTGTGGCCTGTCAGAGTCTGAAGGGGGCTATAAGAAAGAAGGGGACAGACTCTTTGGCAGGGTCTGTTAGGACAGGACAAGGGAAAATGATTTCAAAAATACAAAGTGTGAAGACTTAGATTGTTTTAAAACAAAGAAACAAAACAAAACAAAACAAACAAAAAAAACACCCAAGGGTGGTGAGACACTGGAAGAGGTTGCCCAGAGAGGTGGTGAAAATCCCAACCCTGGAGACATTCAAGGTCAGACTGGACAGGCCCTGATCAAGTGTAGGTGTCCTTGTTTGCAGCAGAGTAGGACTAGATAACCTTTAACAGTCTCTTCCAACACAAACAATTGTATGATTCAATGGAGTAACAAGTTAATATTACCCGCCACACTTCTGTCCACATAACCCAGCTTCACTTCTGCTAGGGTTGCAAGGAAAAGCTAGTGAAATAACCACTTCTTCCAAACAACCCTTGGCATTTCAACAACACGTATTACGGACATAATTCAAGTAGCTTTAGGAGTTTGTTTGTCCTCTTAATAAAACTGGGCTCAGAACGAAGTACTCATTCCTGCCAGGATAGTTCCTGCATACAGAACCACAGAATGGTCAGGGTTGGAAGGGACCTCAAGGATCATCAATCTCTGCAGGGTCACTAACCTCCACATTTAACATAAATAAGACTGCCTAGGTCCCCATCCAACCTGGCCTTGAACACCTCCGGGGACAGGGCATCCACCGCCTCTCTGGGCAGCCTGTTCCAGCACCTCACCACACCCACAGTAAAGAACTTCCCCCCAACATCCAACCTAAAACTTCCCTCCCTCAACTTCAAACCATTTCCCCTTGTTCTGCTGTTATCTATCCTTTCAAAGAGTTGATTCCCCTCCTGTTTGTAGGCTCCCTTTCAGTACTGAAAGGCTGCAATGAGGTCACCCCACAGCCTTCTTTTCTCCAAGCTGAATCAACCCTGCTCCCTCAGGCCTGTCTTTGTAGGGGAGGTGCTCCAGTCCCCTGATCATCTTCTTGGCCCTCCTCTGAACACTCTCCAACAGCTGCCTTCCTTGTACAAGGGGCTCCAGACCAGTATTCCAGATGGGGCTTCACAACAGCAGAGTAGAGAGGGGCAATCATCTCCCTGTCCCTGCTGGCCACCCCTCTTTTGATGGAACCCAGGACACCATTTGCCTTCTGAACTGCAAGAGCACACTACTGGCTCACATTAAGTTTTCCATCTATCAAGACCCCCAGGTCCTTCTCCACAGGGCTGCGCTCAAGGACTGCTCCTTCCAGTCTGTATGGATGCCTGGGATTCCTCCAGCCCAAGTGCAAAACTGCATTTTGCCGTGTTGAACCTCATCAGGTTCACCTGGGCCCACCTTTCTAGCCTGTTGAGGTCCCTCTGAATGGCATCTGTTCCTTCTTCCACGTCAACCACACCACTCAGCTTGGTGTCATCAGCAAACTTGCTGAGGGTGCATTCGAGTCCCCCACTGATATCATTAATCAATATGTTAAAGAGCACCAGTCCCAAAACTCTCTATCATTCTACATAATCCTACAACATTTATCAAATGCTTTAAACAGATGTGAACAATTGCTCACAGTAAATAGCTGACCAAACAACTACATACATATTAAAGTACAGAAAATTATCCTTATAGCAAAATCACCATACTGTCCTTTCCTCGGTGCTCGATTAAGAATTAGAGTAGTCCATGCACATAATGAAACGATAGCTTTTGTCAAAAAGAAGTTGCCATCAATTCCCTTTCTATTTCTGGTGTTAAAAAAGAAGATAAAGTGTCATCCACTTTATTTTCAACACAGTACTGAAATCAGTAGCTAAGTAGGGAAAGCATCACTTACACTGCCAAAGAATATTTGAAGCATCATTCCTGTTTCCAAGAGTTAATCTGAATATTTTTCAGCATGGCTTCTAGTGATTAACCCAACTTCCAGCAGCTTGCCATTATATAGCAATATGACTGGATACAATATCCACGTTTAGCACCACACCATAGAAGCTGCAGCTACAGTGTGAGAGGCTCAGTAGTACAGCAGTCAGGAGAATCACAGAATTGTAGGGATTGGAAGGGACCTCTAGAGATCATCGAGACCAACCCCCCTGCCAAAGCAGGTTCCCTACACCAGGTCACACAGATAGGTGTCCAGGCGAGACTTGAACATCTCCAGAGGAGAATCCACAACCCCCCTGGGCAGCCTGTTCCAGTGCTCCGTCACCTCACTGTAAAGAAGTTCTTGTGCACATTTGTGAGGAACTTCCTATGCTGCAGCTTATGTCCGTCTCCCCTTGTCCTGTCTCCACGTACCACTGAAAAGAGACTGGCCTCACCACTATGGCCTTAAGCAACATACCTCAGATATTTATAGACCTGGATCAGGTCCCCTCTCAGTCGTCTTTTCTCAAGGCTGAACAGACCCAGTTCACTCAGCCTTTCTTCTTAGGGGAGATGCTCCAGGCCCTTCACCATCTTTGTGGCCCTCCCCTGGACGCTTTCCAAGAGATCCCTGTCTTTTTTGTACTGGGGAGCCCAGAACTGGACGCAGTACTCCAGATGAGGCCTCACCAGGGCAGAGTAGAGGGGGAGGATCACCTCCCTCGACCTGCTGGCCACGCTCTTTTTAATGCACCCCAGAACACCATTGGCCTTTTCGGCCATGAGGGCACACTGCTGGTTCGTGGCCAGCCTGACGTCCACCAGGACACCCAGGTCCCTCTCTGCAGAGCTCCTCTCCAGCGGCTCATCCCCCAGCCTGTATTGGTGCATGGAATTATTCCTCCCTAGGTGTAAGATTCTACACTTGCTTTTGTTGAACCTCATCCGGTTTCTTACTGCCCGGCTCTCCAGCCTGTCCAGGTCTCGCTGAATGGCAGCACAGCCTTCAGGCGTGTCAGCCAATCCTCCCAACTTTGTATCATCAGCAAACTTGCTGAGGGTGGCCACTATCCCCTCACCAAGGTCACTGATGAAGATGTTGAACAAGACTGGAATGTAGTTTTCATTATGGCCAAATACACACAAGCACTATAAACACCAGTAAACACATTAAAACCACAACACATGAGGTAAATACATTCTAGACTCAAAGGTATTAAACCACCTGTCCACCATCTCAGAAGCAGACAAACCTCTAGGGAGACTTGTTACTCACCCACATACAGCACTTTTAAGAACTATCCCAGATTGCCCTACCAGATCTTGAATTAAATAGTCCATAAATTCAAGTTGTTTGCTGCTCTTCCTCGGGCCTCAGTGGCCTGGTCTCAGCTGAGGAGATTCAGTAACTGACCACAAGTCACATAATAAATCCAGTTTTGCTAGTAGCCTTTTAAATGCACTTGCAAAGGGAAAAATACAGGTTAAACATTTTCTGAGCTCAAAGAGAATCAGTCATAAAGCTAAGATCAGAGCCATTTTTTCAGAACTTTAATCCCTCCCCTCCATTCTCTTTTCTTAGGGCAGTAAAAGTCGCTGAAATTCACAGCCAAACAACTGAAAGATTTCTGGAAGAATATTTAATCCACAAAGATTCAACTTACACTATTAAAAAAACAGCATGTTTAGAAAACTGATATCCAACTGAAGTCTGTTTTTCTTATTTTTCGCAGTTCTTTTTCTTCAGATTTAGACAGTTTATGTGTTGTCTCTCCTAATGATTCCATAGGCATTGTATCATCTTGTTTCATTTCAGTAGCAGCGGTTTCCTCATCTGAATCATCCTCTGCTTCTTCACTTTCCATTTCTACTTCAGCAGGAGCCTCTTCAGCACTGTATAAGGATACGATTGGCAACAAAAAATGATGTTAACAGACAGTTGTAATACTATACACTGAGTTATTACAAAAATAACTTCAAGTGAGTACTGGAATTTTTGTTCTTAAATCTAAGACTTCTGAGAAACTACTGTACTTCTCTTGCCATCTCAAACACAAGGCTTTTTTCCAATAGCTACCTTCTGCATTAATTTAACAAGCGTACATTCTCTTTCTCTAAATCCAAAACTACTAACATCATCAGAACATGCAGATTAAATGTTACATAAAATGTTATCACTTCAACCCCTGTGGGATTAAAAACAGAACAAACCGGCAGATGAGACAATAAATAAGGAGGCCAGTCTCCTCTTTCAGTCCTGAAAAAGATCATTTGGTCTAGAAAGTCACTACAGTACCTAGGATCTTCTTAGGAATTTTTACTTTATTTTTTTTGAAATAGAGTGGTTTTTTAAGCAGCAGTTCCCTTCTGACTCGGTGTACTCAGAAGAGTTCGACAGAAAAGTTACCATTTGCAATGTGGTAATTATACACTATTCAAGTGTCTGTCGCTTAAGTCTTATTTTAGATACCATTAAACAAGTTCTACATGGTAGAAGAATACTCCTAAATATCATCTGTTCTAATAAACTCATTTACCATGTGTAAAATCTAAACTGAAGGTACAGACGTAATACATTATAATTATACTTAAAAGGCAAAGAGAAACATCAATCAGGAAGTTATTCTACACAGCTATCTACAGTTGCCCAACCCACCAGTGCTTAGACTCATACGCAACTTTAAAAGCTCTGGTGACACTAATCACCAGTGTCAAAGTACGAGCTCTAGAGCAGCAAATATTTGCACAGGCCACTGAACTCCGAAACTCTTCAGTCCTGGAACTGCATGCAAATTTCTACATGATCTCTGTATGCGATTTTTACCATTTGTGTTGTTATCACAGTAGTTTTACTTGGGTAATCTCATAAGAAAGCTAGCCATACGAGCTATCACAGCACAACTGATCACACTGCTGTAGGAGCAGAATACAGTGTACATGTAAAACGTACTCAAACCAGCATTTCTTCTGGCTATATCAACCATCCTTTCATCTGTCTGCAAATTTCAGATGGCAGCTGATACCAGTGACATACTTTCATCTGCAGCTTGGTAGAGGATTATGAAACACTTTAAAGAATAGATCATACAAGCAAGTAACAGAACTACCCGGTTGCATTCAGTCTAAGTGTCAAGATATTAAGGCAGCCTTATATTAGGATTAATAACCTTTGTGTTGGCATCCATTTTCTAGAACTTTACGTTGATCTCAAAGGAGCAGGCATCCACACATTTTAAGTACTTATCGAATCACTGCATTAAACTGGGATTACAGTACTGTCAAACAAGCTTGCCTGTTTTCACAATCTTACTCTGTAGCTTCACTAGGAATGAAATTTGAATTCTAAACCTACTGTTAAGCGTAGACCTTAAGTTTAGGACTAGCATTATTTAACACCTTCATTACAACATATTCAGCAGGAACGAAT
Source organism: Lagopus leucura (assembly GCF_019238085.1). NCBI lineage: Eukaryota > Metazoa > Chordata > Aves > Galliformes > Phasianidae > Lagopus > Lagopus leucura. The sequence goes on from NW_024962267.1 coordinate 14,561,611, forward strand.
AGAAGCTTGGCAAATTTGCAGTCAACACTAAGCTGAGTGAGGTTGACATCCTGGAGCAAAGAGAAGCCATCCAGAGGGATCTCAACCCACCTGAAAGCTGGCCCACACAAACCTCATGCAGTTCAACAAGGACAAGTGCATGGTGCTGTACCTGACTTGGAGCAAACCCAGACACGAGTACAGCCTGAGCAGAGAATGCATAACAGGCAGCACTCTAGAGGAGGGCTTGCAGGCATCAATGAATGAAAAACCTAATATGAGATCAGCATGTGAACTTGCAGCCTGGAAGGCCAACTGTATCCTGGGCTGCATCAAAAGATAAAAGTGAGCAGCATGAGCAGCAAGGAGGAAGGTCAAAAGTCTCCCTCTACTCTGTTCTCAGGAGACTCCATCTGAAGGATTGCATCTGGGTCTGGGGACCACAGCATGAGAAGGGCATGGACCTGTCAGAACAAATCCAGAGGAAGCCATGAAGATGATCAGAAGGTTGGAGTACTTCTCTTACAGAGAGAAGTTGAAGGAGCTGGGATTTTTCAGACAGGAGAACAGAAGGCTTTGGGGATACCTTGTTGCACTCTTCCAGTTCTCGAGGGGAGCTTACAAACAGGAGGGAGAGTTAGTTTTTCCACAACCTGATAATAAGCTAAGGGGGAATGGCTTTGAACCAAAAGAGGGGAGATTTAGATTAGTCACCAGGTGGCAGTTCCTTTCTCAGAAGGTCACCACAGGCACTGGCACAGACTGCCCAGAGAAGATGTCGATGCCCCATCTCTGTAAGTGCACAGGACCAGGTTGAATGGGGCCATGGGCACCTGACCTAGTGAGCAGCAGCCCTGCCCACGGCAGCAGGGTTGGAACTTGATTATTTTAAGGTCCCTTTCAACTCAAGCCATTCTAGCCTTCTACAATCCTTACCTGGAAATAAAGTTCAATTGACAAACAACTTTGGAGTATCTATGTACACATTTTGCTTAAAAGTACATTATGCCAAATGACAGGATAACTAACAACAGCAATGTAAAGGCCCATATGTTCAGCAGCTCATCTTGCATATCTGAACTTTTTTTTTTTTTTTGCTTTATGTTGCCTCTATGACATGTTCTACTCGCCTGTATGAACAGAATAATGAATCATGCTGGAAAACCAGTCTTACACTTTAAATAAAGATGTATTTCACCTTAAATAACATGGAGAGTCCTTCCAATTTCTCTTACCTTTTCTTCTCTTTGGAGACAAGCAATGAATTAATAAATATGGGGCACAGGAAGGAAGCAGATGGCAAAACATGCGCTGGAGTATGCAGGAGCTGAAGAAAAAAAAAAAAAAAAAGGCTTCATGGAAATTTTTGCCTGCCATTATTTTGCTCATATTTTTACTGTAATGACTCTTACCTCTTTGACAGCAGGGGAATCTTGCTCGTGGTGATGGCGAACAATTTTTCCAAGGTCTACATCCCCCTGTGACTGTTGATGCCTGTGCTTTCCCAACAGCAAGCTAAATGGGGTCACAGGAAGGCTTTCTTCTACTGCCAGCTTGAATTTAAAAAAAAACCAAACGCATCTTGTAATTGAGAAAGGACAAAGTTTTAACTAGAACTTAGTAACACAGATGTAAGTCCCACCTCATTTTCTGTTACCAAAACTCAAGCAGAATTTAGAGTCAACCCAAGTGACAGAGTCTCATGCTCAGGTTTAACTCAGCTGAGCTATTTGACACAGCTCTTTGTACCCATTCTCTCCCAGGCATCCTTTCCAATAAATTCCTCACAGAGCTAATAGAACTCTCTAGAATCTGAATTTTTGCTCTTCTAGCAGTATGAACACCAGATGTTAGTGCACTGATGCACCAACTAAATTCCAGAACCAGAAGCTGGTGCGTGTGCCAGAAAAACTGAAATATGGCTTTTATACACCACTTCTCACTGAAAGATCACTTATACCCCAGTATCTGCTGAATGAGCCAATTGCCCATCTTGAGGTACTACTTGGTAACTTCCCTTCTGCCATTTTTCTACACCAGCAACCCTCACAAACAGATTGCTTACAACCACGTTCCAATTGAGTTTTATCTTGGAAAGATATTAGCTTCTATTCTCATCTACTTTACCTAACCAATCACTCCATCAAGTGCCACTCTTTTATTCGTCTCACAAGGCATGGAGCAATTCTTCAGTGTGAATTCATAAGACTGAATTTCCCATACTACCTCTCCATTTAAGTACACACTGAAATTATTTCACAGCTTTTTCCCCACTCGTAAAACAAAACGGACTGACAACATTTTCACCATCACTACAAAGTTGCTAATGTGCCATATTCTAGATTCCAAGCATTAAAGAGACCAAATTAAAGAGCTTGCTTTAGATCAGGAAAATGAGAGTGTAGCTTCCTAATACTTGATTTTAAGGTTTTATGAACAGTAATTCTGCCAAAGTTAAGGAAGAGCTGCCCCTTCAGATAATTGCCTGTGGCTTCATGCCAGGAAGTGGTATGTCCTTCAGTGACAAAAGGCTTTTGAATCTGACAAACACTAAGAGAATTTGGACCTGCTCCACCTACCCCTAAAAGAACTTTTGACAAAGTTACCTGTTCGCTTGACAGCGTAAGCCTTTCTTCCAGAGACTTTGTGCTTACTGTCATTAGCTCCTAAAATAAACAATGATGTAGCAGAATTAAGAAACAGGAAACTGCTCTCTGTATTTCAGTAGCTTGTCTGCAGAAGTTTGACCCAAAAGCTTTTGTTGGTCAAGCAGAAGCAGCAAACGTCTTTATTTTAGAAAGAACCCAAAGGAAGCATGAATGGATCTAAAGGCTCTGGATAGCCTTTCTGGGTGGAATAGAAAGCAAACAAGTAGCTAGCACCCAAATAAAACAGATAAAATGGATTATCATATGAATCATTTGCTTAACTAGCAATACTACAGCAATACTACTTCACATTTAAGTTTAACAGCATAAAGCTATAATGGGATAATGATAGCACAGTAGCAAAGTCACTGGCTGCAGAGAATGAGAACAAGCCCAAACGCAGCACCACAGATTCAGAAATAAAAGAGTTGCTTAACTTGGGAAGGCCTCTGGTAGGCAGGGATCTCCAGCAAAAGACCCCCTTACCTCCACTGCCAGCCCTTAAAATGAGGTCTGGGAAGGGGTGGATCCAGGCTCCTCCCCTCCCAGTCACTCAGGTGCATTGCTTACACCTGATCCCCCCTGGGTTGACCTTGTCTTCCCACCAGGTGCTCAATCACTGCTTCAGCCCATAACTTAGCATTTCCACTACAAAAAGCATAGGCAGCATTCCCATGCCACTTAGTTTCCTGCAAGCACAAAGCAGTGGAAACTCTGACTAGTAGAAAACCAGTAAGTAATCAGTGTTTAACTGTATTAGCATTGGAAAGTTTTAACAGAAAAATTAAGTACAGCTTTTTCTTCTTCGAAATCATAAAGGTAAATTCTTACACTTGGCAGCAGTTGTGTACCTATTTATCCCTTAAGAACCACCTTCCCCACCAGTGACTATTTCTTACTTGTGTATCCGTAAGAAAAAATAGTTGGGATCTTCTTAGCCAAAGGTATTTATCTGAGCCAATTGATTCAGGTGCATCTCTTGGAACAAAGGCAGCAAACTGGATCCTTTCCTTAGAAATTTTTCTCTGGATACAGATTGGCCGTGGCTCATTTGGCTTAAATACAAACACTGCAAATACAAGAACATCTTCACTTGAAGTCATGGCATTCTTACCCTTCTGGATAGTTGTCAAAGCACTATGCATCAAAGCCAGAAAGTTCTGCACAGGACTGCCCTTAAACAGGAATTATGTTCACATATGCTTAACACATAGTTTATGGTACTTGTATAATCAATGATTATACAGATGTTATAATTAAGATATAGACAAGAGAGTTTGGCTAAGCAAATTATTACACCAAAAAAGAATAGATGGAGGGCTTACCCTTATCCTGGGCTCGCTGGAAAACTCCAAAAGGAGGGATCTCCAGAAAAGATCCTTCCCACTGGCAGTCAGCTCTTCAATGGGTCTAGGAGAGGTGCAGCCAGGCTCCACCCCCTCCTGCAGCACAGGTGAATTGCCTCCACCTGTGCTCCCATGGCTGACTCACTGCTCACCTCAGGCGATCAATCAGAGGTTCAGGCCACAAGTCAGCAGTCCCCATACAGTACTTTTCACATTATTTCAATCCCAAGAACATACTTGGAGATGAAGTTTACTGTAGAACAGTAGTTCTGGAAAGATTAATCTTCACTTACATCAGAAGTCTAGTACAAAGCTATATAATTCAACCATGATTTTGAGCTTCAAGGTGAGAGTTGAGACCACACAAGACACTCATCCAGAGGACAGTTAATCTTACACTGTGCTGGAGACAAACTATTGAAAGAGAAGACGGGGAGCGTGTTGTTTAAATACTGGAATTTACCTGTATTTAATTGCTGCTTCAAAACATAGCTCAGTTTTCCCTGGGTCAGACACAGACTCAGGTCTGTTTAATGGCTTTAATGGAGCTGAATTCTAAGAAAATCTTTTATATAAATCATACTTTACCAGTTTTAAGTTCCACTGACTACTACTAGTCAAAAAAGCCTTTGTACTCACAGCTGGACTCTTTAAAGAGCCAGGAGAAAGCAGCAATATGTTCTGAAAAGGGATCAGGTTGCAGAACTACGACGTTGAGGTGAGCACTCCATTCCACTGAAAAGCAAACACAGCAATAGCAGGATGTGAAAAAGAATTCTATTCAGGTGCTTTGCCAAATAAAACTTAAAATGGAAAAGACCCACAAGGCTTAACCTCTGCAAGAGCCATACAACTTCAGTTATCCTCAGATTAATGAAAACATGATCAACCATTTGTAAAAATGAAGGAAATACTAGCTGCTATTGGGTTATCCATCATCTAAACTAGGATTTGCTAAGCACATGCATACTGAGTGAGGTACTATCTATACTCAGGTACAAAAAACATTACAACTCCACAGGCCATTTTACAGTGGGTCAATCTAGAATCAAACTAGAATTACTTTAAGTTATCATAGCACATTCAAAGGTTAAACATCATTACTTTCACTCTAGCATGCATTTAAGCTCATCTTACATGCACAACTGAGCAGATTCCAGCAACAGAGAAAGCCATGATCAGTGGCACCAATCAGGTATTTGGAACATGTTAGTCTCCCAAAGCAGATGGTCCTGCAGAAGTAAAAAGTCAAAACAAGTCCATTATCTTCAACTTCTGTTTCTCCATGCAGTTTTGATTCACAAGTCACAAGAACATTCATTAAAGGTTTAATTCTGATAGTTAATCAGGACAAGTTCGCATTTTGCTTTCACCTCCAGTAGCAAGGAACTTTCACACACAACTACCAGACATAGATGTGGGAGATTTCAAGTAAGCATGAATCTGTAAGGAGTACAGAGAATTTCAAACTGTTCATAAATCATTCTGACTTGAAGCAGCAATCTTAGGTTCATAAATTAGCAACAAATCTTTAATTACTATCAAGTGTTAACACTGGGGTTAGGGAAAAAAAAAAAACACCTCTAGAACACCTAGCATTGTGCTAAACACTAGAAGAAGAGAAATGGAACAAATAGAATCAGTTACATTCTCGTAGGTTGCTCTGCCTGAAGAAAACAAGCAATTTGTTTTCAATCACATGAATTTCTTGTTCTTGTTTCACAATCAAACAACAGATTTCTAATGCTACATGAGAATGCTTTCAAATTCTCTTCATTAAAGCATAGCCATTTGAACTTACATAACAGTCATTTGAGTACACAGAGTACCTTATTTTGTTTTAATACAGCATATAGCAAAGGCTTCAAAAGGAAAAACTTCCAAGGGAAAAACTTGCCGCTGTACCAAGCTGCCAAAAGAGACATTTCCCTCAGATGCAATGGAGAGCTAACACGCTCTCATGTTTTTCCTGCAGAACCCATTTTAGAATCATACTTCTCAATTACTACTCTTGGAGAATCAGTATGAACCAAACAGACTTGTTTCAAAACTGACAACAAATCTCTTCTTTCAGTGATACTTGATTTCAGTCTTTAAAACACTGCAAATAAGCAGTGTTTTGCTTTTCATTCTACATGTTCTCTGAGTATATTTAGAACCTTTCACATTATCCCAGCAACTGTGTGGAGAGCTAGACAACAACTGAAAGAGAATGCTACCATTCAGTTGTAGCATCTTCCCCATTCAGAATTTGTTTAGAGATCTGGCACAGAGCTTAGCTGGATGAAGCAGCGAGGCCACCTACTGGCCTATTTTTCTAAGGCAACTGCTAAGATAGGTACTTTGCCTGGATCACAAACCACTGCAATAACTGCACAGCCCTAGAAAGCTTGTATAGAAGTTGTCCTATTCATTGAGTCTCTACCTTTTTGCCTCATCACAGATGAATGCCATTCCTCATTATGTTTATAAAACAAAATGGTCTCTAGACCTTCTGGATATCTTTTCTTGTTGTAGCACCTAGCAGAAAGTGCTGGGTTGGTCAGCTGGGCAAACACAGACTTTCCAGCAAAGGCTAGCAACAGTCAAGACACACACACTGTCATGCAGACAACAACATCAGTACAGCTTTACAGTTTCCAAATAGGAGTTTTATCAGTATTCAAGAATAAAATACTAACAAGAGCATAAATTTAAGGTAGACGTTTATTCTTTCAGTACTTGGATTCACCTCCAGATTAATAGGAACTTTTAATTATGCTTCCCTATATATGAACTTAGACTATTAACTCAATGCTTATATGAACATATTCAATCTTAAAACACTACAAATCAATTCTTTCTGTTCTGAGAAGTTCAAATAAGAAAGAATAAGCCAGATGAAAAACATACCTTATTTTTCCAGGTGGGTGGCAAAATGTACACTTCAGATCCCAAGTACTAGAATCCCATACAGTGACAGTTTCTTCAAAGCTAACGGCAAGCAAAGAGCCATCTTCTGAGAAACAGCAGTTGGTAGCCTGGTAGCCATGGTAGCTGCCTACGAAGTCACAGCTCCAACTCAAACTCAGCTGTGCTGCAATGAATAATTAAATTCATTACATTCAGGTCCATACACGGAGAGTTCAAATAGTAGCACTGAAAAATTGGCTCAAGAGAAAGTTTTCTTTCAGAAGGCATCATTTTTTGTGAAGTACAAAGAACCTACAAGGAGCATCCAATAGGTTTTGCATCTCAACAGTGAATCCCACGATTGATATGGTACAGCATAAGGGTAGATTTAGCCAACAAACAGGCAGACAGATTAAAAAAAAAAAAAAGATACTCCAGTACTCCAGTTCAACATATACTATTTTTAAGTATCTTGTTCTACCAAAACTGTATCAAGAACACGAGCATTACTATAAGTTGGAACACAGGTTGCATTTGATTCCAACAAAGTTTGTGGCTCATTTACACAAAGCTTCAGGATAGCAAAGCAACCTGTCAGTTTCCTTTCTTGTCTTGTTTAACCTGCCAGCCTGTTCTGCTTAGGTCCTTTTTCTACAGTTGATAATTACTCTAAAGTAACAGAAACAAATGGATGCATTTACAACCTAACACACATTTTGAGTATCAGCAAACTTGTACAGCCGACCTTAACAACTTACAAACAAGATAAAGAAAGTGAAGAAAATAAGTTCAGCCCATATTCAGACGTCCTTTATGTAAAAGCTGTGAGCTGGCATTGAAAAGACCTTCAAGGCCAGACCGAGTTCATTGCTTTAATGGCACAGCGCCATCTAGCGGCACAGCGAGCAACTAGCTACAAATAAAAACGTCAACACAGTCTACATATTAACTAGTTACTTTATCATTTGCTGAAAAAAAAGCTGTGGCATGCCAAATCCTTCTGGCTACACATTTCTTTCCTTCCCTGGTCAAATACAAGGGAATTCAATATCCATGTGTACTTCTACGTATGCCACTGAACATAACTCTGCCCTATATCCTTTTTTGATCCGGATTCTAAAAGACTATACCCACTCCAGTTTCCTAGAGTGGAGAAACCATGCTAAAAACAATCTTTTAAATAATGAATATAGGCTGCCATGCCCTCTTGCAGCAAGCTCTGTGAAGTCTTTATAAGGAGGTTCCTTACACTGCAAATCTCATATTGTAAAACTACAGCAGAAGTCCATGGCAGAGGATGCTCAGGAGAACACGCAATAGCATGAATAAATGGGTAGGAATAGATGACCTAGTTTTGAAGGGATTAACTTTGGGTCAGCATTTCTATAGCGTGTTATAAAGAGACAAATAAGAGCATATTATGCTCTGACCTTACTTACCCTCCGGATCAGCGTCTTCTAGTATCACCCAGACCTTAAACACACAGTCTCTCCCAGTTGTTACCAGCATCAGAGAGTCATCTTCCATTTCATCCATGTCACGGAAGCACATCGCCGTTACGTGATCCTCATGAGGCATGCTTACTCTAGTATTCAGTCTAAAGCTGCAAATAAAGAATCAAGAAACTTCTAATTAGATAGCTGAAGTGCTATTGCATTTACAAATCCATCTTATCTAATTAGTTGCACTCCTCTACAGACAGCATCCTAGCAGCTAAAATTATTACTTAAATGAACACCAGTCTCAAACATCCAGCCTGAAATCAGGGCAACCTTTTCCTTAGTTGATCAGTCACACTTCTACTACACGCGTCAGCATTATTTTGCTTTGTTTTCTCTTTAAGGTAACTTTTAGACTAAAAAAATATTATTAAGTGAGAAGTTCAGAAATGTATGAACCAGAGGCATATTCGTTGAAGACGACCCAAAAAATTGAAGTAATTATTTCATGTAACCTAAAGGGACTGATCAATTTACAATGGACTTGAGAGGGACTGGAAAAACCAAATAGATCCATTTCATCCAGTCCACTATTTTAGTATCAAATAAATACAGGAATTAGAGCTCCCAGATAGCCTAGGCAATTATAAGACAATTAAATTCAAAGCAAGTATTCACAATTGCAATTAATTTTGTTTATGGGTTTTTACAAACGTGTGTGACACACACGGTAATCCCTTCCTCAGGTCTTCTCAATAATGCCATCAGTTTATTTGGAAAACCTTGCCTTTTCAAGACAAGGACTGTATAGACATTTGCATGATACTTAAAATACAAACTCTGACACCCACAGGGCCAGCTCCAATTATCATTACCTTTGTGTTTTCTCATCAAAGAGCCACAGCTTCAACTGTAACTCTAGGTCAGTTTCTTCTCTCTCTTCTACTGTTGCTAACCACTTGCCTTCAGCACTAAACGCAACTCTGGACAAGTCAGATTGGTTTAAGCCTGCTTGATGGATGTACTCTTGCTGAACAATATCCAACTGCAAAACAAATCAGAGTTTCCAAGTTTGAGTGCAGATTTATAGATACCATTCACAAAGCAAAGGAGAAAGGACACCTAGAAAGCACCAATTAGAACTGAGCAGGCTGTAGTATAAAAAAAAAAAAAACACAACATTAAAAGCGTATTACATGGGAAATTACAGATTTCTTTTTTTTTAAACATTGAACTTATGAGAGGAATAGGACATTAGCAGGTGAAAACATCTTTCCAAACAAGGTTTACCTTAAATACTCTTCTAGAATAGAAGATTCTCATAAAGGAAAAAAAAATCTCAGGCTGGAATCCAGTCCCATAGTACAGTTAATGGCTTTTCCTTGTTTGCTATGTACAGTCCTCAAAGAAATTCTCATGTATAACTCGAATTAAGAAATGAAAAGGTTAGCACAGGCCTGCCCAACTTACACTGTATAGCTGTTTGTCACTTTGGAGACAGTAGAACTGCAAGTGGCCAGGCTCTCCATTCAAGACCAAAGCTTTGGTTCTAGGATCAACCACTAGACCTGTCTTGATATCCCTGGCTGGGAATGAAAACAAGGTGAAAGTGACCTCTGATTGGAAGTGACACATTCCACACCATCAGCAGAAAATAAACTTCAGTGCACATACCTTTAACTAGCCCTTGAATGGTTTTGGAAAATCTCAGGTTGCTGTTTATTATTGTAATTCCTGAAAGGAAAAGCATATAAAGTCTTGCAAAAAGTTTCCACAAAGTAACTGCATCAATGGTGGATAAGGGACTGTAGTTATCTCTATTTAATCCTACATACACATATATATGTGGGACAGACATTCATCTTCTCACAATCTGTCAGACTCCTGAATCAAGATGGGAAGCTAAGCTACAAGCAGACCTCACACAAAGACTTCAGACAAATGTGCACAACTAAAGAAAAAGCAAAACACTGCTTTAAACATCCATACAACACCTTGCTAATTCACCCGAAAATAACGAAACAGAGCCCGTATAGATTTGCAGTAAGTGGTACTTAAAACATAGGCATACTGTTGTCTGCATGAGAGGTGCAATAGAAAGTGCCATCAGGTGAGATGGAGACGTATTCAATAGCAGATCCCAAGCGAGGAAGAAAATCCTTCTTGCAGTCTGATCCACTGTGCCACTGAACTAGAACAGATTCAACTCCTCCACTCAGCAAGCTGGTTCCTTTTCAGATCATAAACATACAGTTAGAGGTTTTAAGAATATCACCAGTTACAATGACAGACACACAGATTTCTGAAGAACATTTCTTAAAGCATCACACATGGATGAATTATTCTTCATATCTAGCCTGGGCAATACACACAGGTAGATTTCTTGTTATCCCAAGGAAAACTGACACAGAAACTTACATAAATAACAAGAACTTCTGCCTGCAATAGAACTTAAAGAAATGCTTGGGAATATTAAATTCTATCACTCGTTGAATGTGTTGAGTATTGTGTTAGCACACAGCTTGTTAGTTTTCCTTCTACAATATGTATTTTGCAGTAAGAAGTACACTAAGAAATACATTCACATGAATACTAAGTGGATTTCCACCACTAGGTTTAAGCTCAGTCAAGCCTGACTTACTTTGGATTCAGACAGACTCTGGAAAGGACTCATGAGTATTGCTGGTGAAAGAGAAGAAGGTGGCAGGCAGGGTAGAAGATATAACTGGTTAGATTTTACATTCTGTTAAAGGACAGCATAATGCTCTCATGGGATGATAATAGCAGGGTGGAAAAGTCTCTGGCTACAGAGAATGAGAACAAGCCCAAATGCAGCAGCCACAGATGCAGAAGTGAACAAAAAGAGCTACTTACTTTTGGAAGGCCTCAAGTAGGCAGAGAACTCCAGCAAGAGATACCCTCACCTCCACTGCCACCCCTTAAATGAGGGGTGGATGCCATCCCCTATGAAGGGGTGGATCCTGGCTCCTCCCCTTCCAATCACTGCAGTACATTGCATGCACCTGAGCTCCCCTGGGTTGGCCATGCCTTCCCACCAGGTGCTCAATCACTCCTTCAGACTGAGCATTTCTATTACAGGCAGCTATTTGACATTATGAATGTTAAAGTATTACAAAGAAAGTACGGCTGCTCTCACTTATTTCAGATCCACCTTCAACATATTTAGAATACTGGAAATTAGTTTGTTAGTAAATGGATTATTTTGAACTTCTGTTAATTTCTCTGTTTGTAACTCTTAATCTTTTAATGATTTTTGTACTCACCTTCTACAGAAAAAGCTAGATCCAGGACTTTATCGTGATGCCAGTGCAGTGTAGAGAACGTGTACTCTTTTTTGTGGTTGAAATTCCTCCTGTGGAGAAGGAAGAGAACAGTTCTTTAAAGGTAGTCATTGACAACAGAGCAAACAAATGCTAATAGTGAATACCATCCTTTTTTCCAATCTCCTGACTACAGTTTCATGTATGCACATGGTGCAAAAGGAAGGAATCACACCAGCAGCTTTCCTGATGCACCCAATACATCACTACCATACTTAGCAAGCTGATAATTCTTCACCACACAGTTTCCCTAGTGTGCTGTCACTAGGACTCCAGATGCCCACAACCACTAATTCGAACTGCTCTGACCTTTCCAAATACATGTTAAAATAGCAGTGTAGCTTAAAAGGAATATTTTCCCCCTTCATGTTTAACTGAAGCTGTACCCTGAAGTCAACATCAGTATTACAGGAAATTACAGAGGATTTTCCGCTCTTTGCTTTTTTTGAATTCTGAAAATCACAATGGTAAGAACTAACAGCTGCTCTGCTCAGGTTTCACTTAATTCCCATGGTCAGGGTACAAAAGTAAATAGTCAAATATTCTAGTCAAATAATCAAATCAAAATAAGCTTACCAGAGACGAATCTTTCCATCAGCATGGCCAGTTGCAATACAATCCTCCTGAGGATGGCAGGCTACACAAGTAAAGACATTGTTTCCACCTTTTTTATTTGTTGCTCTCAGAGAAAACCTTCAGAAGTTAGGAAAACAACAACTTCAGTTACACAAGGTTTTTTTTTCCTTTTTTAAAAACAAAGCTTCCAAAAGACCAACTGATGCACAAATGCACATAAAAATAATTCTGAGTAGCAAAATTAAGCGCCTCCAACTTGTTATAAACCAACATATGTACTAAAAAAAAAAATTAGTGACAAGTTTTTTACTTTATTAGATTTACTTTATTAGTACGGACTCAATCAAGCTGCAAGCCTTTTATGTGTTCCACCCTCTCTGCCTACTTCTCCTTGGCCAAACCATCACTTGTTTCAGCCCAACATCAACTTAAATGTTTACATACATACACCTCACCAGTAAATATGAATGTTATTACATCAGATAGAAGCAATACTTGTGTAACTATCAGAAAGATCAACACGACGAAAAGGTGATACAGGAAGCACAATGACAAAGGAATTAACATGACAGAAAGATGCTACCAACAAGGAAAAGAGAACTCACCCATCACTAAAAACCCAGGCTCACAGAGGACAACTCCACAAAGAAGAGAACTCCAGAAAGAGATCCTTCTCCAGTGGCAGTCAACCCTTAAGTGAGGTCTAAGAGGTGCAGCCAGGCTCCACCCCTTCCGGTCACACAGCTGAATTGCCTTCACCTGTGCACCCAATGCTGACTCAGTCCTTTCCCCAGGTGCTCAATCAGTGGTTCAGGCCATGACTCAACAGTTACCATACAACTTGGCATCTTCATTCTTACCTGTTCAATTGCTTCTGTTTAAAGAAGTAAACTTGGAGAGTAACATCTTTAACTGATGCCACATATTCACCCTGTTACAATAAAACATTATTCAAGAAGTTAGAACATACAGATTGTGTACTCACATGTGAAAAAAAAAGAGAAAATCGTGTCTCACTACAAAGTACTTAAAAATGGAGACAACATAGAAGCTGATGTTAAACAAATTGTTTCCTGTTATAGTTTTTTTTCCTTTAAAGAAAACATAGTACTTACAGATTACAAAATCATTTGTTTTGTCAAATGGAGCTTAAAAAGCTTAGGCAGAAATCAGAGCATGCAAATAACAGAATAGGGCCAAGGAAAGGTTCATGAAATTATTATTAAAAAAAAAAAAAAAATTGGATTAATGAGTCTGAAGTTCTGCTGTACTTCTATAAACACATAAATGTATATAGGTTACTTGAAAAGTAAAGAAAGAAGCCAATCCTCCCAGAAGTGGATATACCTCTCTTCCAAATGCAGTACACTTTGGGGACGCATCCACACCCTCCAAAACCACAGACAATTCCTTGGCTTCCATGTCTTGGCCTGCTGCTTTTGTCAGCTTAACTGAGACCAGTTGGAACGTATCTGGCCAAAGGAAAATCTGTTATCCAAAGACTTCTACATACAAGTTGATGCATGTTCACTATAAAGGAGATTCACAACCGTTATACTGTAACACATGAGTACATTCAGTGTTTTTGAATAGAATACTTTTTCAAAAAATAATTGTGTTGGATATTCTAATTCAAACAACAGTGTTGAAGTTCAAGGTCAGAATAGTGGATTCTGGTGCAGCTGTGAGCAGGAAGCAAGAAACACTGCATAACACGCTCTGAAGTGACATCTGCAGAAACAGAGTGAGGCCAAGGTACGTTTATGTTTATTTCAGGAAGATCCCAGGAAAAAACTATCCACATATGCTGTTAAATTGAGAGAGGAGTCTCGAATACTGTGTGTACGTACTGCCACAGTAAGGACTGTGTAAAGATTTGCCACATCTCCAATGTTCTGCCGTTCACAGAACATCAAGACTAATACACAAAAGCACCTGACATCATACCGCTCAGCCAGGTGCCACAGCTCAGGCTGACAGCAGCACTGTAAGGATGAACCAAAGCACACCATACCTCTTGCACCCCGCTTTGGAATGATAACAAACACAGAGTCCTCAGCAGCAGGCAGCGCATACAGCGCGAGCAGCTGATGTCCTACAGTGAACGTCTGCGGGAGAAACACAAGTCCAACAATTACTACGCAAGAGCACATCATCTTCTACAGACCAAGAATAACGCTGATATTTACTCAACAGGAACAGCTCAACGTACTTTAATGAGAATCCCATCTGTGAAGTCCCACAGCTTAATGGTGCCGTCAAGGGAGGAAGAATACAGCTGAAAAAAAACCAACCCAAGTTACAGCAATACGCCAAAGTCAGACTTTACATCAAATCCCCACTTCGCGCTGAAGCACCGATCAACGCACTGAGATTAGACGCGGCTGAACCACCGCAAACACAGAACACGAAAAGCTCCGAGCCGCCATCGCAAAGCGCTCCTGCCCGCACAGCGGCACGGCCCGGCCCGGCCCGGCCCGGCACGGCACGGCCCGGCACGGCACGGCCCCCCTCCCGAGCGCTACCCCGCTGCCGGCCCGGCCCACCTGCAGGTGGTTGTGCGGGGCGAGCTGCACGCTCGTCACCAGGTCGCCGTGGCCTCGCAGCAGCCGCACCAGCTCCTCGGTGGCCACGCTGTACATCTTCACGAAGTCGCCGGAGGCGCACAGCAGGAACCTGAGAGGAAGGAAAGCCGTCAGCGTCTCGCGGGGTCGCTCCGACCCGGAGTCCGGCCCGCCGCTTGCCTGGCACCGACGGAGAAGACGGCCCGGGCGCCGTGCAGGGCGCTGCCGCCGCATCGCACCACGCGGAGCGCCGCCGGCGCCACCATCTTCCTCGAGCGGAACCGCGCGGCCGCCCTTCCGCCGCCGAGCTCCGCCCGCTGCGCGCACAGCCCTGCCGCGTGCGCGGCGCCCCTTAACGGCCGTGTGCGCGTGAGGGACAGCGGGGCGGGCTCGGCGCCCTCAGCAGTCCCGCGCGAGAAGCGCGTTCGCGCTGAGGGACGAGGTGAGCGGGGCTGGCGCGTCGTGCGCGGCCGTCCGGGATGCCGCTGTTGCAGATCTCTGGTGAGCGTTTAGTCGGTTGTTAAACAGCCCGAGGTAAAGTAACGTGTGCGCTCGAACTGGAACGCGGGAAGTTCCGCACCAACACAAAGAAGGACTTTGTTGTCCGGGAGCGAGCTGCCCACAGGCCTGGGTCCCTTCTCTGGAGATATTCAGGCCCGCCTGCGAGCTGCTGCAGCAGGCGATGCACGGGGTGATCCCGGAGCTCCCTTCTCTCTGACCCCGACTGTGCTGTGACTCTGTCACGTTTTTATTAATAAACGTGTGCAACAGCAATATAACCCCATCACTTTATGACGTTAGTCATAAGCTCCAAAGATCTTGAGTAATAGACTACACGGAGCTCCCAAAACCCGTTAAGCTGAGGTGATAAATAGCAGGCGGTGGCACAAGCAGGTCAGGGCAGTGCACGGTCAGAGCAGCCCTGTATGTGGGACACATTACTTAACAGTTAGCATGACTACATACAAAAATCTGCTATCAGAACTTCCACATGCTGTGGAAACGATGTCAACAGTGACTGTGTTACCTTCGGAATGGTGAAGGGTGACCAACTTGTACTAGAGGAATTGGGAGCCCTACACTGAAAGCAGGGACTGCGCCCTGGGAGCCCACGTTCCGTACCAGTGGCTCAGTGCTGCTGTCATTCCTCCTATCCCATGCTTTTTTTTTTTTTTACTCCTTTCTCCTGTTTTCACACTTTGAACTGATATTTTCCATCTCCTTGGAAGTCTTCCTGCTACCACACTGTGAATCAAGCAATCTGATCCTGAAAGCCTCACCTCTTAAATTAAAACAGACGGTTGTGCACGGTACCTGTGGTCAGGTCTCACTTCATGAAACCACTGATAATATTTTCCCAAAGTTTCCATATTAAAAAAAAAATAAAAAGTGAAGATTGTTGTGTTCCAAGTCAAAGTGGTTGCCTTAAGTTCTCTGGTAGTCCTGGAAAGTGTTTTTAGTGTGTTTTTGTTAAATCTATGTCATCTGGCTTTTTAGTTCAGTCTCATAAAGTGTTTTGTTTTTTTTTTAAAGAGGCCAAAACCTGGGCTAAGCACACAGATTGATGAATTTAAACAGACACAAGCAGAACAGCTCCTTAGAATTTTGGGGAGGCTTGGGGAGTGAGAGTTACCAAGACGTATCTGGGTTGTGGTTTTCAAATGAGCAAGGAGCAAAATCAGTCTCAGCTGTTGGCCGTTCTAATTTGTGTTCATGTGGCTGAGGTGTGGCCTTTGTGTGGTTCTCTCATTTGTTCAGATTTACATAGAGAATATAAAATTTGTAGGCACATCTGCACAAAGCCAAAGGAATTTGCTAATGTTTCTTCTAAAATTACATCTTGGTCCTGTTAGGGACTGCAGTGCTTTCAGCAGGTTGCTTAGTTAGGAGGAGCTGCGACTTCCAGAATAAAGTGCTACAAGGTAGATCATTTTATTGTATGCACTGCAGTGAATCAGGAGAATAGTTGATACAGTGAATAGCCATTTGCATTTAGAATTCCTTGCAGAACTTCGTGAGAAATGTTCCATAAACCAACTGGAGAAAACAAATTTGTTCTTAAAGTCTACATGTTGTATGGGGAAGTAATTGTATTTCTTTCTCAACTTACATGAAAACCCATCCAGGCAAAAGCACATACTAAACAGATAATGCTCGTTTGCTTTACCTACTGAGTCTAGATTGTGTATTTGTTGTTTGCAAACTCGCTGCATCAACACCAAAACCCATGTTAATAGTACAGTGGACAGCCCTGACTTTGGGCAGCAGAATGAAGTTGCTTAAGGCAACCACTGCACCATTTCAATGCATGAAGTCAGTAATACAATTAAGGGCAGAAGCTTTTGAAATAATAATTTTGCACTCCAGTTACTATTCAGCAGGTTTGCTTTTTTGAAAACTTCCTTTATTTCAGTCATGCAGCTTAGTAGGATGGCTAGTTTTGTGCCTCTCTTTGCTTAAGAACACTCAGAACACTTGCGGCTACAAAAAGCTCCCTGCTTGTAGCCTGCATGCTGCTTTTAAGTTTGAGCATGAAGGTCAGGTAGTCAGCACACTTCAGAACATGACACACTGTTCTTAAACTACACAGTGGGTCTTAGCTCTCTTATTGTCATAAATCAAGATCATAGGATGATATACGCAATATTGACTGGTCTTCTATGCTTTTTTTGTACTAGTTCAAGGACTGTAAGGAGTAAAAGAGAATCTTACACTTGGCAGTCTTCATTACAGCCCCTTCCCTGGAAGCATCCAAGGCCAGGCTGGATGGGGCTGTGAGCAGCCTGGTCTGGAGGGATGCATCCCTGCCTGCAGCAGGAGGTTGCAACCAGGTGATCTTAAAGATCCCTTCCAACCCAAATCATCCTATGGTTCTATGATTATCTCTTATAATTGCATTATTAAGGTGGAGAGGCCTAATTCCTTTGTTGTGTTGTATGAAAACTAGAACTTCATTGCCTTCTGAAAGAAAATAGAACATGACCGATCAGAGTTAAATATAGAAGAGGGGTATGTGATGTTCTACAAAGCTCCTTCAGTGGGGTAAATCAGTAGTTTTTAACTGGGAGGAAGAGATTTCAGGTAAGATCACAATCTTTACAACTGTGCTTCAGGACTGCTAGGAACACTAGAGGGTGCTACAAGAATAACTACAGTTTTATGAAATGACTATTTAAAGCTAGGAAAGCAGAACTGAGTTGGGATGTCCCACAGGGACCTCTGTACTAGTGCAGCCTTTGCACATGTTTTACTTCCTACAATTACATCTGTCACTGTCAAAGGAAAGGCAAAACTGTGGTGCCATATAATGATTTGGTCAAACAAAGTGCTCTGCTTCCTTCGTGTTCAAAAGGTGATATGAAGTTTTGAGTGAAACCAAGAAAACAGCAACAACTCACTAGAATGAAAAAGGAGACGAAGAATTAAAGCACAAATACTGACTGCAGCCCTTACAACATGCAGTGCTCCTGGCCAGGCTTAGAGACAGGCCTAACAAGCATCTGAGACAGTTTCACACTGGCAAGATGAACGCAGCAGGCAAATACAACCCAAGAGCCTGCAGGTGATAGCACCAATTGATTGTTCTTGCCTTTAGAAGTACACCAGTAAGTTCTCATGTAAGCATCCTTTCTGTCTGATAAAGAAGTGAAAAACAATAGCTTTTGAACAGCCAAATCCCACAGCAGCTTGAATGACTAAAACAGGAAAAACCTGTTACAGGCAATGCTTTCCAGCATACTGCCCCACCTGGAGCCCTCACCATCTAAAGTGACTTGTATGCATTATTTTCTTACACCAAGTGTCTTGAGCAGTACTTCATATCATACAACACAATATTTGAGTATCCCTCTTATTAAGAGAAGAGCAAATAAATGCCTCATGGCACAGAATACAACTTTAAGATACTTGCAAGTTTTTTTTTCCTGGCAAAACAGAATCATGTAGACTCCTGTTTTTTCCTTGAAGTACTTACTTTTTGAGACAACTTATGAACTGATAGACTAACCTAGCACGTGATAAACAAACAAAAAAAAAGATAAACCTTATACAACAAAGTTTAAATTATATGAATTTAAATCATTATAAAACAATTTTTAAGGCAACTACAATGGGATGCTAATAAAAGAATAGTAAAGACTGCAGGTATAGGAAAACAAAAAGAGCCCAGGTACAGCATCAGTAGAAACAACAGAAAAGAGCTACTTACTTCTAAAAAGCAACAGTTAAGACACAAATATCCAGCAAGAAAAGCTGCCATGGCTACTGCCAGCCCTTAAGTGAGGTCTGGGAAGGGCTGGATCCTGGCTCCTCCCCTTCCAATCAGCCAGATGCATTGCATGCACCTGAGCTCAACTGTGTTGGCCCTGCCTTGCTACTCAGCATTTTTGTTACACCTCTGAAAAAGGACAGCACGTTCAAAATTTTTAATATAGAATTGAGATACCAATTACTCTATTACACAGCTCACCAGAGACCAAAGGCAATTAAGAGATGTTTGCTTGCTGTAGTGCTGTAGTTGCTGTAGTGCTGAGTCACAGCCTGAAGCAGTGATTGAGCACCTGGTGGGAAGGCAGGGCCAACCCAGGGAGCTCAGGTGCATGCAGTGCATCTGACTGATTGGAAGGGGAGGAGCCAGGATCCAACCCTTCCCAGACCTCACTTAAGGGCTGGCAGTAGAGGTAGAGGTTTGGACTGGTGGTTTCTGTGTAGTGGAGGTTTTTTTAGGGTAAGTGAATCTTCTGTGTTGTGTAAGTAAATTTTTCATTGTTTTTATGGTTGTTGTGTTTGAATATGGCTTTTTTTTGTTGTAGTTTGAGAATTTGTTAGCTTGTTGTTATTGCTGTGCTTTCTGTTATTTTGTTGTGTTGGTGGAAGAAATAGAGAGGTTTTTTCTTTCAGTGTTTTGGTTTATGATGGCTTCTTACAGTAGCTTCTACTATTTTGTCAGTTTTGCACTTGTATTGGTTAGTAAAATCTAACTTACAAATGTGTTTATATAGTTATTACTGCTGATTACATTTTTTTCATTGTTAAGGAGTTGGTTACTCATTAGAAAGGTAATGATGTAGTGGGAAGACTTGTGAGATGTTAGAGTAAAGAATTTCTGTTACACTCTGCCAGTGTGGAATTCACGGAGTCTTTTTTCAGTTTCTATTTTTTTTTTCCAAATAGTGAGGAGGTAGGAATATGAAAATGGAACTGAGTGTAACATAGAAGGTGAACAGCAATTCACCTGCTGATAGCACAGCTGTGTGTCATCTGAGACATTTTCAGTGAAATGCGCTGTTTCTTTTAAGAATGACTTTCTGTAGAGATTTCTCATGAACTGTGAGGAGTGCTGAGCTCTTTTTGCCTCTTGAGCACAGATAAAACTCGGTGGTGAATAGCCTGTCTTGGCTTTTCAGTAAGGTGTGTGTTTCCATGTTGTAAGATATTTTTCTGTTAACGTCTGTGTCTCAAAGCTTGCTGGGGACACAGGTGGACTTGTTCAAGTCCTGAGCAAGGATTGTGAAATCCTTTGTCTGAAGGACACAGGTGAACAAGTCCAGGCAAGTCCTGGGCAAAGGTTGTGAGCTGGTGGAACGCAGATGGACAAGGCCGGGGTAATGAGTGAGGTGAGCTGCAGCTCAATAGTTGTGAAGTGCTCCTTTGTGTGGACCTATCTCAGGATGATGGCCATCTCGGGGGGTATTCAATGACTTTTGCTTAAGGCCCATTCTTGTCACATAGGCAGGAGAACAAGGAGGATAAAAGAGGAACTGGAAACCATGAGGATAGGTTTCTGGCAGCAGATTCCTTGTGAGGTGACTCCTGCATGCTGTTGAATTCTCCTGTGCCTGCTGCCTGAGTGCTGCTGCTGTTTCAGTGATTGGCTCTGCGACTTCTTTGTCTATCTGCCTGCTGCCTAAGGCTGGCCATGCTGCTGCTCGTTGCCCCCTGCTGCGTCTGCCTGGGACCTTCAAATGCTGTGCAACAGGACTGCTGCTGGATCCTGCTGGTGACTGTCCCTGCTCTACACAACTCCTGCTTCTTTCCCATCTTTTCTATTGTCCTCCTTCCCTTTCTCCCTGATTAGGTTTGGTAATAAACTGGATGGAACAACATATGAACTGTTGTTTCTTAATCTCACACCGGGTATACGGATATTAAAAGAACCTCATCTTCCTCCTATAAATTGGAGCGAGACACATGCATGCATCATCCCCTACAGCTGCTTCTTACGAAGTTACTATGTTTTATTTGCGTGTTGTGCTTCTGTATGTGCATTACAGTCATAACAGTGCATACATAGAGAACTGTAAGGGCTTCACATGGGGAAACAAATGTCTGGTAGAACAAGATGCCCATTTTCTAGATTTACTCAATGGAGCCAGGCATCATCCTCAGTGTCCTTACAGCTTTTTTTGTTCACTGAGAAAGCGATTGTGTGTGTTGAATGCTTCTGTCATATTAATGCTTTTCAAATCCTGTTGTTGCTGCTGCACTGTTTTCCTTTACACAAAAATGAAATCAGAGCAACTTTTACTTTCTAAATAGATGTCAAGTATTCTAAGGGTATGCTGGAAAACACAATGGAGTTTGCATCTTAGATTTCTTTGTGAAATCAAACTGCAGAGAAAATCTGGTGTGAGAGACAACAGATGTGTGAGAATGTATGAATCTGTATAAGAATCTTGTTTTGAGGTTTTGTTCTCTGGAAATAGTGGCTGCTAGTAAGCAATAATACTGCTTGAGTAGAGTGTGGCTCAAATGAGCCTTGTGAGCTTATTTTCCTTGAGCAGCTGCTGGATCTCCAGTGCTGTGACATGTTTTTCATTTTCCTTACCAGCAATGAAGTAGGCCAAGCTTTGTCCATCTAGGGAAAGTGAGCGCTGCTGTATAAAGAGGTCTGGATGAAAGAAGACTTTTAGTCAATTTAACTCTCCACTTGTAGTCCAACAAATGTTCATAGCCTTTCTTCTGATTCAAACCAGCTGTTACTATGTGTAAACAGTGTTTGCCTGCTCCTAGCCTTTCCAGCCACAAAGCAGCAGATCTCAAGCTGTACTGTTCTCTTTTAATTTGGCTTGTGCTCTTTCTTACTCCCAGTAATCACCGTCTTCTTTAAATCCCATCCTGTTCCTGCTGAAAACAGCAGCAGTGGGGCCCAGCGGTGAGTTTTGCTCAGTTGCTGGGTGAGGCAGGCCAGAGTTGTTATGGTTTGGGTGGAGCTTTTATGTTGAGCAGTCTCACTGGTAAAAAGAAAAAGAAAAAAAAAAAAGGAATTCTTAAAGAGAAAAAAGGAACTTGCTTGCATTAGTTTATTAGGTTTAGCTTTCTTTATTGCTTTCTGAAGGGCACTTCAGGAAGTTGCTGTAGGACTTGGTTTTTCAGTATTAAAAAATATTCTGCTGTGAGAGCTGTCTGTGGGAGAGAGAACTGAGCGGGGCCTCAAAGACTGATAGGAAGAATCGGGGTGATGCCCCAGTACTGCTCTGAATCAGTTCATGTAATATAAAGTCAGGTCAGAACCTGCCTTCCTTCATCTGATATTGCAGTTAATAGGATTAACTGTTTTTTTTTTTCTTTTTCTCATTTATTTCTCATGAGAAATGTATCCTTTGCTTTCTTCCAGTGTTTTGCACAAATGTTTTTTTCACACCCTGGCATTTGCCTAGCATATATTGATGCTTGTCTGAAGGGGATGTGTTGTTTCCTATTGCAGGACTTCTCAGAGATAAGCAGTGCCAACAAAGCTCTAGTTTGTAAGTGTATTCAAGCTGATGTAGAACTCAATTTTTCAAATGATTTCCAAAGATTCAAGTTCAGATATCTATCAGAAAGGATTTTCTTCCTGCTGCTGACAGGTAGATTGTTAACTGTTGCATTGAGTTTCATCAGGGCAGTCTGTTGCAAGTATTTGTGACTGTGATCTCCCTTGAGAGGAGCACTGATCAAAACAGAAGGAGTCCAAATTTCCTGTTTGTTTTTTTTAGTGTTGTGATGTTTTAAAGCACAGTATTTTTCTTATTCTGAGTAACTGCTTTTAAATATGAGGAGAAAAACAACACCTCAAACCGTGAAATAATACAGACAGGGCCTTTTTGGCTATTAGAAACAATCCCATCATTGTGGTTCGAGTTGTGTTGTACAGTATGTTGGGCTGACAGACATAAACTAACAGGAGTTAGTTACAATGCTTACATGCAATGAAGAAGGCTGAAGTGAACGTGCAAGTGTTGAAGCATACTGTGCAGATCTCTGTTGTGTAGATCCCAGGCAGTTGCTCAGTTGTCTTGCTGCATAACAGATTGATTCTAAGTGTAAGTTCTTAGGCACTAATTCTATCAAATGGTCTTATTACATGTTGTGCATGTATGAATCCACTAGGTACTTAACAAGCTCTGTGCCAAAGCTTGTTAACTGCAACTGGAGAGCTGTAAGACAAATCCTCTATGGGGAATTACAGAGCTGGTGGAATTTACTATGTAATTGATTGAACTTATATAACATTTAAATGGCAAGGATGCCCAATGTGCTCTGTGGAACCACGTATGTAATTGGGACACATGTTTATGAGTGCTCTGTCAGTTTTCTGTTCTAAATTATACTTAATCTAGTTTGGTTCTTTCTGTTGGGTTTAAATGTCTTTGGTTTTATGAGTAATCACCTCAGATTGTGTTCTCTGAGGCATCATAGACAGTATACTGCAGTAAAGCAGTCTTAAATTAAAAATAGCAATTTTCTTTTTCTGAAGCTTATTGTTTTTACTGTGCTGCTATTGCATGTTTTCTGCGTAGAGTAGACTTCTATTTTTCCTGGTAGTTTTCTTTCAGATTTTGAGTAGTTTCTTGGTAAACATGGGGATGAAATGAACTAACACACTTCTCTTTAAGAAAATGTCCCACCTTCCATAGACTGGTGAATGGTTGAAATCTACAATAGGAAACTGGCTTCATCAGCATTTAAGTTCCAAATCCTATGATTCTGTGACTATTTGTTCTGCTCTTTTGCCTTTTTAATTGATATCTGTGCAGTTTAAGTTCTTTAACTGCAGTCTGATTCTGCCACGTGCCTGCTCTTATCAGTTTCATGAACATCAGGCTGGTATTTCCTAAGGTGAAATAACATTGTGTTTGAGAATGACAGTTATGGGTAGATGTTTTGCCACTGCAGCTGTCATCATTTGGGAGAACTTGACGTGACTGGCTGTGAAAGGCCAGACAGGGCTCCTGCTGGAGCCTTTCTAGTCTTCTCTCTGGCTGCCCAAAGAGAATTTGCTCTTCCTCAATCTGAGGCCCACCCTTTCCCCAGGGCCTGGGTATGTTATTACTGCAGTGCTGCAGTCACTTCTGCATGGAGAAAAAGGGATCACAACTGCTTTGACTCTTGCATGGAAAAATAGGTGGAACTGAAGTACTTGGCTGGTGCTGTAGGGATTTTGAGAAGTGCTCTGTGTAAGATAAATGGTTTGTTAGCCACGTGAGGAGTTCTGTGAAACGTGTGCTTAGTGTGAGAAGAGGGGCAGAAGACCAAAACCAGAAGCTTGCTTTTGGTACTAAATAATCTTATAGAAGATGTGTAGCTTTTGAAATACCTGAAACAATCCAGGCTGTAAAAGAAAAAACAGTGAAAGATTCTGCAACTTGGTCAGCAACTTTTATTCTTCCATTGAGCAACTATGTCAGCAGACTAAAACTCCTGACATCTGCACCAAAGGATGGCTGCCAAATGCAGCAAGGGTTTCTTGTCAAAATATAGAAAGCTGGGCTTCAGGCAGTTTAATGATAAATCACAGAATCTCAGAACTGTATGTTGAAGTTAACTTGCACTGCATTTTATTTGAGTGGGTGTGTTTCAGGCTTGTGGAATTAACCAGCTGTTACCCATGTGGATTGTGTTTTTAGTTCACATTAAAAGAAATCCTGTAAGGACACAATAGAAAATGCTTTGATTTCATACAGTTGGCTTGGATGCTGTTACTGCCTGCATTGCAGTTGATTTCTGAGAAGCCAAATCAAATGTCCTGTAGTAGTACTGCATTTCTATTTCTGTGGGCTATGCTGCATGTTACTTTGTCATGTGTGAGGTGGCAGGTAATGACTTTGTGTTGTCTTTTAATGATGGTGTGACAAGAAGTGTTTTGGTTTCTATCATGCTAGTTGCTGAGCTGTGAGACTCTCTTCAAGAAGCAAGCGCTTTGTTAAATTGTGAGGCCTTGGTGGCTTCTTTGGCTATCGGGATGGCTGTGTTTCTCAGCAGCAGCACAAGTGACATAAAAGGGAGGAAGCCGGATGGGGAGGATAGAAATGAAGTCTTGTGCTAATATTGAAAAGGCAGCAGGTGAGTAGATGTTAGCGTATTGCAAAGAGAGGAACAAGTCTTGATGTGTATAGCAGTTGTCTCTGATGCTTCAACAGTGCTATGAATTCTTAGGTGATCTTGAATGAAACAGTACATTTGGGGAAAAAGATTAGGCTTTCTAACAAAAAACACAGATGTTCGGAACTGAATATATTAAGCTGAATTACAATATGAAAAGGAAGGCCTTGGGCTGAGACTTCCAGAGACTTAACTACAAGGAATGGCTTTCCTGGAGTGTCATCAGCCTATGAAGATGCAGCTGCCGATGTACAGAATCAGCAGAAGCATGAAGGACTAGAAGTGCTTGAAGCTGAACTGCTTGCATTTTACTTTTTTTCTAGGGGTGCTGAGTATCCCAGGATTTTGAGAATCTGTGGGCAGAGTGCTACTGCTAACTGGCATGGATGTATGTTTATGTATTTGCACATTCTGCCTCTGCAGTTTGGGCTATCCTGGATGGGACAGGACAACAGAAGGACTGCAGAGACAAATTTTTCTAAAGCTCAGTCTGCTTGCTGATGGTGCTATTTACACAGAGCAAAGTGGAATGACTTCTTTGGAAGTACTGAAAGAGAACTTGGTGATTATCCCTTTGAGGAAACTACTTTGCTGTTGACATGCCGGTGTCATGCAGACTGGGAGGATGCTACTTTTTAGAGAAGAATGCAGGAAGTGTCTGTTCTCATGGCATTCCATTAGAAATAGAAATGCTGGAAATGTTTTGACTGGGAATTATGCAGAGGGAAAAAGAATGCTGTTCTGGTTTATCTATAAAATACCTTTAATTTAAGCAAACTTAAGCCATGGAAAGTGGGACTACTAAATATGGGAAATCGAGATTTCAAGTGTGAGCATTAAACTACAAATGAACTTGATAGTTGCATCTGCAGTCATGTTTTGATTTCTTTGTCTCTAATCCTGGTCCCCGTTTAAGTTGTTACATGAAGTGTGTGGACTTCCTGAAGTCAGGTACCCTCAGTGGAATAGATTCTGGC
Source organism: Lagopus leucura (assembly GCF_019238085.1). Lineage (NCBI taxonomy): Eukaryota > Metazoa > Chordata > Aves > Galliformes > Phasianidae > Lagopus > Lagopus leucura. The sequence continues at coordinate 14,587,735 of NW_024962267.1, forward strand.
TCAACTGCTCTGAAAATGGCAAGGGAGTGCAATTTGGTTGCTGCTCTTTTTCCTGCAGCTTTTGCTGGTAGTTGTGTTGTCCTTGCAGGAGCTGTAGGGCAAAAGCTGTGGACGCAGCTGGTGTGTGCTTCTGCAGCAGTGGAAGAGGCGGGCAAATGAGCGAGGTCACTGGTTTTTCCATTAAGCTGGTTGTTGAGCACCTTGTTTCACATGAACGATTAGAGTGAGCTAGTGGGAGTTACAGTATGCACAGTGATAGGGTATATGTTTACATATGCACTGTAGGCACTGATGGCTGCTCAGTAATTTGGCACCATAGCAGATGCTAAAGGATATCTCCTGTGTCTGAGCATTAGGAAAAGCACACCTGTGTTTTATGTCATGGAACACATCAGATCATACCTGATATTTATTATACCTGATATTTATTAGTTCATTTTTATCTGTTTACAGGACTTCAGAATGTGTTCATCTGCTTGCTTTGTGCCAGTTCCTGTTTTTGGGTTCAGGAGGCAACCCTTAGGATGATGTTTACATGAATTCAGCTTCTCAGTTGTCATCTTCACTGGAGCTGGTGGAGTCACCCAGATGGTAAGACTGAAGTAGATCGGTTAATTGAAAACAAAATAGCAGCATTTTGGTTTTGAATTAACTTGTCTTCTCATTTTCACAGCAGTGTCCTTGAACATTTTCTAATGGTTGATTTAAATTCCAAGAGATGCTGCTGTAAGTAAGGAGAGTGTTGGGGCTGATTTGCTCTTTGCGGAGGCACTTAACTTCACTCTAAGCTTGTCCACTGGCAAATTCAGAATCGGCTTTCCAGAATGTGATAGCCCTTTTTTAAGGGAAAGAAATGCTTATTACTGACTGCTAAAGCAAGAGATCTTGAGGGTAGTCTCCATTTAACATGACTGAGTTCCTATTAGTCCTCTCTATACAAGACCTCTCCATCTAGAAAATTTCAAGGGAGTTTATAAACCCGGTGTAGTTATTTGATATTATGCATTTAATTCTGAAGAAAGAAGGTCTCCTAAAAACAGAAGCTCTGCATATGCCTGTGGACAAGTCTAAAATAAGCGTGTTTCCATTCAGCTTCTAGGAGTATGGCTGTGGTTGACTTCTCCAAGCCAAAATGCTTTTGGTAGGAGAAGTTCTTTACTTTTCTCTCTACTGAGATGTAAATGTCAGATTGTTCTAACTTCAGATGTTCAGTGTTTAGGGAAGAGAAGGTCAAAGCCTCCATCTCATCCTCGGTAGACCAGCTGCTTCTAGGTGTATGTTACTGCTTTCTGCATTAAGTCCCTTTGAGGTCCATGAGCTGCAGTAGCTCTTAACAAGAAAGGTATTCTGTTCTTGTGTTACACATGAATTAAAACAAATTATTTTTGAATAAGAAAAAGAAATGAGTTGTGCTGTTTATCTTGCAAGTAAAATTTCATAATAAACAAACTGGGAGCCTGTAGCTACACTGCTTCAAGTGTTTAGTGTAACAACATGCTTTCTGCAAAGGCAGTTACCTGTGTCAGCCTTGTGTGTATCTCCAAGTGAAATATACAGATTACCAGTATTCTACATACATGGCTTATTTAGGCCTGAAAACAGTTTCTTACTATGTTGGTTGTAGTAATTTTAAGCATTTTCAAGCCTGATTCTGTTTCTAGTGGTTACTAAGAGTGTATGCCTGCTAGAACTGAACCTTCCAGAGGGCGAAAGAAGTACCAGCCTCTACACTATTTTTAATGTGTTGTTGAAACCCATTTCAAAGCCAGTTCTTTAGAGGAAAATGAAGTCATAATTCACACACGGAACAGGAATACTTTTTCTCTAGTTACAGTGGAAAAAGCATTTCATCATGTTGTTAGACCAGCCAAGTGTATCTGACACATTATTAATCAAAATAGCATGCAGGCTTTTTCAGTAGGAAAAAGAGAACACTTGAATTCCTGCTCAGGAAGGTGTCCCAGTGTTATAGCCATACAACAAAATAGGATTTTGTTTCTTTGACTGTAACAGTGAGTGTGTAGGGGTTTAGGAGTGCGTTGCTTTTTTCCTGGATATCAGAAAAAAGTCTCGACACTGGCATATGAGTAGAAAAGAGGATTTTTTGCTTGTTTTGTGTAGTTTAGACATATACAAAGTAATATCCGGTATCAATCACAACAAGACAAGTGTTTTTCAAGCAGGTTAACTATGCCAAGTGATGCTTTTCTCACCCATACATGTGTGTGTATTCATTGAGACACATGTGACACACCTATTCTGAGAACAAGGCTCTATGACTTAAGATTTCAAACAGGGATTCTGGCTCATGATGTTAAACTTCAGTGAGTAGCAAATTCCTATTCCAGTATTGTTGATCCACACGTAGCTCTTCTGACTTCACTGTATTTTACAGCAATTAGCTATAATTTTAAGCTAGTTGCTGCATTGGTTTTGGGGTCTGATGATGCAACTATGTGTGTTGGGGACGGGAGTTGTCAGTATCTGCTGAATGACATCAGAAATACTAGTTAAGTGTAGCACAGTAGGCAAATTGAATGCAAAAATTATGGGTACTCTGCATACTTCAGACTAGCCTGGTTGTGAAGGCGGTTTTATGGGTTATATTTGTGAGCAAACTCAGAAGAAATAACATCTAGGAGAAGCAAGATGTATTTTGCACAGCCATCCTCATGATGTTGCTTCTTTCACCTTGCAGTGCTCTTCTCTAAACTGCTTAAGTGACTCTGAAAGCAATGCTTTTTTATTTCTGTGAACTACAACAGCTTATACAATCACAATAGTGCTACTGGATAGAGCAAATTGTCAGCTGCAAAGCACACTTTTCCAATGTAGTCACCACCACTTGTGATGTGTTGTTTTGCCAGTGAGAAACAAGAACCTGTATGCTGTGCTTGTGAATATTTGCACTGCTATCCAGAATATGCCTTGTCTTTAACGTTACTGTTGTGCATTACCCACTTGCTGTGCTCACATCCCTTGTTTGGTCTCTGTAAACACTGAGGAAGAATTGATGAATGTCACTGGGTGCTATTTTTCAGCATGGCATGGAAGAATTAAAATGCAATGCTTTGCCTCAGATGCTTTTCCATGTCAGCTGTCATTTTGTCAGACTGCACCTCTGCTGCCACCTGTCCCATAGCAACATGTCACAGGATATTGAGAGGGTTCAACCTCTGCTACCATAGCAGTCAGAGACTTCATGGGCCGATGTAATGAAATAAGAGGTGCTACTTTTGGGGCAGCTCTCTTATGTGCGTGACCTTTGCAGTTCACGGACTGCATCTGACTTTTTGTGAAGTGGTTTGGGGTTTTCCAGCAAAATGCTCTTAATGCAAATATTTTGCATTCTTGTTTTCATCCGGCCTTGGTCAGCAGTGGGATTATCTTCTCTTAATTCCTCATGCTTTTTCTGAAAATATGGCGTTTTTAAAAGGGCTCTACTTGTTAGATACCTGAAAGAAAGGCTTCATTTTATACTTGAGAAATTTATTCAAATTCATTATTTAGTCTTTAAGAACGATTATTTTGGCTGGTGTTTGAATTTTTCTTAGAAGCTCACAAAATACAGTTGACTACAGGTAATAATGCATGTCACTTTCTTCAGGTACCCTATTTGTACTGAGTGACTGAAAGTCTCCCACAAAGAGGAGTTTCATCTCATTAACCTACTACATGCTCATAAGTTTGTACCTGTGATTATTTTGTGACGTGTGCTCTTGGTTTTGTTGGTGACAGGATAGATAGAGCAATATGTCCATCACTGTATTTTTATGTGTAGTTGAAAATAATAGAAAAATGAATCATCTGTGTCTTTGAAGAATCTCCAATATCAAGTCTGTATTTATTAGTATTACTTTGCTTTTTTTTGGCCAGCTGCCCCTGAGATTTAGAAGTCAGAGACAATTATGTTGAATTTCCTGCAAAGTTATTCTTAGCTGAGAATGCAGAATGTGAATCATATGTGGATTCCTTATCAGCACCTGTTTAAGCTTTTGTGGACCAGTAGAAAACAGTATGTTTCACTTGTTCCTTGCTTTAGCTGGTATTCTACAATAGGAGGAAGACTGGATAACAGGCGAGCAGGGTTAACTGTTTAGCTGGCCTTGTCATGGTTGAGACCTGTTCATCAGATTTCTTCGGAGTTAAAGGAAGCGTAATCACCAACCATTTACCAAACATGCCTCTGAGTTATTTCTGTCCATCTTTTTCTCAAATGTACATGTGCTGCAAAATGAGTGCTTAATGAATGAAAACGAATTTTTGGTGATTAGTTTTTTGATCTGCATCAAGTGCATTTATTTAAGGCTTATAGTTCTTTATGCAACATTCCTTAAGAGATTCCAATTTGAAAGAACTGAGTTTTCTGTTGTATTTTGGTTCCAGAGTGATTCCTGATTAAGCTATTTTTAAGCAGAATGTGTTGTTTTTAAAAAATTTCGCTATAATGACTTGAAATATTTAACTATTGAATGTTGGTTAAATAGTCCTTCTCTTAGATTGCACTGATTCAGTGTTTTCATGGCTACAGTTGCAATCAGAGAATGTCTAAAGGAGAACTGCTGTGCTTCTAGTGCTGCACTGTTGTTCTTGGGTTTAAAAGCTCCTAAACTGTGTGCAGTTTGGCTAATACATAGCATTGCTCTGTAAGGAGATACTGCACAGCAGAATCCTTTTCTAAGGTGTAGCTTACTTTTACAGTTGTGTATTCCTGCCGTGGATAGCAGCTGAAGCTTTTGAATGACTGCCTTATTTCTAGTGGGTCTTCTGGAGTGGCAGCCGTGACATCAGTCCAAAGCAGGGTTACACAGTCACTGGAAAAGGCACGCAGCAAACTGGCCAGCAGTGAGTGTGTGTTAGATGGTCAGTCACTGCTGTGGAACAGATAAAAGGCCAAGTGTAGCAGCTGCCAGATGAAGAACTTCTAAAATAGGGTGATGAACGTTTTCAATTGTTGAGTCTGTTTTTCTGTGACTTTTGTAATATGTAGTTTGTTTTCAAAACACCACTGCAAAACAGGCAGCAATGCATGCTCCAAATGTGATCATGTTAATGGAGTTGATCTCAGTGTTGTTCGGCGCAGTATTTATTGTTAGTCTACCCAAATCTTTGTAAAACAAAAACCAGTGCATTTATTTCTTAGACCTATCTGAAGAGCCTTAGCAATCTGTGACACCTCAGATGCTACTGCTAGGTAATGAAAATGAGAGTGAGACAGTCCTCGAGCGAGAGATGCCTTCTGAGGACTAAGAACTGGGCTGTCTGTGCATGTCTGTAATCACTGCTGTAGAACATGTGGCTATTTTCCCCTCCCTTGTTCTGGATGGAGTGACCCATGGAGCTCTCAAAATCTTTCCAGTTTATGGGTAATTTTCCTCTTAATTTAAAAGGTAAGCTTTTTTTAATGTGAAAATTATGCAACTCCATCTAGAGTCTATAGACTATTTGTTACTATGTTTTTTTTTTCCTATTGGTAGAAACAGATGTTAGGGAAAGGAAGTTGCTGTTGTTTCTGAATTGTGGAAAAAATACAGGTAAAGCACTTCAAAAAACCAAACGCATTTCACTTTGGATTCAAATTCTACGTGGTTCTTTATCAACTGCAACTTGCTCATGTTTTTGGCTGTGTTTGCAAAGAAAGCTTAGTTGTGGTGTTTCTCCTACTACATTTTCTTCTGTGCCAGCTTTTGGAACGTTCTGTGCTATTTACTGAACTTTTTCTGTCCACAGCGTATTCAGTGGCACAAGATGTGGTGTTACAGCTAAAACAAAACCTACTTCTGATGCTGTAATCCCACTTCTCATTCCAGCAAAGCTCTCCATACATATGAGAATTCAGACCTTACAAGTTTGTGACAGAATCAGATATGAAAACAAGTTTTATTTAATAACTGAGCCTCCTGCTCCTTCAGAACCAGTTTCCAAGATCTCTTTCAAGTCAAAATGGACAGCTATAGCTAATAGCCTCTCATAGCCTCTTGTGTGTGTAGTTTCATAGGCTTGATGGTACTTTGTTTTGCTCATGTTAATGTTTTTTATTCAAGAACAAGGCCTTGGGGTTGTATCAGCTGACAGTGAAATCCCTTAACTTGATTATTAAGGAAGCATGTGCACCTGTGAACTTCATAGCAGTGCTTCAGCATTTGGAGTATTTCCCCCTCAGTGTGTAAATCCTTGTATATCTCAACTCTTATTCTACTCGCTTGCTTGGTCTCTCTTACATGAAAGTCTAGAGTTTTTGTTTTTTTCCTATAGGATAAAACTGAGTTGAGTGAGTTGAGTTTGTTTTTGTCTGCTTTTTTAAAATTCCACTCCCAGGGATTTGTGTGTGACATTTTGCCAGAAAACAATGAGGCTAGCAAAATTGGTACAATGATTTTGTTTTGTCTTGGAAGTAGAAGAACACAAATGCAGGATGGTGCTTCCATGGGATTTCCATGATGTGTTCCTTACTTTAGTATGTATCTTCATACATACAACCACTTGCTGTGCTCAATGTGACTACTCAGTTGTTGCACAACTGTGGCAGCAATCTGTAGATTATCTCATACATTACTGAGCAGAGGATGCCTTTTATTTCTTAGCTTTTCTGTAAGTGTGCTTTACGATAAAGCTAATTATGCTTTTTTGAGCTTGCATCTTAAGTGTAGGCATGAAGTGTGTTTCTGGCTTTCAGTGTGTTATTTCAAAAATGCAATTCTGCTCACATAATATAGCTTTTTGGGGTGTGATGGACCCTCCATATGGAACGTGTGAGCTACAAATAGTCTTTTATAATTATTCATACACTGTAACTTGCATCAGTTCAATGTACATAGCAGGAAAACTTGATTAGATAGATACCAGCAGCTTTCAAAGACGTGAAAATGAAACAGGCTTTGTACCTCTCTGAGCTCCTTTATTTAACCTTTCTATTGTTTTGCCCAACTTCTCTGCTCTTCTAAGGGTTTATTTTCAAACTACAGTTGATTTACATTAGTGCAAGTAACAATAACACTGCTGTGGCTTGCTTTTCCCTGCTTCAAAGTCGCCTTGCAAATCATTTGGATAGATCTGAAGCTCAGCACTTGGAACAGCTTTGTTATGAGGCAATGGAAAGGAGTGGTTGGTTTGTTTTCGTTGCTCCTCAAGGAGGACTATAAAACTATGGCAGAGGAGGGGAAAAAAAAAAAACCACAACAAAATCTACATAAATACTTGTAGCTATTCCAGAAATTATATCCAACTGGTACCCCATAAAAAGAAATCAAAGAACCATCTAAAGCTTTTTGCAGTCTAAGAAAAACACTCTGAAGTTCAGCTCTGATTGTCATTGATACTCCTTTGAACATGCTGCTTTGTAAGTCAGTAACTTAATTTTCATCTTGACTTCAAGCTTCTGTAAGAGTTTGTGTCTGGAACAGCAGAAAACATTTCTGTGGGCTTCTGTCTGTCTTGCTCTAAATCTTCAGTGTGCCAGTGCCAGCTTGTGCCTAGGAGAGGTGCTTACATCTCTTCACCTTCTGCACTGTCTCCCTTTGCCACATTAGGGCTGTAATTCTGAGTTGAATTGAGGACTTGCTAAGTATTTGTATTGTGCTTGTTATGAATGTAACTATTTTACCTTTGCTTATAATGAAACTGGCTGATTTCAATATAAACAGCTGTGTTGATGACTGCTGCCTTTTCATATAAGTGCATTGCAGGACCCTTTCTTGAGAAAATAAGTTTACTGTCAGAAACACTGGGTAGCTGACCACTGAACTGCCACCACAGTAAATGGTCTGTGAGAAAGAAAAAATACAGGAACTTCTGGCAGATCTCTCCATCTGGTTATGCTTACCATCCTTTTTTGACAGTAAAACAACACAATTCTTTCATGTTAAAATTTTCCAGGAGAAAACCAGCTTAGTAATGTTTGTAAGGCTACATTTCTGCTACTGGAAACAGTTGGCAACCTATTGGAAACAAGCAGTTTCATACAGATATAAAGCATTGTGGAAATAATAACTGCACCTAATAAGAAATAATCTCTGGATCAGAAATAGAGCTTTGAAATATAATTTTCAAGAAATTTTGCCACTAGCTAGCCCAGGAAAACCAATGATTACAAAACTTAGCTTGTGGAAGTACCAGGTGATATGAAGAATTACCAATCATATGAAATATTTTCTGAAATGTAAGGTGGGGTTCCTGGTATGTGAAATTGTGATTTCTGACATGAGATGAATGCTTCAGCAGCTGTGTGTTAGTGTAGCAGGCACCTGTAGAACTTTGCATAGTTAGTTTCTGCAGATGTTAATAGTATTAACTGTAATTGTAGGCTGAGTTGATTTGCACAAGACAACCTAATTGCTGACTCAGAAACCAACTGTTGAATCAAATACGCGTTGTTGGTTTATCTACCCCAAAACAATTCACTGAAAATGATGGAGAGGAGATAAAAATTTTACAGTATGAAAGAACAGAAAGGTCCCTTGATTTCTTGTTTTGCAGCCGTTTGTGAAATCTGCCACCAAAGGCATGTCTGTGTGTTACTGAGGAGCAGCAAGGGAAACTATGGACAAATGCTTACCTGTGTAAACTCTCATTGTCCTGGAATGAGTGAGACTGAATGATTTCTGCCATGTGTTCTTACAGAAGTATCTAGAAGCAGTTGTTGTTCTCCCTGTTCTTTGTGCTGTAAGTAGAAATGTTGGTGGGATTCCCTTTGCATTGCTACTTGGAGTTTGCATGTGCATAAGAATGCAAATAATTGCCTGGCTCTTGTTGACTTAACTTTTATCTGTACTTTGTTTTTTTTTAAAAGGCTGAACTTTTTCTAGGGAAATGAATATGAAGGCTTTATAGAAGATTTTCTCCAAAATTCCTTTCTTGTTAGTCTTTGTTTCCTATGTCACTGATACTTCAATGAATGCTTCATAAATTGACCACAGTGAAATTGCAACAGGACAGGAGAAGGTTTAAAAATTAGGCCGTGCTTACATGCCAGATGACTAGGTCTGAGCACATTATTAATGTGGCACATGGTGTATATGGTTTTTCTCTTAAAACAAACAGAGCTCTAACTACAAAGCTGTGAAGTATCTAATCTGCAAACCACATGTTGGATCTTTCTGAAGTTTTGTTGTTAGAAGCAGACCACTAATCTACAACAGAATTTTTATAGAGATGTTGCAGAACAATCAGTTAAAATAACATTTCTTAATCTGAATTGATTTCCTTTTTTGGTTCTCAGTGAAGTTAAGCTCTAGCATTGATCACATTTGTTTCAATTGGCTTTCTTATATCAGAAGCTTACAATGGGGTTGTTCACTTGACTACTAAGTCACTTATGTTTTGGTTGGAAGTGACTTATGTATTTCAGCTTATCTGTTGGTCCTTCTCAAGGTAGCCTACAATCGTGTAGGTGAAACTGTTTTAATCTGAAGTGTTATAATGAAGTGAAAACTTTCTGAGTGCTTGAGAAAGCATGGGTGTATAAGATGGGTGAAGAGGAAATGCAAGTCACAGCTTGATGCAGTGATTGAGCACCTGGTGGGAAGGCAGAGCCAGCACAGGGAGCTCAGGTGCATGCAATGCACCTAGATCCACCCCTTCCCAGACCTCATTTAAGGGTTGGCAGCAGAGATAAGTGGATCTTGCTGAAGACCTTTGTGTACCTGAGGCTTTCTCAAGGTAATCGGCTTCATTCTTTTATTTCTGTGCCTGTGGCATTTGAGCAAGTCCTCACTTGCTGTTGCCTAGGACTTTGCCACTGTGCTGTCATTGCTGTGTCTTCTGTTCTGTTACATTACAACAGGAGAAACAAATATGTAGTTTTTTCTGCTTTTAATACAAAGCAGTAGAGTATAATCATTTCTCGCAGCCTGGATTGCAATGTCCACCTGACTGACTTTTGTAATTTTTTTAACTTCTTGCAGTAGCACACTTGATTTGTGGATTTGAAACTCTTGATTTTTGTTTGTAGGAGACAAGTGTAGCAGTGGTGTATTCAAATGGAACAATTATTGATGTCATTAATTAGCTTGACTTGGATCATTGCTTGTCTTAACAGCATGGACTGTCAAGAAAACAGCCTTCAAGTTCTCACCTTTTTTCAGGCAACAGAAGTAATTTTTTTCTGCAGACTGATGAATAGCAAATGGGAAACTTGAAGGGATGTCTCTGGACCTGAGAAATGAAGTAAATGAACTAGTTGTTGATGTACACGAATATACTTTGCTAACTTAATTTTATATTTTAAGCTGTCAGAATGCTTTTGGGCTTGTGTAGTATGTTGAATTTGAAATCCTTTATAGAAAGATGCAATGGCTTAAAAATTACCTGAAAACATGCATGATGGATTAGTGACTGTTGTAATAGATACGGGTTTTTTTTACTTGCTTTTTTCTGGTATCTGGCCACACAAATATAACCCAAGATTTCCTTTTATACTTTAGATCAAAACATTTGTAACAGCAGTGTGCTTCTAAGGATTACCTCTCTGAGATATAGTAACAGTCTTAGGTCATTTAATTGTTAGTAACCACATGGGTCTGCAGATCGACTGACATGTTTTCAGTTTAAACTCCTTCAGACTCTTCACAGGACTTGAATGAAGGACCTCAAATATGTATCTCATAAATCGTATTTTGACTAGAGGAAATGTTTTTCATCTGTCTTTCAATATTCTCTTCTGACCCTAAGTTTACACTAATTGCAGTGTTTTTGCAGGTACTAGAAAAGTGTATTTAATTGTTTCTGAACTCTAAATTGAAACAGAAGTCACCAATGGCTTGATAATTTATGTGGAAAATGGAATTGTTTCTCTGTGTGCTTGGAAATTGAGTATTGTCTTGGAAGAGTCAGTTGCTGTGTTGTCCTTAATGGCTGTTGTATGTAAACGTCTGTGCCAGGTAGCTTTGTGCTTCTCTATAAATTATGAGCTACTCTTGAAGGTGGTTTTAAAGGAAAGTTGGCTTGAATTCATGTTATTTTAATCTTCCTTAGAAAAATATGCATACAATTCCTTAATAGTAGTGGCTGCTTAATCTTATGGAACAAGAACAATTCCTGTCTATGGTGGATTACAGAGGACACACATGGTTTATATAAGGAAAAAAATCCATTGTTTTTCAGGTTTTTTTTTTTTTTAGGCAGCCTATAACAAACAAATCTCAGACTTTTTTTCAGGCTGCTATTCAAATGTCAGCGTAAAGCAGGAGGAATGCATGAATGGTTGTGGCAAAAAATCCAGTGTTATTTAAATCAGTATTCTTTACTTACACTGGAGATTTGTTTCTTGTCCGAAAGGGCAGATGTGAAGGGATAAGGAGAGAGATGTTCTGGTAGTTTTAGAATCAAACCTAGAACAACTCCAGCTATTCTCTGCATGTGACTGTGTTCATGTGGATGTAATAAACCTTTCCAGGCAGATACACTCCAGACTTTCATCCCCACCATTGAGCTTAATATTCAAGACTGTTGCACAGCAGACGGTTTTACTGTTGCTACCAGCAATGTGGTGGCATATATTGCTACAATCAGCCCACCTGTTTTGTTTGAAAGTAACAAGGGGAGACTCCACAGCCATTATATTCAAACAGCCACCCAAACTAATTGAAGCAACTGTAAGATTTTTTTGTATGTATACAAGTACATACATGTATGCATATGTATTTTTTCATTGTTGAGGTGTTAAAAAGCAAATCTTTTATAGAGTGGGGTGTTTTTTCTTTCTGCGTGTATAAGGGTGCTTAAAAAAAAGTGTTGGAGAAAATGCTATGCCTCTGACTTAGGAGCGCAAAGGTTTCAAGGGTGGCAGACTCTTGGTTTCCTCTGGTAATCTCTTCTAGGTTTCATGCTCTTGCCATGGAAATTACAGTTGAACTGGCATGCGTAAGGGAATGCACGGTCTGTTGATAAAAGGTTTTGGAGGGAAAGCTCCCTGTGTTTTTATGATCTGTTTTGTATAAGTAGCCAAAGAGAACATAGCTGCTGCTTAGTGGCTGTCAGGGACCAGCAGAGCACTGGAAACAAACTTTGGAAGTCTGACTTAAAAATGAGATTGGGCAAGGTAAGTGTTATAAATGGTAGAGGCACTGGAACCATTTCTTTGCTTATAGTAACTTCTAGAGCAGTGTGACTGGGAGCTGCTCCTCCTTGGGGTTTGAGTTGGGCTGTTATTTACAGCTACTTATAATCCGTGTGGTGTCACAAAGCATTTTAGGCCTGATTACCGGGTGCCCTACCCAGTCTGATGTTTGGTCTTTGCAAACCATGAAAAGGCTAGAAATGCAGATTAAGTACTTGAAGTACTTGCTGGAATTAGCTGGCTAGCAATTGTATGGACTGATAGAGCTATGTTTTTTAAAACTCATATAGAAATTTAAGTAGGACTGCTGAGGGGAAAAAAAGTGTATGTTTTCTGATGTTTTCTTGGAATGGATATTACTGAAGTATTGTATTTAGAGCTAAGATCATGTCCTAGTAAACGGCACTGAAGCCCATCAATTCTATTGCTGATAACAAGTTCACATTTAACCAAAATTAGTGAAATTTCAAGAGATGCAGTAAACTGAAATTGTTCTTGGGATGCTTACTATGATTCCTATAATTTAATTTCAAACACCATTTGCATATTTCATTTAATAGTATTTAGAAACTGGCAATTGCACTGCAGAGGCAGTAGGAGCAACAATATTCATGTTTCTTCCGTAGCCCCTGTGAAAAGTTCTGGTGAGTAAAAGTTATGTATGTATATTAAACCTTAACTCTTGAAGACCTTTGTGCTGCTGAGTATGAACAAATGGAGCAGTTTTGGTCTTGCATTATGCTTCTGCCCTGCATTGTTTAAAATCTTAGTCTCTTTGGCTCACCTTCATGCCAGTTACCTTTGTGGTGGCTACTGATGAGGGTGCAAGGCAGAACAGCATCTGTCACCATGGGATGCTTGATCTTCCCTGAGCTGTGTGTGTGTGACAGGGAAGGTAATAGAAGCTCTGTGCAGGTACCTTTGGTAAGGAGCCAAGCTTGTGTGTCACAGTACATTCAGGAAGGAAACAGTAAGCAACTGCTTATTACAGTTGCTGAGTGTTTGGTAACGTTCTTCAGTAACCCAGGAGGACATCAAGAGGAAGCAAGGGAGGACAGCTTTCCTGAATGAAAATTCTTCAGATGCAGATGTACGCTAACACTACACACAGGGTCAACTCTGCATTCACTGAGCTTTTTGCTGTTGTGCTGGAGGCTGTCCCTCTCTTTTCCTAGTGAACTCAGTTGAAGTCTGAGGACAGTTCAGCATTAGTTTGGTCTCTGGTTGGCACAGAAGGTACACTTATCCCAACCATCAATCCTGTCCTAGTAAATAACTGGAAAAAACCCTACATTTGTTTTCTCCTAAGTGTAGTATTCTTATGTGTAGGATCTAGCCTTAAGAACAGAAGACCACACAATACTTCATTTCAGGGGACTGCACAAATCTAGAACTAATTGTCCTGAGTTTTCACGTGTACTGGTAGAAAAATGTGGGATTTCAGGAATAGAAAAATGAATGCAAATCTGTGGCTCAGTGTTGTATTTTTCACTGCCATGTCCCATGTTGAGGCTCTCTTTCACTATGCTTGAATATTGTATCACAGGGAACCTGACCACATGCATATATTTCTGAACATATTTATATTTATTATGTTTAAAGATGTAAAAGTCAACAAGCAGCGTGCAAGTGAAGGAATAATTCAGAAAGATGAGTTTCTTTGGCACTGACAATGCTTTGGGAACACTTTGTAGTGAGACAAATGCCTGGAGAGCCAACTATGTCTGCTTGTTGGTTGAACAAGTCATTAAGTAAGCAAACAAATGACCTACCCTGCTTAGAAAACTGCTGGTCTGACAGTAAAAAATCCAGAGGAAAACAAACCAAAGAGGATAGGTTGAGTTAGGTATTTGCATACTGCACTGTGATGGATTTTTTTTTTTTTAACTGCACAGTAAGCTTTTGCAAAAGATATGGTGAGTTTTTCATTTGGTATTGCTTGCTGCCCATCAGTTTGCTGCTGATTAGTATAATTTCTCTACTGCAATGAATTCATTCTCTTGTCTGTTAAACAAGGTATAAGAATTTCACTTTATTTTTCCACATCCTTTGAGTTAGCTATTCCAGAGAGGCTGCATAGACTTCCAACATAGGGCTTAAGACCACCCATAATTCAAGTAGTATTCTCTTAAAGCCACACACAATTTGACAAGTAGACAGATGAGCTGCTGCAAACTAATGTACCTTCTATACTTACTTTTTCTTATAGCAGAAGTTAGAGATGAGAGAACTGAAGTGTATTGGCATCTTTTGCAAACAGGGAAATCAAAAACATCCATGCCTTCTGAAGCAACTATGGTACTAAATAGATTTTACCATCTCAGTTAAGTTGAAATCAAAGCTAATCTATATCACTTTGCACTGATATGACAAAGCACGCCTGGTTTTCAAGGTTTATGGTGTTGTGCTCCCCTTCCCTAAACACACTCAGGATCCTTAATAGTTTCCTGTGTTTTCCTCTGCAAAAGTTAGGGCCCTGCATAGTTCTTGGGTTTCACTGTTTGAACAAAACTCCATCTCAGTTTCTCTCACAATGAATGCTTTTCCGTTCATGAGACTTCCAGAGCTTCTTGCTGTTTCTCTGGCACTTGAAGCAGGTAGGGTTACAGGAGTTACCCAAAATGTCTGCTCTGTGGGGAGGGCCAGTGTAGTTCTAGAGGTCCCAATAACGTATTTGTTTTAATATCTTTGCATTTCTTAAGGGTAACACAAACCTTTTCGTTTGAAAGCCACAAGTTTTAGAAATACTGAAAGCCAAAATGCAGCTTAGAAAAAGAAATAAGAAACATCTGGTTAGTTAGGATTCTTTCTGCACTGGCACAAAGATGCAGTAATAAAAGCCTTTATTTTCCAAGTCTGTTCTTGCAAAAAATATTATTACAACAGTCTGGCTGCAGAGAGTCTTATGGGAATGAGAACATGCTGCAAAGATAATGCACAGAACAGCTATGCTTTGGAAACAGTTCTCCATTGGCTGGTTACATGAGAGAAGAGTGAGGCTGGCATGGAACTGTGGCAGGTTTGTGCATCTGTCCCAAACTTCTGGGATAGCAGCTAGTAGTGGAACCAAGTGCAATATAAACCCTTGCTTGTTACTAAGGAAGACAGTCATTGTACTCTGTAATTGCTTATTCACAGCATTGGATAAGTCATCGAATTACTGTGGGGAGTATATATGTTTTTCAGCCTGTCTTTGATATTACTGATAGTGGGCTGTTTCCTGTAACAGAGCAGGCATTACCTGTACTTAGGAAAACCTGTAGCATGGTCGAAATGCCCTGCTGCTTAGGGCCTTGGAGAAGTAGCCAAAGTTCCTAGTGTGGTGATTCCTCAGAGCACAAGCTATGGATTGTAGTGGCTGCAGCAGGGTGAGCTCGTGGCAGCCACAGCCTGAACCCTGGTGATCTGAGCATGGACCACTGCTGCGCCTATCTGATGTGTAAGCTCTGTGCATCCTGGCAAAGACTGTCCTAATGCTTTTCTCACAAACGTAGCGATCTCTTGATTTTTAGCTGCAGTTCAAATTGCTTTAGAGTATGACAGCCAGTACCATCATTTTGGAA
Organism: Lagopus leucura; assembly: GCF_019238085.1. Lineage (NCBI taxonomy): Eukaryota > Metazoa > Chordata > Aves > Galliformes > Phasianidae > Lagopus > Lagopus leucura. The sequence goes on from NW_024962267.1 coordinate 14,603,353, forward strand.
AAAGTATCCTGCAGGAGAACTGCTGGTGGTATGGGCGCTCACTGTCTAATGGTTTTTACTTCCTGGTGAAGCAGTGCTGCATCTCACGGTCAGGTAAGCGTTAGAACCCATCAGCGGGCTGTAACGTTGGACCCACGCCCCAGTGCAAATGGCTCGGTTGGCACCAGGGGTCAGTGTCGGTTCGTGCTATCAGCATCTCCTCTTTGTCTAAGGTTGGGCTAGCGCCTCCGAGTGGGCGTAACGTGCTGCTGGGCAGCTGACATCGCCTGGAGCTGAGCTATAGGAGGGAAGTGCTGCTGACATGGGGTGACCGCGATTTGTGAACCAAATTGGGATTAAAAATGATATCCTCTCCTTTGCTTGACATTTTCTGTGCTCCCCTAGATATGATAATCCTCATGATTCAGTTTTAATTCCAGTACCAAAATAAAATTGTATTCTAATATTTTCCTACCAATCTTTGGATTTATTTAGCTCAACTGCTTGAGGAAGCTATATTAATAATGTCATAACTTCATTTCAGTCTAATATGTATAATTATTGCTTGTGTAAAACTAGCACTACACAGAATATTTTCAGTGTGTTCCCACATGCCTGTAATAACCTTTAATAGAAATGCTTGTTCAAAATAGGCATTTGGAACATTTTAAATTGGCTCTACTAGCGGACTAAGCTTCTTGCTTTGAGTACTTTTCAAAGGTGCTCAATATTACTCATTAGTTGTCTGGTTTCAGCAGATAGCCTTCCAGTAGACTCCTCGTACTCAAATGTTGGGGTAGAAATTTGGTCATTATCATGTAAATAAAACAAAGGTTAAAAAACATTTTGCTATGGAAAAGACAGCTTATTCAATAATACTTGAATTCTTCAGATCTGGTAGAACAAAATGTAACAGTAGGCACTTTTCCTAAAACTTCAATGTTTTTATCTGTCTGCATGTAAACAAAACAGTTCAGCCTTTTTGAATGAATTAAAAAAAACCTACTAGATTGGAAATCATTAAGTTGATTTATTATCCCTAGTAAACACAGTAATTTCAATTTACATAATGTCAGGCCTTCTCAGTTGGTTATAATTTGTTTTGCTGATCTCTGCTTAGGTGTTGCTGCTCAGTACTCTGAAATTTTCTCATTATGAACTTGTACTGAGTTGAGAGGATACAAGACCAAGGCTTCTCTGTACGAAGTACGGCTGAGATGCCAGATTGCCACTGGCACACCTTGATGTTGCCTATGTGCTTTCTGGCCTGATTGCTTGTAGAGTCTGTTGCAGTCACTCAGGATTTGTGTAGAACTCTGTGCCATGTCTTTGTGTCTTTTACACTTGTAGATAGGTAGTTACAAGAAGCTGTGTGCTAAAACCCAGTCTCTTAAATTCGTGTTTTCAATGTCAGTACTCTTGTTATTCCAATAGGACTACAAATATCTTAAACAATTCTGTGATCTTTTGTTATTGCTTTCAATGGAATAGTACAGGTAAGTGTAACTTTTCTTACTGATATGTGTGTTTGACTCACAGGAATCTATCCTGATTTGTTTTTGAAGCGTTGTGATAATTAGGTTGATTAATGTTGCTTTAAAAGGATGGTTCATTTTGATAGTAACTTTGTTTAAGCAGTGATTTGGTAATTTGTATCAACGAAAGCACAGCTATTTCAGTAGAACTGCACATCTGCAGTTAAAGGAAACTGTTGTGATATCGCCAGCTCTAGGTGAGTCTTACCTGCAGCTCCTGGAACTATACCAGAAGTGCAGCCTATGAAAATCCACTGGGATTTTTGCTGTTTTGCTTTGCTAATTTTTCATAGGCAAATTTTGACTGAAATGACAAAAACAGACAATAGTTCATATACTGTTAAGGAAGTAAATAGTTGTTTCTGTATGTTAATAATCCTGATATAATGAAATGGAAAACAATACAAGTGCATGTGTGGTGAATAGATGAAGGAAGAATCGATCTCCTGAGGCCAGTGACAGAAACTGTTTTCTGAATGAGATGGTTTTACTTCTGGAAGGACTGTAGAGAATTCTTTGGCTTCTGAAAAAGGACTGATGGAGCTTCTAGCAAACCTTTGCCAGGGAAATGTTGCTCTGGTTCATGGAAGTTTATGTGGGCCGTTACTTTACTTTTAATGGCCACTGGGATGTGAATCCCGGTGATGGTGTTGTGCTGGTACTAGCTTAACAGTCTGCTGCATTTATCTCCTTTAACATGTTTTGAGTGTCCTCATTGATGATTTACTTCTAGTTCTTTCATTGAGAAGCAAACCAACCAACCCATTCCTGTCTCTATATATCACCCTCTTTCAGCCTATTTCCACAGTACTCTCTTCACTATTTCGTATCAAGCAAAACTTCGTGGTTATTTCTGACTTGGAGGCAATTCAGCATGTCTGGTGAAGTTGCTTATGTTCAATAGACCATTTGTTTAATTGTTTTTTTTTTCTTTCCCCATCCAGACACTTCTTAATACTCTTCTTTTAATCCTTTCCTATTTCTTTCTAGAACTATACATTATAGCTGCTTTTGTAAATGGGAGTGGCTGATTTAGATTTATTATGTATATAATGTGCTTTTATAAAACAGCCTTATTTACTTTATCAGTATTGCATTTTTCAGGGCCTCTGTTTGTCAATTGAAAATGAAATGCCTGCATGCATGTGCCACAGTGTGAACAGCAGAATCTTCCTGTAGTAATATCTGAATACTTTACAGGTGATTCCTTTATATTAACTGTGAAGAGGAAAAGTAAATAATCAGTGGTGCTGTTAGCAGTGCTAGGAGATAGGACCCTGTCAAAATATCCCAGTCAGTTGTTCACACCTGGCAATTTTGTTTTCACTGGCAGAAGACAATTAGCATCCCACAGGAGCCAGGCTGTGAGTAAGGAGTAACTACGGCATAGCTTTTTCCATGACTGGTTGTGGCACAGAGGTAATTAATTTTAGTCGCTGTAATTTTATGTTCATTTGTTCTTTGCGTTAGGGAAAACACTTTTGTATGTATGTATTCCAGTACTCAGTTCCAATAGTAGCACCAATACAGAAAGCACTTCATAGCGTCTTTAAGTGCTCTCTGTATTTTTGTTTTACCAGTGCTCATCTCTAAGCATGTGCCAACTTCATGGTTTAAACTTAAAATCATTTAGTGTTTAGCCTTTATCCCAAATCTACTGAGAGGGTAATGCTGTAAGGATAAGAAAATCCCAGCACACCTTAAGCTTTCATCAGTCTTCATAAATGGCAGCTGATCAGTAGGTAAATGTATTTTGAGAGGGGTGAGAAGCAGGTTTAAAAAAGTAGAATTCTGATAGTATATTACATACAATTCTAAGCCTTTCTCTTGCCTTCCCTTCCCCACCTTATTATCTGTCTTCTATTAAACTGAAATGCTATTAATTCCTTGTGTGAATGTATTCATATGAATAAATGGATTAGGTCCTTAGGGAAGGAACACTGTGAAGAAAAAGAAAGCAGTAAGTTTAGCTTAGCATGACTAAAAAAAAAAGCCTTTGGAAAGACAAAATTCCGAGAGAAAGGATTGGAACATTGCTTTAATTGAAAAGAATGCTAAGCTGATGTTTATATTAGAATAAATTACTGGAAAACATTAAGACCAAGTATGAAGGTATGAAAATATTTCTGGACTGCAGAGTCAAAAGAGACTAAATTTTAAGAGGATACAGAAGGGAACCTGAAACTTCCTGTTATTCTCCTAGGTTAGAATTGTAATAGAAAAAAAAGCAATCTTAGCTAGAGATGTATTTCAGTAATTCCTCTGCTTCTTTGCATGCTACCTTGGACAACTGTGATGAACAGTAAAATAAAGGTCCATATGCCCTGCCTTATATGTTTTGGTGTTTGTATTTATTAATGGAAGTGTAATCCTGATGATGTGAACTATGATGCAAAATGTTATGAAAATTTTTCTCCTAGTTTAAGCTCCATACTCACCTGCCAGATATGAGCACAGAGCAAATGCTCATGGCTCAGGGATGTGAAGGAATGGAAACAGTGGCACTTAGTGGAGAAGTGTCAGCAGGTTTTATTTGATATTCATGTCCTCTGGAAGGAGGGTGTGATTGGCTATAGACTTGGATTTTCAAGTTTAAATGTGATTTCTGTTAGCTCTTCTATATTTGTTCTGTACAAGAGGCAATTCCAGCTAACTGGAGCTATTTTTAGTCAAACATCCTGATTTCCCATTTTTTTTTTTTTGTAGTGAGAGGAAGCAGATAAAAGATAAATTCCACAAAACCGAGAAAGGAATAAACAAGTTAATATCATACCATGATTGTAGTTATACACATTTTACAGACTAAAATCAATGGCAGCACAGATTTGTTGGTTTTTTTTTTCTTTTTAATCTAACAGCTGGTTTTGTGAGCGTTTTATTGATTATAGAGATTGCTTCTGGGGTATTTCCTTCCAAATGAATCCCATTTATTCTCCTTTTCACTGAACTAATTTAATTTATTTCTAATCAGTGAAGACAGTTTGTGTCATATGCTTTTTCAGATAAGTTTCTAGGCTGGAATATGCAATCCAGGATTAAAAGATGTGTTGTCCTTTTGAAAACTATATTCTGTAAAAACTATCATGAACTATTTCTGTGTCAATGAAGTGATGACATCAATACTGCCATGTCAATTACTTAACATAATTATTGAAGATTTGGTTAAAAAAAAATGATAGGAACAGAGCAGTTCTGGTAAAAATGGCATGTGCGTATAAAGAGTAGTGAGTCCAGCCCATAATTCCTTCCAGTTATTTTTGATATGGCGTTATGTCTTTATCTTAAATGAAGGAATAAACTGCATCATCTCAGTATTTAAGTTTGCTGGTGACTTTTATGGAGTAGAGAATATTCATTTGAATGAGGCTGACTGTAAAACCCACTTAAATTCATGTGCTGAATTTTAGTTATGTAAAACTTTTGAAAATGATACTTGAAATGCATGAGTTAGACTTGCCCATATGGAGAAATTGGGAACCCTACTGTGCAATGTAATGATAAATTTCATATGCAGAAGTCTTATACTATTTTTCATTTTTTCTGAAGAATTGAAGTAAATAATGCCTTAACTGTTCTAAAAATAAGTGTAAGCATTGCTATTTGTCAGTAATTAGAATATTCCACGTGAGTTCTCCAAGACTGGAAATAGCAGTATGATCTTGCAAACATCTTTACAGTGTTTGTTCATAGAATTGTGGAATCGCCAAGGTTGGAAAAGACCTCTGAGCTCCTGTTTACCTGTCTACCTGTCACCAATAGTTCTCACTAAACCACGTCCCTCAGTACAACATCTAAATGTTTCTTGAACATGTCCGGGGGGTCTATGACTCCACCTCCCATTTCTGAGATTGTCCTAGAGAACCTGTTGTCATCTACTGCTATTTCTATTGCTTTAAACTAGAAAGCAATTTATCTCCTATTAATTTTTCTGTTGACTTGTAGTTCAGTTCCATTAAAGTGCACGTCGTTTCAGCCAAGTTTTATTAACAACTAAAAATTGCAAGAAGCTTTAAGCCTTATATTTAGAATTTTTGATAAAATCTCATCTGTACTATTTGTACTGAGCTCTCTGCCTTCCTCAAAGCCCATCATAACCTAAATCATAACAAAATAATTAAAAAAGACTTGCCATGATTGTAACTCCTCTCAACCGTAATGTACCTCCAAATACTCAATCTTTGGCCAGTGGATTAGCTCTGACTTTAAATTGTGTCTTATTCTCTCTGCTTATTCCCTTGTTTTGTCTGCCATTTGTAGTCTCTCATCTGTGGCTGGCGCTCACTCCTACTTCCTGTTCTTACCATGAAGCTGTGAAGTCATAATCCTTCACTGGTACTTCTAAATCCTTCTATAAAAGAAAGAACAGTCATCTGCCATGTAAGCTTATTCTGACAGCAGTATCATAAAATATGTTACAGCTGTAATAACTTGGTTAAGAAGGGAATACTGGCCTATTTTTGAGATATGCTGAAGCCAAAAAGCACCACAAAAAATATTACAGTGTATTATTATCCTTAAAAAAATTACAACCTGCTAGAGTATTTCTAGCTGTGTAGTAAGCCTACATATGAAAGATTCCATTTACACTATTTTTCTGCTTGGTGGTAGTAAGACCAACTGATGCTATGGGAATGGCATTTGAATAATGCTTTGAGAGATTACGTAGTACTTTAATCATTTAAAGAGATGGTGTTTCTGCAAGTATTTTGGTTTTGAAATATGAAAAGATCTCTAATTTTTGTGGTGTTTTCATGTACTTCTTCCAGGAAAAATGAGCAGTACAAAGATATTATCATCCTATAGCTCAACAATACTTATCCAAATCCTGTTTGTCCTGGAACTGTCCAGTTATTTCTGTGCATTTTGCACCAGGTTCTCAACAATATATATAAAAAAATCCTTTATACTTTCATGCTAGTGAACAACTCATCTCAAATCATGATTCTCATCATCATTGGAAATCGAACAAAAAAAAAAAAAGGCTCCTTCATAGTTATTGTGTTGTTGTGTATGATTTTATCAGTTTTTTTCATTCTGTGTGAGGAGTAATCAAGGAATTGTCGTTCTGAAGGTGATGGCTAATGAGTTCCATGCTCCTCATTCTTCCTTGGTGAGCAGACAGGATTCTTTCTCTTTGCCCAAGGCTGCCCAGTGTGGTGTCTTCCCAGGAAAAAAGACAGGAATGTGGAGGCTGTGCTTAGGGCACTTCCTCACATTTCCATTTAAAATAGTCTGTGCCAATTTTTTATTTTTCTTTCACTGCATTTACTCCAATTTTTTCACCGTGAATAGAGAATGCTTTTTAAATCTTACATCTGTTAAATGAATCTATTTGTGTGCGGCAGACTGCTGCAATGATTAATAATTCCCATTTCACTGTGGACAGTTGATGCAAAACACAGAATAACATACTTGAAGCTGCACGTTTCCAACTGGGATCATATTAGTCATCCTTTCTAGACAAAAATGAAGAGCCATGTCTGCACTCAAAGTGAGGTTACTTAAAAAGCAGACAGAAAATGGTAACAGTTCACATTTTCAGAATATGCATCAATGTATGTAGCTGTAAAATATTCCAGGGTGTGGATTTTTTTGCTTCCTTCTGGAAGAAAGACAGATATTTGAACGTTACCCACAGCGCTCGTCATGTTTTCCAGCTTGGCTTCCTAGATCAACTGTGACTTCCAGTCTATGATATCTCAGGGGCTCCTCTTCATCAGCATCTGGTGCAGTAATTTTATACAGTTTTGTAATTAATTTGAACGTTAACGTGAAATGCACGTGCTGTTAAAAATGTTAAAAAGGTCATGATATATGTTACTGTAGAAAGGGAAAAGGTTTGGGCTGCAAAATGCCACAACTTCTTTAGTGGGTAAATGTCAATTCTTAGTTGTTGGATGTCAGAAAGTCTTGCTGTAATTTACCCTTCTTTTTTTTTTTTTTTGCTTATGTCTGTGTGAGAACTTTCATCAAACAAGCAGTGATCAGAAAGGCATGTGAGGAAATTTACTGATGAGATGGAACTGGAGTCAGATCAGAAGGGCTTTTGAAGAAATAAGTGAAAGCCATTTGTGGTTCTTGGTTCTGCTTAGGAGTAATAAAATAGGTAACTTACCCATTTGTTGCTGAGTTTTGAGCATGATACCAATGTGTGTGATGGTGAATTTGTGACTAGCAGGAGTGTGATGAAATCACAGCTGACAAAAGGCAGCTCTGTTCATGATCTTAATTTTTGATCTGGACCTATGTACATCATCAGCTTGTAGCACCCAAAGTGCAATCTCCTTTTTTAGCTATAAGTTTGTCTCATTTCTGTTGCCTTACCCAACTCCTCATTTACAACTGCATAACTTTAAATCAATGATTTTCAATTTCTGCTTGTGATTTCTTCTTGTCCTAACCTGTTAAGTCTCATTTTCTTTGATTTGCAGTTGTGTGCTATGCATCTAGATAGAGGAGATCACAGGGTGATATTTCCCACTGTAAGTGTCTGGACTGCACACAGTCATCTTGCAAGGACTCAAAGACCACAAATTCTGCATGACTCACTCAAACCTTAATGTGGTGACTTCCAGGAATGCTGCTGAAGAGAATATACCCCTGTCACACAAATCAAAAGTTTTCATTTTAGATTATGGGAGAGAAAAAAGTGGCTTGCCAAGCTTTTGTGTTTTCATTTAATTTTGTTTTAGCTTATTGTATAATTGTAATAAGTGATCTAGAGTCTTAGAGGTACACCAAATGCTCCATTTGAAAATCTCAGTTGTAACTTGAGTCCCCTACATAAATCCAGAAAACATTTTCATTGCAAAGAATGTACGATTAAATAATAAATAGATGTAATGCTCACAAATTCATATCAGTTATTCCACTGGAATTATGTTTTGCTTTTTTATCAACACTAGTATTCTCAAAGGTTTGAGTATTTTGAAGGAATACTCAAACGTTAGAATGTTCTCAAAGGTTTCTGATATACTGTTCCAGCCAGTAACATTTGCCAGAATTTCTTACTGTAGTCATTCTTGTAGCTGCAATCATGGCAATGTCTCTTGTCCTCTGCTCCCCTGAGAGTGCCTCTTATTGGGATTCTTAGAGAATAAATCAGCAACAGTTTCAGCCCACGTTCCAGTGAGTGGAGGACCTCTGTATCCCTTTGGATTGCTCAGTAGTGACTCATAAGTTTTGGCCAATCCTGGCTTTCTTAACAATTTCGATTCACTGTGGTTGCAGAACAGGATTCTTTTTTCAGTAGTCCAGATGTAAGCACATGGAATTCTGTTTAGAATAAATTAAGTTTACTAAATCTGTGTTTCTTGCTAGGTTCTTTGTGTGGCTGTTAACTTCATTTTCCTTACTGTGACTTTGTTTGGCAACTTAGCACTCAGAGTAGCTAGCAAACAGCGGGGAAATCTTTCTGGCTATCACTCGCCTGTATGTGTGCCAGAGTATGAAGTGTGACCTGTGTTGAATGTGGGGTTTTTTTATTTAGTAAATTTTAAGAGTTTATAATATGCAAAATGTCTTTTTTTTTTTTTTCTTTACTTTTTGAATGCAGTTGGGCAGCATGTAGTCATTTGGGCTGTGTCAGCTACCTGGGCTCTTATAAAACCTGTCTAGGTCTGTATGGGCTGTCCAACTGTAGCTGAGGATTTGGACACAGCTTTACTTCCCCCAGAAGATTTGTCAAGTCCTCTCTCCTCACTTGGAAGGAGACCAAGCAGTGGCTTTGTCTTCCTTTCTAGGATGGCACCTCTAGTTCCTTTTGTCTGTAGTTTAGCTTTAGATACTGGATTGGACTGCCATATTGCTGGCAAAATCCTGTCAGACAGAACTAGGTACTAAATATTACGGCATTTCTTGTGAAATGTAACTTCCATCTGCTATGCTGAAGGTTTTGCTATCCCAATGATTGGTTTCTTTTGTGAAATGTAAACAACGCATCTTCTGACTGGAGAACACAATTCATAGTCATTTATACATTCAAATTCTGAAAGTTGTTTTGTGTATAAGCATTTCCATGCTTCCAGTCCTACAAGAGGAAGACAAAATGTATATATATTTAATATAATTTTGTAATTGGAATTTCTATTTATTTTTTTATTAACAGATTTGATGAAATCTGCAACTGCAGACTGTTTATGTCATGAAGGCTGGATCTGAGAGACTTTATTCTGAAGATTACATGTAGTAAGTAGCAGGAAACATTTTGTAATTCTTAATGTATTCTTAAAACATTTCGGAGCCCATTGTAGTGCTGTAGGTTTGTTATTGATGCTCAATAGTACAAGCTTCTGGAATGCCTAAGACTCAGTTTCTGAGAAGGGTAACCTGTCTGAACTTAAGATTCCTTTGACTTTTCCAATTAAAATTAAAAATTAACACTCTGAAAAAAACTTTCATAGCTTCACTGATTACACCAGGGCACGATGCATTCCTATATTTAGTGTACATGCTGCATTTTTCTATCTTTAACTTCCATGGATTGGGTGAAAAGAAGGGAGACTGAGTGAAACAGCATTAATAAATTAATAAAGAATGGTTCTCAAAGATGGCTGAAGTTGAATATCTGAACATTAAGGGTTGCTAAAACCAAAGGCATGCATTTTATTGTCAGAACCAGCCTTGAATTTCATGTTTTGTTTTAAAGTGGCACTTGGAATACTACATCTACACCCTGCTGAAATTTGTTCTTCAAAAATACCTGAGAGAGCAGTTTCTTGACAGCGTATTCCAAAAAGCTGGTGCAAGTTTGATTTCTTAGCAAAGCTATGGTTACATATTGTATCTTCTAAGAAATAACTAGCAATACTAAGAAAATAAACTTTAAAAAAGATAAAGTAACACATGATAATACATTGCCTTCTAATGTTAACAAAAGCCAGACTTTTTGTGTCTATGGATGGTTACATTTCTGTGGTTATTTTGTGCAGTGGCCAAAATTGGGTGCTCGCTTGTAGGCAGAAATTTCAGTAACAGCTGTGAGTTATTGAGGTTATTAACAGGTTAATTCACAGACCTGGTAGAAGTAGGTGGTGTTTGAACAAGTGGTTTGCCAGGCTCTGTTGGAGCTTTCTGATGTGAAGGAGGAACCTGAAGTAGGATGCAGTTGAATCGGCTGAAAATTCACTATGGTGAGTAGTAGCTGTCATGGAGAGTCCAAAAAAAAATAATTCTTGTATATGCTGACTTGCATTCTTAAATGTAAATGCTAAGTAGGGGAGTTGATCTCTGTTTGTTTCTGAGAAGTGATTTTGTGAGGAGGAATTCAGTGATGCTCCTTTACTTTGCTTCATGTGCACTTGCATGCCAGATGCCTTTTTGTTCCACTGCCCTTCTGCTGCCATCTGCCACATGACAACAACATGTAATGGAATACTGGTGAGATGGTTCAACCTCTGCTGACATACTATCAAATCCTCCTTTCACGTTGTGGGTCACCATAATGCAATAGTAGGCATTACTTTTACAGCAGCCCTCATGTGTATTTGCTGAATTTCTGGGACACTGCCCTTGATGGGGTCTGTGACAGAATGAGGGATCTGCATTTTCAAATCATTTGCTCTTACATTCCAGGAATCATATAGGTTGGTAGGTAAGTAATTCCTAGCAATACAGCACTTAACTTATCATTTTATCCCAATGAAATAATCACAAAGACAATTTCTACAAGATTCTATGTGTTTTGGTATGTTTTACACTCATTTCTAAGGATTGGATTACTTGTTTAAAAAACAAAACAACAACAACCAAAAAAAAGGCAAATCCTGAAGATTTGAGAAGTCTAGAGGAATTTCGAAGGTGTTGCTACCAACAAGTCAAGATGTTTTAGTTGAAAATATCTGTTCTGGTCTCATCTACTGTTATTGTGAACCAACAGATTATTGGAAATGGGCAATTTTAGAAGTTTGACCTTAGTCAAACTTTGAAGCATATTTTTAAGTAGTAATCTAAGTTTAGGGGAAATGATAGCTATAATCTTGGAAATCCTTTATAAAGTGATTTTTATTTTTAATTAGAGAGGACTGAAAATTCATGAATTTAAACACGAGTGAGTGAATGCTAAGTATGAGAAATTGAATCATGGCTGTGGCTGTTGTATTCCTCTCGTGTCTGAGAGGTTTTATGCGGGTTGTCTGTGGATATGTGCTAAGCGTAACTGGCACTGAGGTTTCATTTTCATTATTTGGTTCTGTTGGAGCCATAACAGACTAGGCTTTCTTGTGGTGAGCAAAGTAGCGTGATTTTTAATTTCAAAAGTGACTTCACCATACTTCTGAGGCTGGTAAATCAGTGACAGTCTTTTGAAAGAACAGTTGAAAATCAACAGTAAGAGCTGTAGACTATAACTAGTAGTCAGTATTTTTGGAACTGCAACTATTGATGAGTTGATGAGTTTTTGAACAGTTAATCTAAATGGAATTATTTGAAACCACATGCCTGCTTTTACATGCAGGTGTGTATGGCAATAGTCTGGATATCTATACAGATTTTGCAAGGTATAAAGGCACATCTTGTTATATGAGTAGTATTTAAAGTTGTATTTTATTAATTCCAAAAGCAGTAAAACTGCACAAATTGTTTGCCTTAGCCTTTGAAGTCTCTGCTTTCTTAACATCCTAAATTCTCCTGTGGCTTCTTGGCTCTGTGACATAATAATGATAGTAACTGCCCTTGAGCCCATCTGCTATAGTGAATCTAGTTTCTAGCGTGTGGTTCTTAAGACACCCATAGAAACAGTAATTTAAAGTTAGTGAGAATGAAGGAGTCTCACCTGAAGCATCAGCAGTAGTAATTCAATGGTTGCACCTCCTGCCTGTTTGCAGGGTTGGACCTGTATGAGTTTTGTCATTATTCTATGTAGAACAGAAAATTGAAAAATTTATGCTTTATAGATTCAGGCAATTAAGTTTGAATTCTTTTATTCCCCCAGCACACCATCTGATTTCTAGCTAACAGACATTTGAAGCATAGCAATGAAATGACTATAGGGTTCATCTTCTTCCATGGTGCAAAGATGTGGGTTTTTTTTTTTTCTTAGCTGTTTTTCTCATCATGTAGTTTGGACTCTTTACTAAGATGTGTAACAGAAAGGAAAGTGGAAGAGGCTTGGGAAAATGAAGAAATTTGAGTTTAAAACAAAACAATAAATAGGGAAAAATAAGAGCAACTTAATATTGTGATATTTCTCCTTAGGCTATTAAGATATTTTTTCCACTCTGACAAAGTTCATTGAAAATTCCTGTGAAATGTGATACATAGCAAACTTGATTTCTATGTTTACTCTAAAACTTTTCTTTTTCTCTAAATGAATGACTTCTATGCTATTTCCGAATTCCACTGAGTATTATAAGAGATTTTTACAGCTGTGTATAGTGAGGTATTCTGTGGTTTCCATTCAGATGGAACTGCACATGACCACTGAACTCCTGTTCTTTGAAACCTTCATACAGTACTTCTGAGTACAGGGAAAGGGCTGTATGGTTCCATGTGTGTTTGTGTGATGACTGAGCAAAGTAGCTTTGTTTGCAGCTTCTAGGAGCATTAGATGTGGAAAAAATGTGGTTAAAGATATTCATCAGTGTAGTTCTCTGAACAGTTTTACATGTACAACAGAGCTTGTTAAGAAAGATATGAACTCTGAAATGCTGACATTGTCCTGCACAATTTAAAGTTTGACACAGTTTAAATAAGTTTAAACAAGTAAAATCTCCAAATCTCTATGATGTTGCAAAACCATCTCATGCTGTTTTGAATGTGAGCTTTCTGTTTGCATTGAAAACAGTTTGAGATGGTTTTATAACATCATAGAAGTGTTCTCCCATGGCAGGTGTTTCGTAAACACAGTAGCAAACAAAACTTATTTCTTTCCATGAGTTTGGTGAACAATTGCTCTTCCCAAGTTAAAATAATGAACCAATAACTTTGCATGTACTTAGGGTTCCAGTTTCGCAGTGGATTGAACCATGTACTGAACATCCTTGAAAAGTGAGATTTAAAATTTATTTCTGGGGTGAGAAATAAGTATTCCAAGATTGTCTACAGCAAAACTGGGAATGTGGAAATACAGGAGAGAAATACTGTGGCAAACCAAGTAAACTCAAAAAGGAGCTTCCTTTTCTTGTCAGCAATATGGTTACTCTTGTAGGCTTGCCATATCAACTCAACGTATGAAAATTGCAGACCACTAAACTTAGAGCCATCAGAAGAAAAAAATTTAGAAAGTACTTGTAGCTTCCTTTAGTTTCCTGCTTGTACACTAGGTATTAGCAATTGAACTTGGAGCTGACCTATTAATTATGTGCCTTTGATGTAATGCATTGACAACCCATATGGGTTGTGGTCTTCTCTTTTCTGATGCCTGGCACTTTGCCCCAGCATGTGTTTTCACAGGTAGACTCTAGAGATGAAGTGGCTTTTTTTTTTTTGTGCAGCCTGGAAGAACGTGTGGTGCATTGCTTCTGGTATGCCAGACAAAGACTTACTATGCTTTGGAAACTATAAGGAAGGAATATTGTGAATATTGTTCCCCCCCTCTGTCAGGTCTCAACAGTGGTTTTGGTCTTTGCTGTGGAGAAATGCTGTGTGTTTTGCTGCTCTGCTAGCAGTAGCCAGAGTTTCTACTAACATATTGGGGAACATCAGGGTTCCTATGCAGATCTATAGTACTGTTCTGTAGAACATTAGGGAATTTGGTCTTGGACTGTAAACAATGAAGTAAAACAGTAAAAAAAGGACCTAATGAGAAAAACAAATGAGGTATGACTAGATATGGTTTAATGAGGATCTAATGTCTGCAGGTGTGTGATTGGACTAGATGATCTTAGAGGTCTTTTCTAACCGTGGTGATTCTGTGATTCTAAACATGCTCACAGCTTCTGCCTGCTTCATCCTCTGCTGTAGTCTGTGCTTGTCCTTCTGAGCAGCCAGTAATAGCAGTGTTCAGTTTTGTTAGGTTTGTGCAAGTGCTTTACTGACAGTCACATTGTACAGGCAGGAAAAATCAAAAAGCTACCACCATAAATTGAGATGCACAGCTCCTGGGAGGATGCTGGAGATTGCTCTGGGCAACTATCCTGAGCTCCTTAGTGTGTTATTTGAGCTTATGGAATCTGGATTTTTCTTCAGTAGTTTGGGCAGCTGTTGTCTTATGAGGCATGCATAGAAAGCAGAATTTAGGTAAAGAATGTAAAAAAAAAAAAATTTTTTTTGTGGTGGAAATATAAGAGTAGAACTGTTTGGAAGCAATTGGAGTCTACAACATTTATGATGCCATAAAGATTTTGTGATTTGGAAACTATTTAGTACTCCATCAGGCTAAACCTTCTGGCAACTGAAGTCATATAGCAGTTGCCATATTGGATGTGAAGAGGTCTAACACTATATCACAGAGCAGAAAGTGAGGTAAAGAAGTGGTATAGTCAGAGACTGATCTGAGGAGAAAATGTAAATCTAGATCCTGAAGATAACTTCTGATTACACTGTTTATATGCAGTGTATTTGTACACGTGGGATAGAATGTAAATACATACGTGCTCCACTCTTTCTGTGTTTTGTGAGTACCAAGTGTGTTTGTAGTCTAGAGAATATTTGCATTCAAACTGTAGAGCAAATGCAGCTCTATGGGAACTTTATTTACAGAAGAGATTTAGTATTAGCTAGAAATCCCTTAATGATAATACATAACTATGTACCAAATTGAAATTATGAATCAGTTGTTTTGGAAGAAGAAACTCAATGTGGAAATAATTGCTGTGGTCTGTGAGAAAGTACTTTCTATTTTGTAAATTCATAAAAGTGCAAAATATGTTGCTTTATTTTTTTTCCTTTCCTTTGGGGAAGAAGCACTATGTGTCTCAGTGTCATCAGCTAAGGGGATTTGTTGACTATTTAGAGTATAATCTGAGATGTGAGAATGTCTGTGAGCTGTCTGTGGCCAGTTGTAGATGCCAGCTTCTTTCTGTGCTCAGGGATGTTGCTTCTTGCAGCAAGACTGGGAGAACAGAATGCTGTATTTCAAACTTAGTTTTTGAAGTTGCATTTTTAGTGTCAGCACAAGGAGCATCTTGCTTGGGATGGCTTACTCTTATCTGTTGCTCCTCAATGGAATTTAGATCTGCTATTTCCTTTGTTTTTAAGGAAGAGTAAGCCGCTGTTGGGTTGCCTTCAAGTACTGTTGCGTGAGTTGTACCAGTTGAGCAGATCTCCACACAGTGGAGACTGCTTCATCTCTTATCCTAACTGAAGTAATTTGTCAATTCATCAGAGAGCTTAGGGCTATTTCTACTCTTGAGTACCTCCTGGATGTTAATGCACAACATTTGCTATTCCTTCTTGCTTACTGCTGCATCCCAGTCATGGAGGAGAAGAATGGTGGGTGTATGCTGGAAGCAGAGGAAGGATTCTCTGGTGGCCAGGCAGTAAAGAGCTGCTTGGAGGAGGGAATCTTTTCTCCTTCAGAATGTTTGTTTCTGGTGCTGTCAGTTACGCCATCTTCTCTGGCTGAAAAGCAGAATGTAGGAAAATGCTATGTTGTAATATAGCAAGCCAGAGGGTTTCGGGTTATATGAGCAAGAAAGCTTATGCTGCTGGAGGAATGCGTTTAACATATGTCATCAACTCTGCTTAGCAGCTGTGGCAGAAAGTGGAGACTTTCTCTGAGCTGACACCCACACATGGCTTGCCTTTTGTTGCAGTCTGAGGAGCTCCTGAAATAACTATGTACTCTGTAAGCAGTTTTCCATGTGAACTGGAAGAACAACTCAGCTTCACCATTACAGCTGTGACTTTCATCCAGTTTCAAAGTCAGGCTCCAAAACAGTCTGTGTTTAGTCTTCAAGGGATGAAAAATAAGTTTGCCAGTCTTACTGCAAACTCTCGCCTATTTCAGCTAAATTTCATGGGAAGCAAAAGATGTGCCTGAGCAGTGGGGATGGCAGCGGTTTGTGCTGCTTGGGCTACCACTGTTCTGCAGTATGTGAACTTGTAATTTGTGTCAAAAATACATTCCACTCTTAGTCAATATTAATTTTTGTTTCTGTTTTCCGTTTATCATTACAGTCACCTGAAATTTTCAGATGTTCTAATGTTTAGGCATTTTAAAACTAACACTCATTCTTTTTTTTTTTTTTCACCAGTAGTACGTATGCCTCCTTCAAACACAAAAATGGTTGCAAGGAACAAATCAGAGGAGAATCACATTCTTACAATTCAGTATTTTTTAATAGCTTTAGCCTGGTAATTTGGATCTTTTCTCCTTTTTCAGAAAAGGATTGGTAATTGCAGATTCTCTCAGGGAATTCCAGAACTTAATTTTCCCAACTTTCTTCTGCAGTTGCAAGTAGTTCTTTTTCTTTAATAAAGCATCTACCCTCTAGAGAGTTTCTCATGTGCACGAATGATAGTGTGTACAGGTTCAATTATTGTTTCTGTCCAAGACAACCCTCTATTTTAGCAATGTTCATTTTATTTTCATGTGGATGTTTTAGTGCCATCAGATTTTCTGAATACTGATTTACATAGTTTTTTTGTTTTGTGAGCAACTATTTTCTTACCTTGACTGTGGTTTTGCTGTGGATGCATTTTAAGGCAATGGGTGAGCAGGTATTTTGGCTGTAGAGGAGATTTTGGCTCTGCCAATTTATGTACTGGGGAGGAAATAGGCAGATGTTTCTCCTCATAGCAGCGTCCAGAAGAATCATTTGCAGTATAAGATACTTGACCAGAGCTGGCAGTTTCTATGAGGTAAGGTGAAGAGGAGAAGGCCTGACATCTGGAAGCCAGGTAGTAGAAGAAGGGAATCTTCTCTCCCCATCCAGAGTAGTACTTGAGTTTTTCAGTTAACTTTGATTTTGAAGACAGGACTAAAAGAAGCAGTTTTTAAAATCATACCTACTGGGAATATTTACATGCATATTCTCATACAGGAACCAAAATACGTGCCTATAGAAGGCTGTGTCTGAGACTCTCTTCCAGATCTGTGTCTGCTTTGCTTCTTTGAAACTGTCTCCTCTGAACGTAGGTTAATGTGAAGTACAGCTGCCCCTGACCTGGAGGAAGTATTGCGACAGTATTTAATGTTGTTCTCTGTGAAAAGAAAAAGGGGTTGTACTCTGGAAGAGGCATCTTATGGGGGGGGGGGGGAAGAAGCTTGCAGAGGGTTGAATGAGGCCATGTTATTCTGTCATGTTGAGTATCCTGGAACAGCAGTTGGATTAGCTTCCATTTTTGTCTGCTACACACAGCATAAAATTAACTTTTATCCAGATCATTGGTATTACACATTACAATGTGTAGTATGCATTTTCCATACCCAACGTCTGTGATGCTGAAAGTATATTTAAATTTCCTTTTTTTTTTTTTTTTTGCTTTAATAGGACTAGCATCATGCTGCTGCTTCTGCAGTCTTTCAAAATTGACTCAGAAAATGAAGTTCTTAATCTCTAACTTAAAATATATCTTTTCCTGTTTTTCTAAGGTTTTAAAAAACAATCCTTCTCCAAAAGACACATTTGGAAACAGTTTTCTTTGGAAAATATGCCAGTATGGTTGGTATTCTAATTCTGTTGTGAAATGGGGGAAATAGTGTAAATATTGTGATCTGGGTGTCCCAGATGCAAGTAGAGCTTCTGACTTTCACAGAAACAGGATTTCACCCCTACATTATGTAGAGAGCTCTTACTCTCTTCCTGAGATGGCTAAAAGCTTTTGTAGTTTATTTTATCTCTTGGGAAATGAGAAGTCACTTCAGGCTTATGTCAGAATTCATCTGTGTGCGTATAGAAGGAAGCAAGTCCCAGAATCACCTTAAATCCCACGATCACATTACATAAAACTGAGGCCAATGATAGCTGGTGTTCCCCGTAAGCTGCCTCTTACACTTCCCAGTATTGAAATATAGCTTTAAAATATGTGGCCGCAAGGAAGGATTAGTACTATTGTATTATAAATATTAAGTAATCTATTTGAAGTTTCTGTGGCATTTGCCACTCCTCTATTTGTACACCCTTAGCTACTCCTGGAGGAAAGTGAGCAAATGGGATTTTGCTGAAATCAGTATTTATGAGCTCCTGTTCTAAGAACCAATGAGTTTTCAATTTACATGGAAAACAAAATGGAGAATCCATTTTCTTTTGTTTTTATCATACAACTGAGAAATGAAAGATTGCTGTGTTTGATCAACAAAGAAATTATCGGTCTTGTGCACCACCAGATCAACTGATAGAGTGAATTGTTTACATTTGGAGTGTTGAGGAAAATGATTGGGAAGAATATATAAACTGAGTTTTCATTCTGAAGCATAATTATGTACAAGGGCATACAAAGCTAACCTCTTGTGACAGAGTAAACAAGTGAAGAAAAAAACTGCTGGAGTACATAAATTGCTGTTTTCAGGATTTTTGAGTTATAGTAGGCTGTAGCTTAGGATCTTAAGGAAGTTACTGCAATGAGAATTTAGTGTGGAAAATAAGAAGGGACATGCATATGTCTAGAAAATGTGATGCTATGGTATTTTGGAGAAGGTGGCACCAAATGACTTGAGGGGTGGTTGTCAGCTCTCATTTGGATGACATCAATTCCTTATGTGAGCAAAGACACGGATTTGGACAATTCTTAATTTGGAAAGCACGTGGTGTGCAGTGAGCAATTATGTGAATGATCGGTAGCACAGCAATGGACTTAGGTGCAGAAGTGGAATTCTGTGACTCCTGAAGCTGTAGGCACATCCGAAGGACGTGTCTATGTCTACGTAGTGCATCCATATCTGTGCAAAGTACTGAGTTTTCTAAAAGGAGAGTTCTAACTGGGTTGCATGTTAACAAAATAATTGAGGACTGATGATATGCTGTGAAGATGGTTAGGCCTTGGAATTTTTTATTTTAATGAGGTATAGTACTTGTGAAACATCACACTGATTATGGTAGAAAATTCTGTGTTTTCTGAGAACCAATTGGGCATGGATGGGCATAGATGAAGCTTCTAATTTATTCATCCTAATTGAGAGACAGCTGAAGGCATGCTTCTGCCTCTAGGACATCTCCTGATGGAGAGCTGTGATAGTTTATGTACCAAATGACACTTGTTCACTGGAAGATAAATTTAAAACTGGACATCAATGTAGTCATCCTACAACTTTCAGTTGTGCGAGTGATTTACCTTTCAAATACAAGCATACAAGTTAAAATACTTAGATTTCCTTATCAAACATCTGAATTTTTTGGTCTGTCTCGAGTTGTTTTTTAAGTACTTAAATGAGCTCACTTTTATGTTAACAAAATTATGTAAACTATTACCTTTAGTTTATAAAATCTAAATAAAGTTATTTTGTGCGGGATTTTAAGAGCTGGGAAGTCAAGTTGGTGTGTATGAGCCAGGTGACTTTAAGAGAATAAATGTGTTCAATAGCATACCATGGAAACGTGACCCTTCAAATGCATTTAGATTGCTGGTGTATTGTTTGCCTTTTTGACAGTTGGTGTTATCAGTTGAATTATGCAGACATCGTGCCTAATGATTACAGTAGAATTGTTTACCAAAAACTGGAGTTCTTATTTCTGCTCTTAACACTGTGATAAGCAAATGTGCATCTTCTCTTCCAATTGAATGGCAGCAGTGTTTGTTGTGCACCGGAGAAGTTGAATGCTGCTGGTGAATCATCTGGCCAGGGACAAGTAGCCTTGTCTGGAGCGATGCTAGCAAAAAGCAATTGTTAGCTGAAAGCAATTGCAGTATTTCTAACCCAAAACATTCAAGCTGCACTAAAAATAAATAAGTTGCACAGTTTAAAATGATATTCAGTTGTTTTTAAAATATAATGTAGATGGTGTCAATAGCTCTTTTGTTGCAGCTATTGATAGTGCAGCTCTTGTTAGTTTCATTCTTAGCTCCACAAAATGGCAGCAGATGTGTCAGTTCTGAAGAGGCCCAGCTTAAGTTCTTTAGACAACAGAGTTCTTGCAATAGACCAAATGTAGAAGTTTGACTGTTATCAATTAAACTGCCGGAGAGCTATTATTAATACCTTAATAACTATTCGTAGTCCGCTCTTCAGATGCTGCTTTTTCAATTCAAACTAGAAATACTAAGTGCTCTGAAGCACAGTTAAGCAACTTATGATGCATTTTGTTGAATCACATCCTGATTCTTTTGTTCCTTTCTTAAGGGAAATGGGTAATGAATATGAGAGACATGAGATTTTTTTTTTTTTGCCAGCAATTTTATGTTTAATGTGAAACATTTGGCTCTAGCAGACCTCATTTCATTGCTCATACTAATTTTGCAGATTGGTGGCTTGTCTTATTTCAGTAGCACTAGTGGTATGTCATCTTGGAGAGCAAAGCTGTATTTGTATGTGGGTAAGATACCGTCTTCCAAATGCTGTATTAATGTTTTCAGCTAAAACAGGTATATTTCATTCTCCACTGTAGACAAGAATATCTGTAATTTCTGCACTAAGCTGAGCGAGGTGGTGTGAATTCATTTATGGTGGGATGGACGGGGTTGTTTTCAGAAGAGAGCTTGAAAAAAAGAAGTGTCATTTTATTTTCTAGAGGTTGGTGATTAGTTGCAACAGTTATGGTAATATTCTGTAGGATTTTTAGAGATAAAATAAGGTACGTTTTTAATGGCTGTATGTAGCATTTCACGAAGAGCTTTCTTAACAAGACAGCTCACAATTCATTTCTGTCATTAAGCAGATCAGAGTGATGACTTGCAAGATAACCTATAGTTAAACTTCAGAGTGGTTTCTTGACTGTCTTAATTTATCAATTTTTTTCTCATGTGGAGTATGGTCTTAGTTAGAAAGAAAATAATGATAGGATGCTGTCATGCAAATGACTTGTCAAACTGAGAATTAAAAATTGATAAATAATACAGGAATAGTCTGTGAAGTGCATTATTTACGGCACATTGATCCTAATTAAAGCAGGCCTCCAAAGAAATACAAGGTGACAAAAGCTGTTTTAAGGAATTGGATGAGAGATGCCTTCTCTTGTGGGTGGAAGGATATTCCCTTATTGTATACAAAAACTGCTAATTGCTCAGAAAAGTGCAGGGGAAACATTCAGCAGAGAGTGTATGGTATATGGAAGGTGAAGAGGCAGTGAGGTGGCAGGTTTCTGCTTCACTACTTACCACAGGGCAATTCTTTCCAGCTCCTCTCTGGCAAGCCTTTGTGCAGGACACTTTATCCAAAGGCTTCTTTCTAATAATTGTGCAGTATTGCCCTTGAAATTCAGGTTCTGACGTCTCTTAAGTTTGTAATTGTATTTATTTTTAATTGCATTTGTATTTGATTTTATCAATGATAAGTTTTTTTGATGCATTTTGCTGTTTGTACTGAAAACACAAGGAAAGCCTTATTAACAAAGTACACCTATGAGGAAGGCAGAAGGAAGCAATGCCTACTGGTATCTTGCTGCAGAGTAGAAAATATGGGCCGCTGTCAAGCTGTGAGTTAATGTGCTTTGTCCAAAAAGATGCCCCACTACTGAAACCTTGTTAGAATGTCGAAAAGAAAGAGTAACGAATTGCTAGACGAACTATCTATCCTTAAACAACTGAAATTGTAATGAATGTCTGAAAGAAATGTTTGGCTTCTAGAGGACATCTAATAAGAAGAGACTAGGTCTTGACGGTGAATAAAAAGAAGCATGCAGAGTAAATACTATCTGTTTTCACTCTACATCAATTTGATTTTTATTCCTGGTTAAAATATTTCCTTTGACAGTACTAATAAGCTGAGAGCTAGAATGTAAATGCAAAAATTGTTTGTGATAGCTTTAAAATGTCTAATTTGCTTTCCAAAGGCATGTATTAGTTTTACCTGCTGTTGCTTGTTTGCTTACCTGTTTTGTTAATTATGAGTTGAAATGACTTCCAGAACGAGATTAATATGTTAAATGTCCTTTTCAGTTTCACTTGCATGCAAGGTTACTGATTTTAATTTCTTTTCTTTGGATTATTAAGAAATTCTAAATGAGATTTACAAGTCTTAAATGTTGACAACAAATGGGAAGTGGATTTCAAAATTCACCAGTTGAACTGATTAAAAAAAAAAAAAAGGGTAATAACAATAATAAAAGGACAAAAAGAATGAGCTTTGGTTCCTCATAAAACTGGAGAAAATCCAGCTATTTTTTGGGGGAATTTTTGTGCCATAATATTTGTGGTCATTTTCAAAATGTTCAAACTATAGTTCTCTATCCTGGTCTGTTTTTTCTTTATTTCCTTCATTCAGACATAGTTGTGGAGAAGCATAACCACTCTGAAATACCAGACTGCTTTGGAAGGAACATAAATGATGACAGATGCAACTATTTAGAAAAATGGAAACTGCTAATCCATGTAGTTGTAAAAAACATGGTACTCTATAAAGGACTTTTTGTACACCAAAGTGAATCTATGTAATTGCTCACTTTTGATTATCTTCGAGCTCAGACTTAAGAACCCAAGGCAACCTGATTTTGCAGGAACTCCCAGCACTCCCCAAAGCAAAGCACTTAGAACTGAGCTATGAAGTCAATTTGTCAGATCTTTCTTAAGTAGGGTGCAATTAGAAAAGAGTTTCCTGAGGTGGAAAGGAAATCTTTGACACAGATGAACTAGTTTTGATGGAGTTTTCTGAAATGCAAACAAAGAAGAGTCATTACATGATCTCATGATTTATAGCTATTCTACGGTTTTGGACTCTTCACTGGGAAAAAAATAAATTATTTTGATTGAATGGGAAACTTGGGCATAGAAAATGACTGTAGTGCTTACCGTTCCCAAGTTGATATTTAGAACTACTGTTTTAATAATAATTAAAAAAAAAAATTCAATTACTCAATATTTCCATGACTTCATATTCTGCAGCTGCCATGAGATTATTCGTAACTTTTTTCTCTTTCACCCTCAAAACCCTGTTCAATCTTACTTCCAAACTGGATTAAATGAAGAATATTTCTTATTAGACTTTGACTGTCATGGAAAGGTCAAAAATCTTGAGACAGGTGAAGAGTAAAACTAGGAAGCTAAACTTCAGGAAAGCTAACTTCCAACTCCTCCAGGAGTTAATAAACAAAACACCCCAGGAAACTGTGCTCCTGGGCAAGGGTGTGGAGTAGAGCTGGCAGATCTTTAAGGAGCCTTTCTTTGGGGCACAAGGGCTCTGCATCTCCATGTGTAGCAAGCCAGGAAAGGAAGGCAAGAGACTGGCGTGGCTGAACCCAGGGCCTGCTGGTCAAACTGAAGAGTGAGAATGCACAGGCAGTGGAAACAAGGACTGGTACTGTGGGAAGAGTATAAGGAAGCTGCTGGGCTTGGTGGAGATGTGGTCCTGTCACTCTACTCTGTGCTGGTGAGACCTCACCTGGAGTACTGTGTCCAGATGTGGAGTACTCAGTACAGGAGGGATGTAGACCCGTTGGAGCATGTCCAGAGAAAGGACCACAGAAATGATCCATAGAATAGAACACCTCTCCTATGAGGACAGGCTGAGCGAGCTGGGGTGGTTCATCCTGGAAAAGAGACGGCTCCAAGGTGACCTGATAGCAGCCGTTCAGTACCTACAGGGGAGCTACAGGAAAGAAGGGAGCAGACCCAAAGGGATGGAGGGAGATTTCTGTAGCACTTCTTTTTCAGTCTTCGTAGCATGAAATAGATAAATTAGATCCCTTCCTGTATCAGTACTTCACTCCAGCAGTCACGTGAATGTGTCTTAGTAGAACATACAAATCTAATGGGAGGTTTCTGAATGAAGCAGTAGCTCTTATCTTTCATGAAGAGAGATTCCTAGCAGATGACTGTGCAGCTGCTGTAACCTCGTTGTTCAGGCCAAAGAGTTTCTGCTTAGCGTGAATCTGAATTTCCATTCTCCCTGTATGTTTTCTGGTAATTTTCTGGTAAAATTGGTTCAGAAACAGAAAAATTATTTTAAATGTTGCACTGTTTAAGAAATATATACGAAGTTAATTCTGGAGAAGGCATGATTTATTTTGTTCTGGAATGTTTTAGCTCATCTTTTTGCTGGCTTCTTTTCATTAGCCTTGTTGGGAAAAGACTGGGAAAGAGGAAGAGAAGGAGCTGTGTGCAGGCTAAATAACATCTGAGAGAGAACTATAAAGCTGTGAAATAAAAACAGCTCCTGGGACACCACTGCGAAGTAAGACATGCAGTCCCAAGTAGGGTTACATAAAGGGGACTTTGGGCTGCCTGAAGAGGAAAGGAGAATGCTTGGCTGTGTGATGGAAAGGGGAAAACTCAGGTGTAAAGATAGATAGGATGATTTATTTCATGTTTCCTATTTCCACTAACCTGGCTGGAATCATATTCCTTGTAATTGACACATGTTTTAATGTACTGCATGGGGGACATGCCTGCATGGGTGTAGTGAAGTCCTGGTTCTGCTGGCTCAGGTTTATTCAAGGGAGATGCACACCTTTACTCTTTCCCTAAATCCTCTTACTTGTGTTCACTTGCATGTCTTACTTTCTGATCCATTCCATTCTAAGCTGGGATGTTAACCTGTGACCCGCTGTTTCCTTTGTCTTCTACCATGTTTCACCATCCGGTGCAGAGTACAAATTAGCAGGAAGTTCTAAAATTGCATTTTCTGTTGAAGTGATGACTTTTAAAATACTACTGCATGCTAACACATTGTTTACTGAAGGACAGGACAAAAATTAGCTGCTTTTCACTAGAGTCACTAAGTTGTCCATATGCTTGCCTAACCCTGTGGGACTTGTTGCACAGTTGATAAAATGAAATGTGTCTGATTTGTAGAAGTAATTATCACAGCAGCAGGAAACTTAGGCCTGGCATAACATGATCTGGGCTTATATTCCCGTACTGTTAGTGGAAAAAATTATGAAGGAGCTATATCACATACTCAGCAGCTTATTTCCTTCAGAACATAAAGATGAAGCTCACTTCTGGCTAATGTTGAACTACTGTGGGATGAGACAGGTGGGAAGAAGACTCTGAGCAGAAATCTGAACTTGCTCTTTCTGATCAAGTGGGACTGAAGCTTGAGGAGCAGAAGGCTGCACTGCATACACATGTGCTCTGTTTGACACAGACATGCAGTAAACTGCTAAGCCTGGCTCTGACCCTCTGGCGGGGTTGACTAGAGGAACTGAGGCACTAAACCATAGCTATTTCCTGCTCAGGATCTCAGATGTGAGTTCTTTACTATGAGAGCAATGAGGTGCTGCAACAGGCTGCCCAGAAAGGCTGTAGATGCCCCGTCTTTGGAGGTGTTCAAGGCCAGATTAGATGGGGCTCTGGGCAGCCTGGTCTAGCACGAAATGTGGAGGTTGGTGGCCCTGCATGTGACAGGCAGGTTGGAGAGTCATGATCCTAGAGGTCCCTTCCAACCCTGGCCATTCTGTGATTCTGTGATGTGGAGCTAAGCATTGAGCTAACATGAGCCCAAAGCCAACCAAGTTGATTAGTCTGCTGGAACATATTGCATTTTTTGCCTTTCAAAATGTAATATGGCCTACAGTTACACAAAAAAAAAAAAAACACCATGAAAATGAGCACTCATTCAAGAAGTGCTGCAGCTGTAAGAATTTATTTTGCTCTTGACAAATGTCTGTGTAACATCTGTTAAATTTAATGAGAGCTACACAGATACAATGATGACTTGATTTAAAAAAAATACATTTTTTTTTGTTTGAACGCTAGTGATTGAATTTGCCAAGTCTGCACTTCTGGCTTTCTTCCAGGAATGCAGACAATCATTAAACTCTTTAAATCCTTCCCTATTCCTGTAATGGGTGCAGAAGATTGGACAGATAAAGAATTGCACTGATTCTACTTGATTTTTACAAATGTTATGTAATTAGTCATCAGATTCTTAACTATACATATTCATGGAAGCTATGGATTCCTTAGTGTAAATGTGGGAAAGTAACTGGATGGGGCCCTGGACAGCGTGGTCTAGTATTAAATGTGGAGGTTGGTGGCCCTGCATGTGGCATTTGGGTTGAAGATTCATGATTACCTGCTTTGGCAGGGGGGTTGGTCTCGATGATCTCTAGAGGTTCCTTCCAACCCTGGCTGTTCTATGATTCTGTGAATCCGTTCCTACTCTGTCTTTACCAAGTAGGCTTGGTTTTACAGTCATCCTGCAACAGTACTACGAAGTTATGGAAAGCTATTTAGTGAGGACTTTGGGCTAGATAGCTGGATGAAAATTGTTGAAATGTTTTAGGCTTCATAGGATCCATATCAATTACAGCTTATAATAAAAACTGGTAAGGTAGTGTAATAAATTCTGTATATTCGGTTTGATTGTGAACTCTGGTAATCATCAGCAGCTCAAGTTTCAATACTACTCAGAGTAACTTTTTTTTCTGCTGTTTATTGGGGTCATTTTTCACTGCCATTAGAAATGCAGCATTTGTCTTTGCCTTTCTCTGATGTCTGTTTTCATAAAGAGTGCTTAGTGCTGACTTGAATCTGGCTGTGGAAAAGTGACAGAAAATAAAAATTGAAAATAGACAACTGCAAATTGTCCTTACGTGGATTGAGGGGTTTTACTGAAACCTCCTTTCTTGTAGAAATGAACAGTCCTTTTGGTGCGATTTACATGATACAACTTAAAGAGTTTTAAATGTTACAATAAGAAGTGTAAGAAATCGCGTTAATAAACATTTTGATAATAATCCAGCTTCATGTGAACGAGGACAACATTCTCAATTAGGTATCCATTCTTTTGTTTTCTTTGTAGGTATTTTAACTTGAGGTAGCTTTTCTTTTTGATAGCTCAGATAATTTAGGTCCTGTAAAAGGAGCAGGATTCAGTTGTGCTCATGTTTATACAGGCTTGTTCTCTGCCAAAGAAAATATTCATTTGTGTGCCACCCTAACTAAGCATCTCCTTTTGTCTGTAGGCGTAAAAAGTCTAGTGTGGTCTTCTGGGCTGGGTTGTAGCATGAATGTAAGGTGACGTGCTCATAAAATTCCTTGGTTTAGGTTTAGCAGCAAATGCTTAAATAGCCATTACAGTTCTTTGAGAGTAAGTGTGCTCTATTTGCTTTGCCTTTTGTCATCACAATTTCTTTATGTCACTGTTGACACAACGAGTCTGAATATGGCGTACTGGTTGCACGCCTTTGGACATAGTAGAAAGTCATTTTCGAGGACATATGTTAGCAGTTCAGTGGGCTGACTTTTCTTGTGGAATTAGGATATCTGAGCTGCAGCACTACAAGCCCTCTCTGATTAATGTCCCACCTTGACTGGAGGCGGGTTTATTACACAGCTTTAAAAAGGTAGTTTCTTAAGGAGTCTCTGAATTCTCTTATAGAGAATAAGATATCAGATGTCACAGAGGAGACATAAGGAATATCTCCTTTTGATCTTGTCTCCCCTTCATTTTCTGTTCACTAGAGTAGTCTCGCAAGATAATTCAGGACAGCTTGTACAAAAGTATGTCTAAGGTTTTCAGAAAGGCTGAAAAAATAGAGAAGAGATAAATTAACTAAACCTAGAAAAAATCTTGAGGGGTTCAGGACTGTTTTGACAACTATTCCGAAGAGACTCTTTCAAGGTAAGGCTGAGATCAATCAGTGTTTGCTTTTCCTTTGGAGAAACATTGTTGCAGCCTTCTTAAATCCGAATAAATGACATCAAGATGTTAAATTAAAGATTTTCCTTTATTCTCAGTAGATTAGGGCTGGCTTTCATAAAAATCTCTTATTCTTATATGTAACTACAAAAAC
Source organism: Lagopus leucura (assembly GCF_019238085.1). Classification (NCBI taxonomy): domain Eukaryota; kingdom Metazoa; phylum Chordata; class Aves; order Galliformes; family Phasianidae; genus Lagopus; species Lagopus leucura. Next base: position 14,631,578 of record NW_024962267.1, read on the forward strand.
AGCTGCACAAAGCGGTTGAAAAATGCAGAGAATTCTTCTTCACTGACTGTACGTCAGCTGCTGTGTTACCTGCTGGTAACTGTGTAAACATATATGGAATAATAACATCTTGTATTCTAGTTACAGAATCACAGAATCACCTCGGCTGTGTAAGACCTCCCAGGTTATGTGGTTTGGATGCTCACCTACCACCAATATTTCCCCACTGACAATTTTAGATAAGCTCTTTCCTTATCAACACTAAACAAGAGCATCTGTTGTATTCTCTTTGAAAGCATTGTTCATTCAGAAACTGTGCTTTGATCTTTCTAACAGGACAATTATTGTAGGGGAGAATGTTGGAAGTACATGGAAGAGGCTGAAATAACTTTTTCACGTGTATTTTATACAGAGTATGTGAGATGTTTAAATATAAGCACAGAATAGTCAACTATAATAAAATATTTCTGGTATCCTAAATTCAGCGAAACATCAAGTATGTGCTACTAAATGAAGTGAAATATTTTGAAAGTAACATGAAAGATTTTTGGAAATATCATAATCAAAACGATAAAACTACATGAAAAGTCTCTAACAAGTGTAATTACAAGGTAGATAACGTGGGGTTAACTCATACCTATGCTGCTTAGGTTGGTTTTTTTTTTTTTTTTTTTTTTTTTGGCAGATGTATTTGTGCTTGAATTAAGTGAATAAAGCTTAGGCAGCTAAAATTTGAGAATTTGTGACAATTAAATCTATAAAGTGGATACGGAATAAAGTGGACATGATGTATTACAAATATAAATTAGGGTGTATTTTCTAATGTGCCCCATGACCTAGAAAGCTGGGGCTGTGCCATTCACTGAGCAGGGGAGGCTTGGGTGGATGGGCGCTGCTTGTCAGTTCACCGAAGAAAACTGTGCTGGAAAAACTCATTAGGTGGTAGAAATGGGTTGAAAAGTATCTGCAGGCTTCACCCTCATATTGTCTTGGGTATCGCAAAGTTTGCAAGCTTTGCTCTGTGTTGCATTCTAAATAGACTTGATGTTTGTGCTGAACTGATGTGAGTGTAAACTTATTTTCTGCAAGATTCAAAGAAGGTACATGACATGCTGTAGTATTTTACAAGTACTTGAATATGGATCCTTTCTAGCAAGAGCTCTAAATATTTTGAAAGCACTGTTACCAGAGAAATGCAGAGAAAAGACTGATCCTGTCCCTACACTGTGGGATTACTTATCTCTGGTTTAAATCAGCCTATTTTTGAGTAGAAGATGCTCACATTACAAGGTAAGTTTGTGGTCATGTGTTGCAGAGCTGTAAAATTTATTTTTAGCTGCTTGAACTACCATCAGGAGTTTAGAGACAGTTTGTGAGTTCCTATCTATCGCAAGAAGTTTAAGCATCTTTAATGAGAAATAAGACAAGCTTCTGAGGAAATGTAAAATGGTCTCTAAGCATTAATAACTACTTTAAAAAGACCTCAGGATCATCTCTGAAAGGCCATCAAGCTGGTTTCCTGAAATACTTTGTAAAATCTAGCAGTTGGGGCAAAATAAAACACATCAGTGAGTACAGAGGGTGTATATTCTCCTTCAACAATCTGTTTCAACCCATTAACCAGATGAAAATCCACTTGCTGATGGGCCATAGCTTTGAAAATAAGCCTATCTCATGGTTGGTTCTGGCAGAAAATTCCTAAAAAGGCTCAGTTAACACTTCTTCACAGCAAAGATTAAGTGTAGTCTTGACGGATTTCTTCTGAGTAAATTATGTTTCCAATTAGCACTTAGCCTTTAAAAGCAGTGGGAGATGTGCTCCACATATGTATTGAAATCCTTTTGTAGTAAGAGTCATAAATGTGATAGAATATTGGAAAGAAGACAGAGTGGAAAGGAAATGGAAAAGTAAAGGAGGCAGAATGAACCTTTCTTTTTAATAGATCTGTTTTGCATTCTATATTTGAGTCTAGCATAAGTAACCAGGCAACTGAACTCACATTTACTTTGTGTTGTCCTGGCCTTCTAATTGTAATGATGACATCAGTGCTCACATTGCTAGACTTATAGCTCTTAAATGCCTTGTTTTCTCTCCTAGTATTAGCTTGGTGCGAGTGCGATGCATAAACTCGAATCTTAGATCCTTGCTGTACACAAATGCTGATTCCTGTATTTGTCTCTCTCATCTATTACTTCCTTCTGTGGCTGTTGCTATCTCTCTTTTTTTCTGTTAAATATCTTTTATGTTCTTAGTCTTGATGTAATTTTTTTTTCTTTCTGTGATGCTTTGCATGGTAGCTGCTTTGGTGTGGTGTCAAGGATACCTACCTAAAATACTGTGGGTTTTTTTTTTACCTCACAAAAAGCAAAATAATTCCACTAAAATACCCCGAGCAAGCTCAATTCCTTTTGTCAGTAGAGCTCAGGCATTTCCTAGCTTTAGAGTTAAAATGAAATGCTCTTTGACTTTCTGGGATTGGAAAAAAAAGAAAAAGTAGATTAAAAATGGGGATTTTTCTGGCAAATGTAAATTTAATACATGACATTATATCAAACTTTCACTAAACATCTGTTAAGATTTTTACACGGGAAACAATATCCTGTGTAAACGGATCCCTTCAGTCCTACTTCGTTGCCTGTGTAAAGCCACAGGCACTTTGTTTCACATGGATGTATATATTGTTCCTAAGCAGAAAAGAATATGGTTTTGTAGAGGGAAAAAAAGAAATCTTATAGTCTCTGGCCCTTTTCTTCAGCATTTTTCTCCTGAGAAGAGAAAGTCTACTTGGACTTGTCTCCATTTCTGGCATGCCAATGCCCCATGTGCTTGAGATGCTTCCTCCTGCAGACCTCCCATTGCTCCCTGGTCAATAGCAGACAGCCTGAAACAACTGATGAAAAAATCTCATTTTAAAGCTAACAGAGAAATTCCAGTACATTTGCTTACCCTGGGGTTTATATAATTTGGCATTTCAATCTATAGAGCATGATCAGCTTTGCTTGGAACATTATCTACGTATTTTCCTTCAAGATTAATTTTAACATACATTTACAGTGATGCAGAAATTCCTCCTGGAGCATGGTTGTTTCTTTAGCCATTCTCAAATCCCATCTGTAGGCCAACTCTCCTAATCGGCATATAGTATGTACAATTTTTCTCAGCATCCTTATTTTGCTAGGAAACAGGTTGCACCTTGGGAGCAGCACTGTGTGTAAGACCGTGTCCTGAACTTAACGCTGCTTACGGTTAGTAGGAATTTTACTACGGACTTAAATGCTCTGTTTTCCAGGTATGCCACAACTAAGTGACTGTTTGCATTCCACAGAACTAACTGTAAAGCTGAAGGTCAAGGAAGTTCATTGATTAGGAAAACAGAACCATTGCCCAGTATATTTATAGAGCTTTGGTTCAATGTTGTTTTTACAGCCAGTGTTATGTTGGTTCGTGAGAAATGGAAACCACGCATTTTTCTTAACAAACTGAAACAGTTAAAATCAGGAGGACTGAGCACAGATTCAGGCAGGATGTTGTGATAATCTGGCTATTTTGCTTCCGGTAGCTGAGGACACACGCTCTTAGGTATGTCACTTGCAAATAAATGCTGGTGAACATGCAGTTCCATCTGCATGCATCTTTTGATAAAGCTATGGGGCAATGAGGATTTAATCGCGCTGCACATCATCTTCCCATCTTTTCACCGAGTTCATTAATAATGTTTAGGTGTCTTGAGAATAAATTCAGTAATATTTTGGAAAGGTGAAATCTCTGGTGATTACATGCTCTTATTAAATGGAACAGACTAAAATTAAAGAGTGCTGACAAAAATGACAGAATAAATGCATAAGATTTTAACTGTGTAAGTAGTTAATGTATTTTATACTAGACAAGGATAGCATTTAATGTCTTAAAGGAATCATATGTTATACTAGGAAATGAAGACTAATCATCAAAGGTCCATTGAAACATTATAAAGCAGCTCTTGGGTCTGGTATGACTGACAAAAAACCAAATAGTTATATCCCTACACACTTTTTGTTTTGTTTTTAAACAAAGGAATGTGTGCAATGAGTGTAAAAATATGATCACTTAAAACCTTTGGTAAAGTATTGAGGTGCTGACTGCAGTGCTCTCTATGAGACCTTGAGCACAGACACAGCTCCTAACCAGCCTATTTCTGAAACGGAAGAGAGTAGAAAAATGAACTTTCAGCCAGATTCATGTTTACAGTCCCATTGTTTTAACGGAGACCCATGGTTAGAAAAATGATGGACCTTCAGTAAAGGAAAAAGCTCCAAGTGTCTCACTTGGGATTCCTGGGTGAAGAGACTTAATATTTAGAAGAAAAAAAAAAGATGAAGGTTGTTGGTGCCTGTTTGAATTGCAGATTAGCATTTGCCCTTGCTATTTAAACGTGTAGCTTGACGGGTGTATATTTTCACTTAGTCAGTTTACGTTCTAAGGAAGAGGAGAAATAGGTTGATAATGAATTTGTAATGAACACTGAAATAATGATGCCATTCTTCCTGTTCTAGGTAAAAAATAAGTACAGTCTTTTTTTTTCAGAAGCACTTCATGAAGATTTCCCTTAACTATTCCTGATCTTTCCCTTGTACTAATGTTGAGTTTCATTTAACTAAGGCATTCTGAAGGAAAGGCTGCCAGTGCTAATAACCTTACATAGCTTATTAGGTTTAGACTTGCTCATAGCAAAAACAAACTCAAAATGACTGACATAATCCAAGACCTCACACTAACAGTTTCAAGCAAAGTATCATCCTACTTGCCTAGATGAAAACTAGCTGTGAAACAGCATTACGTGATTTAAGCGTAAGCAGGAAAGAGATCTTTATTCCCTCTTCTCCAAAAGGACTTCAGTTCAATTTTTTTAAACCTCCACGCCAAAAGTTGATGGGAAAATTCTGCTGGAAACAGGCAGCAACATATCTGATGTAACAGTGTTTATTTATTGTTTCTAGCTGATAGTAATTTTTTCTGTGGATTTTTGAGCAGGGAGACTGGAATCTTGAGGCAGTACAGTTTGGAATTTAGTCTTTTTAAAGATCCAATTTAAAAGTAGCATCATATTTCTCCATTTATATTGCCTTTTTTTTTTTTTGCAGTTTCCCGCTACATTTTCTGATTTTAAATATGAGAACTTTTTGTCATTTACTTTGGGGAAAACTAATGTAAAACAAGGAAACAGATTTCCTATATAGTAAAGAATCTTGAAAGTACAATGTGAACGCGCTGCAGAGGAAAAGAAATGTTTTTCTCTCATATCTGATTTCAGTCATGTTAATTTTCATGGCTAACTTTAATAAGACTGCAATATTTTATGCTGACTGTATTTTTAAATTAAAAAATGTTGCATGTCTTTTTTTTTTTTTTTGCTAATTGTGTTCAAAGAGCTGTTATTCAAGGTGGAAACTTCAAAGAGCGCTTACCATGGGTTTAACTACCTATGTAAAATCTGAGAGTAACTCTCACATTGACTTAAGCTCTGCTTCAAAAGCAGTGCTTCTGAAAATCTTGCATGTTTTTTGATAGATATTTTTAATTCAACCTGAGCTTGAATTTCCCCAATTCCATTAATTTCATGTTGCTACTGAAAGTATGGTCTGGCATACTACGTGTAGCGTTAGATTTTTATATATGAATTCACTTTTATCATATTGGTACAAACGAATTTAAAACAGGTTTATACTCTGTGTATGTGAGAGTTTCTTATATTCCACTGAATAGAATGAGCTTTTTATGGATATTTTTTAATTGCTCAGATGTATACATAGTCTGAAAGAAATGAAGATAATTTTTTTTTTCCTGACCTGACTTGGAGAATTTGAAGCATGTAATCATATGCATTTTATTTTCATGTATTTTTGAATCCTCAAAATTAACTAATGGCATTCCCTAGCTTCATCTCTCACTCAAAATGTGCTTTGGATATGAAATTTGACTTTGAACCTTACGTATGATTTTCAGTCCTACTCATTGGCTAAAGTGTATGGGTTGATATCAATGGACTGGATTTCAGGGAGTATTTATTTATATATTTTTCCAGGTTACTGCATCTGGAGATTTCCAGGAGCATCCCAGCTTTGGTGACAGTTGTCATTCCATGAAGACATTTCAGAGTATTGTATACTCTGAAAGCGGCACACGCTTTTGTGGTTGCTGTTCCCTTTGCCTGATGTAGCGACACTTTGAACCTCAAAGCATCTGGTTGCTCTTGAGTGAAGCAGGAAGCATTGGAAATTCATATTTTCGTCATATATCTTTTGTTTTTTATCTCCTGGGAGTCAGAAATCAACCATAAATCAGTAGCTGTGAGCATCCAATTGTGGAGAATTTCCAACTGGTAGAAGGAGCCTAGTTCTATGGCTGTGTTTCCAGATCATTCGCTCTACTGAGACATACTGGAAAGAGGATAGTTCTTAACTCACGCAGTATCTGTCTATGTCTGCTAAAGTTGTGTTTCTTGCATGCCTGATATTTAATATATAACAGTGGATAGATAGAAGTTTGCTGGAGGAGAATTTATTCCAAGAGGCAGATATCTGGATTATCCTCTCAAGTAACTTTCATCCTGTATAGGTTTTCCTTGACACAGAATAAAAATGAGCTCCAAAAATATGTATCTGGCTTTACTTCTACTGAATGCATGACCTTAGTGTAGTTTGTTAAATTCCACGTTCCTCTGCTCTTACAGAATCCTAGGAACTATGGAAAAAGTGAAAAATGGTTGGAGAGCAATTGTTCCATAAATATATGGTATTATTTCATGCAGTGTTGGTTTCTTCCCTATTGAGACAAGGAGAGGGGAGGTGTTGCTGTGCATACTTGGAATTATTTATCTGCCCACTCTTAAATGTTTAGTCTGACTGTGTTTACAATGGAGCTAACTAAAGAATTTCTCTCACTTGTGCCCAATATGATGCAATCATACATGTTAGGCCTAGAAATAAATTTGTTTAAACTAAAAATGATAGGCTTAATGAGTAGAGCTGTGATGCTTGTAATAAAATTGAAAAGCTCATCAAACGTACGGGCATGGTGAAAGGAAGTATTTATAAGGAGGCACAAAGGGATTGATTTGCTAAATCATTTACATCCTTCTCTATTCTCCGTTGTTCAACTGTTGTAATTATGTGGTATAACTTATTGGTGAGATGATGGCAGAAAGGGATGTGAAGAGCAACTTCCAGATATTGCCACAGGAATCTTTTCAAAGGGCTGACCTCATTGACTCCTTGGAAAAAAGTTGTACTTAAAATAGTAAAAGAGGTCCTTCTTTCTCTCGGTGAGCTGTAGAGAGGAAAATATCATTGCTGTTGTTGTGCTGTTTGTTTGAAATCAGGGATAATGATGGTAGGGCTCATTCTTCTTGCAAGTCTGCCAGGAATTTACAAACCTGTTGCAGACTAAGACTTAGGAATCACCTTTTAACTAATCTTAAAGACAAAGCTACTAGTGCTGATGATAAGTTTTACCAGCAAATAGACATCTAATTCTGTGGTAGTCAGTTCCTGCTGTAGTTTTATCATAACTTTCCCCAGGCAGGGTGCAGGATTTTCAGCTGAGTTCTCTGAGCAGTTGTCATCTTTCTTTTAAGAATTTTCATGTAAATACCCTACAGTTAGTAGCACATAGTTCACAAATGTGTGTCTTTGTCTTAATGGTTATTCATCAGTGTGCACGAGGAGTCTTGAAAGCACTGCCTGTATTCTCATCCTTTCTCCTTTTAAGTTATTAATACTAATATTCCTGTTCTTAAATAATGATTGAACTATTCCATCTGTGGGAAACCTTACCTTTAGAAGGTATGGTTCTAAAAATGTGTTCTTCCTCTTTTCTCACTTACATAATTTTCTACCATGTGTAATTTTCATGAGGCAATTTAGCAATAGCAGCTTGCTTGATTATGCCCTAAGCTACTTTCTTGTTGCTAATGTGTGTACAGATCAGTGCCAAAGATCAGGTCTGGCTCTATTAATACAAGATCAGGTGTTTCTAGCCAGCATCACATAACCACAGCTTTTCAAGGGAGGTGCAGCTTTGATTAAGTATGACATCGAAAATGTGTGACTTTTGAGACCAGCAAACCACTGCAAATAGTCATGAACCTGTCAAAACTGAATTTCACCTATGACTGGGCAGGCTGACAGATACTAAGTTTTGGTTAATGAGTTTTGAGTTTCTCAGCTGGTACTCACCAATGATTCTGCTTGCAATGACTCACATTCCTTCAGTATTTCTCTCTTTTTCTTGGAGTTTGTGCTCCTGTGCTGTTGATTGTGAGATACTACGCTTCTGCAGTGGTTACTGTGTCCAGACACGAAGCGAACAGTTTGCTTTTCCTATTTTGTTCTATTTCAGTGAAATAATTAATCTTTGGTCTTCCTACTGAGCAGACTTCATGTAGAACTGCAGTTCTATACAAGTTCTGGTGCCTTTTCTGGGCACCAGAAGAAAACTTCGTAGGAGTTAGGTCTCTGCGTGACTTAGAAGGGTTAAATACCATTGTGATAAGCAGAGTGGGCTGCTATTTTCAGCATGTACAAATCCTGGTGAAGAGATTTACATCTCACTGCATTCATTTACAATGGGATTGTTTTGAAGTGGAATGGCTGAAGCTTTTTAAAAAAAAAAACAAACAACAACAAAAACAACCTTCCAGCAGACAGATCTGTATTTCCCTGTAGCATGTATTGGCAACTCCATTCTTAGAAGGGGAGGGGATTTGTGATAGAGCTTCCTTTCCAGGCAGTCTACCTCTTTCCTCAAAGAGGAAAATCTAGCATCCTAGTCCCAGTTGCAATGATCCACAAAAAAGAGGTTTACTTAGCGCCCATACTAGGATGCTAATTTAGGGGCAATGTCAAGGGCTAAATATGAGGTTGGAGTCTGGGTAGATTTCCAGTTGTCACTCTGTTAGGTGGAGAGGTGAGGAAGAAAGCAGATATCTGATCATTTTGACTGTCATTATGAAGCTTCAAGTGTAGAGCATCTTCCAGAGTTTTGCAGTAGTCATCCCAGCTGGTAGGGCTGTAAATATAGAGTACAATAAGCATTTGAGAAAAGATCATACAGAGCCCCGTGGCAGGGGGAGGAGATGATTTACAGGTTCCCGAATCACGCGGCACTGATAGCTCCGTGGCCCCTCTGTGTAGGCTGCAGTCACGTTTGCCAATACAGCTGGAGCGAGGCAGGGGGCAGGTACCAGGGAAGGGAGGAAATCCTCCTCTCTCAGCGAGCTGGAAGGGATCAAGTTCCTATTAAGTGAATCAGCTCCTAGTGGGGCTCTACCCTTCAGTCCCAGGAAGAGTGCGGAGGGGAAAAGCAGGGCTTTTTTCTCCTGGCAGCTTCTTACTGAATTATGCTTTACTTTCTTAATAAATGGTTCTGACATAGCACACATTGCTCAGCAGCAGGAAAATATCCTGCAAGTGTATTCTTAAAGAGTAAAGTTCAAGGAAGAGAGAAGCCAGCTCTGATTCGGTTATTTACCATCAATCAGATTCTTGCTTGGCAGGGAGTGGATGATTATGAGCCTGAACAAGCCGAAAAGGGGCAGGAAGAGAAGTGGAGGCAGCATTCTTCCTATTTAAAGCTGCATCCCCTGAAAAGAGCGCTTGCAGACTGCACTGGAGCTGGTGCTGAAAAAAAGGGCTCTCAGACTTTGTCCCAGGACTGATGCTGAAAGACGGAGCGATTCCCCAGCTGGCTTCATGGTGCTAAAATAACCTTCCATTTCTGCACATTTTGCTGCCCAGGAGGATACATGTCTAATAGCTAGGCATGATGGCAACCAGGGTAGAAAAGAGAACTTTTTTCATTCTTGCTGCTTTATTAGGGCTATTTGTAACCATAAAAGCACAAGAAGAGGAAGATTATGACGCTGGTGAGTTTCTTCTCTCTTTTTTTTTTTTTTTTTTCTTTGTATGCTGAGTGCTTATTGTGTTACTTCGTTAATGAGAGAAATGAAAAACTTCTTGGGGGATTTTTGGTTTAAATGCTAAGATTGGGGCTTGCAGTTTGGGAATATAATCAGAAAACAGAGAGAAGTTGTAAAAGTTAGAGGTTTTTTTGGTATTCCCGGCTCTCGGTGCGCAGTCCTGTGAACACAGAGGAGGAAGGAATGATTTAATGCAAAATGCAGCTGTGGAGCACCCTGAAGTAAACCCTGCTGCCTGGCACAAACAACACGCGGGGCTGGGAAGTTTGCAACAAAAGAAAGTACTTAGGATGAGGCTGAAGGAGGCTCCGGGGCTGGAGACTGACTGGAGCTGGGAGAAGTAAACACAGGAGCTGTGCAGGGTGGAGTCTTTTTGCACCAAACGACATCTGCTTTCTTAGGTTCTTTGTTTTAAAAACACAAAAATGTCATTTTCCTTTCTTCTCTTTTCTTTTGTTTCCTTCTTTCTCCTCTTCCTTTGCCTTCTCTGTCTCCTTCCCCCTCTGGCCCTGGCTGCAGAGGCTGTTTAATCCCCAGTGACAGGCTGTGATGGAACACAGCCTTCCCTGCCTTCGTGCTTTCCCACCCTCTGGCTCACTTATCTGAAAGCGGAGGTTTTAAGCAAGCCGTCTTAAAGCGGGAGGTTTGGCCAGCTGTGTACCCGACCTGTGCAACTTGAACTTTCCTAGGCTGTTCTGTATCTTTTCTGAAGTTAAATAAGAATGTGTGTAGGAGAGGTTGGAAGAACTTACACTAACTGTCCTCTTTCATCGGTCTGAGTGCTTTGCTGTCTGTTGGTTTCCTGAAATGTGAGAAGGCTGATTGCAGGATAGTTTGTTGCTGTCGTACTCCTGAAAATGATTTCCAGGCTTCTTGTGTGTTACCTTTTTGGATGTTATTTGGAAAAGATGCCAAACGGGCCATTCTGTTGCCCTACAGTGCAGTTTGTAATTATTTTATTGCATATTTACAAGAGATTGATTTTTCTTGCAACTGTACGTCTTGTAATGCCCTGCATTGCACCAGAGAGCGGGTTTCAAATTCCAGTGACTAATACAGTGCAATAGTTTGGAAAATTTTGTTCTATGAAGCAAAGCAGGACACTCCTGACTCTGCATGACTGTCTAAGAAGTCCCGTAGAGGGGGCACTTGGTATAAGCTTGGGAGCGTAGTTCAAATACTTGCCATAAAGGGAGACCCACAGTATTGATCTTTCTTTTTCTTTTACAAAAGAAAACACTTCTGAAAATATTGAATTCAGATTTGGGGGGTGGAGGGAGGAGCAAAACAACAAATGTTCAAATGTTATGCGAAATGTCTGTGGGATCAAGTTATTATGTGCCATTTATTAGGTTGCTGCTATTATGAAAATTATGGGATGAGCCAGTAATGTAGCAACACCTTCTGGGATGTACTTCCCATATGCTGATGGCTAAAGAAACTGAGAGGTACGTGGTAACTCAGCAGAAAACACCATAATAATTGAGTGACATCTGTTTGCTCTTATTTCACTCATTCATCTTCCTGTTTGGGACCTTAAATGGCTTTGGTTTACGTGAGAAAGCTGTCTGTATGAGAAACCTGCTTCTCATATGCTCGATATATTAAAAATGAAATCACAAGAAGAAAACAAACTGTGCTGTGAGGGGTGGGACACAAAGAGGAGGGAGAGAGCTTATCCTGCACGTAGGTCTGGTTTAAGTGTGTAACAGGGAGTTAAAATTCTGATGTAGTTCCTGACAAAAGCTCACAAATGCTGCTGAATGGGGAGGTTTGGGTCATTAATTTGTCTCGGTTTCAGTATTAACCAATGCAGAGTAGTGCATGTTATATAGTGCTGCAAGTGGTTCCATCTTGGCAGCTGCTTCACTATTAACTGTTCAGTTGGTGAGTGTCACTTGAATATAGGTGCTGTGTTAAACTAATTTCAGGGGTATGTGGGGAGACAAAGACGGCACTTCAAGAAGCAAAAATGAGAAAAATTGTCAGTCTTGCAGAAGGTATGCAAAGTGGTATTACACCAGTCATTTTTCATACCAACACTGGAGAAAAAGGAGAAGAATTAGAAACTGGTTCTGTCAATCACAGTGGAAGAAGGAAATAGCTTTTGTAGAGGTACAGAGTTTATCACAGCAAAGGTGAGGTCCATATATTGATAGATAAGTTAAAACAATAAGGCAGGTAAAATTGCTTTAAAAAAAAAAAAGCATGAAGTATTACTGCTTAACAATTTTTTTCTGACAGTTACCTTGTTGTACTATTAAGTAATGCCAGCTTCTATATCCATTTTTTTTCTCTTGGAACCATTGCAGGTCGATCTGTTTTGCTCAGGAGCACTTGGCTGGCAGTGCTGAATAGTACACACGCCTTAAAATGCACGTTCAGAATGTGAAGAACAGATGCTTTGAAGTCTAGTACGGCAAAGTTGGTCATTTTGAGTCTGACGGCTTTGAATGTGCCCGTTAAAAAGTTACATGAGAAAGAAGCCTGCACTACAAATCCGTAGGAGTGAAAGGTCTGAGTTCTATGTTCCTTGTAGGGGCTCAGACAGGCTCAGAGATGGAATAAGTAGTCAGAAGAGGGCTGAAATTGCATTGTTTGAGCTCTGAACTTTTGGTGAAGGATTTTCCCCACACACAGCGTTGTCTGTCTTCTTCCTTTAGGATTCAGTATACAGGAAGCAACTAGCAGAAGTAGTACGTGCTTCTGGAATCTTTTCCCACCCACTTGAGAGTGTAAATGCGATTGCTTTCTTCGGAGTCGTTACTTAAGAGAACTAGAAACACGCTTCTAATGGAAGATCTCTTGGTAACTTGGCTTGAAGCAGCAGCTGTGGGAATTACCTCCTTCAAAAGGATTTGTCTGCAGAGTCAGTTTGGGCATATAGTGGTGGTGATCTAATGCCACAATCTCCTATATTCTCTCTTCACTCCTAGACTTGTCATTAGATTCCCATTAGTTTCTGAATCGTGCTCTTGTCTGAAAATTTGGGGTTGATTTATTCTTCCCAGTCCAGCTCTGGTAGTGTCATCCCTACATCAGCTGAGATCAGCGTGGGCTCTAGTATTGATTCAAAGTATCTGAGCTAATTTCCTCTTGTTCCACTGTGTGAACAAGAACAAACAAATGAGGGTCATTCCCTCTGAATTCATGATCCTCTCTGACCTCTTTGAATTCATCAGGTCTTTCAATGTGTCTGGAAACCTTACAAAGGAGGAGGAGACAGAAACAGCTGAGCTGGTTGAATAGGGGCTATTAAATCTACCATCTACCCCTCCCTAATAACAGAGATAGTATCTTCAGGGGGAAAAAAATTCATGTGTTGCACAGTCTCCTCTGTTACAGGTACTGGAAATTTGGTAACAAATCTGCTGCAGCTATGAGAAGGAAAGGGAATTGTTGAGCACACCAGATGCTCCTTTGGTTTTTGTGGATCTTTCAACCTTAAAAAGGAGTCCTCAGAGTTCCATTAGAAGAATGATATGAAAGAGGAGAAAACAGTCTGCCTTGATAATTCACTATATTAGTGAGGATCTCATAGTGCTTTGTTCTTCTTTTCGCCATGTTCCAGATCAGAAGATCACTTGCTTAAATGCATACCTGTGCATTTAGTGAGGAAAAAGTGTGTGTATGTGTGTAGGTATCAATGACTGTGGGTCTAATTTTTGCAGGTAACTGAAAAAAGAAGTGATTATGGGTCCAAAAAAGCAGAAAATGTGAACACATTACTTATATTAACAACAATAACAAAAAAAAAACCAAAACCAGCAACCCACAAAAAGCAGTTCTTTGGGGGATGACTCATGATGTGACTTCTGAATATTTGTGGTTAGTTCCGCTGCCTATGACAGTGTGGGGAGGAGAAATTTCCAGAGTCCTCAAGAAGATTCCTCCTGCTCACACTAAGTAGGCTCTTGCTCAGAAATTCTGCAATCCGTACAACTGGGGTCTCAAGCCATCTATGTCAGCTCATGTTTTTTTGTTTGAAGATTTTTTTTTTGTTTTGTTTTTGAAGAATTACCTGTGATGGTTGTTAGTGCAGACATTTTTGCCATGATGTTTTCATACATGGATCATTTCACTACAAACCAAATGGTCATTTCTTTCTCTCAATCCTAATTCATGTTTTGGCACACTCACAATTCATTATGTGGTGAAGTCCTTTCATCTTTACAGTTTGTTTCACTGTGACAACATTTTATTGGGGTGATTTGTTCATGTAAAACACTGCAGGTTTGGTTCTGTTTAGTAATATACATTAATTTAAAGCTAAGCCTTTTTTTTTTCTTGTTTATGTTAACCTTCTAAAAAAAATTATGATTTTCAATTTATTATAGACGTGCCTAAGAAAATTTTGCTTAATAGCAGTTCTTGACATTTAAATAGTATTTAGCCACATTTCTCTCTGGGCTAGCTGGAAGTTGTATGACTTAAGTGTGGTTAGAACTGGAGGTGGTGAGCTCACCAGATTACTTGGTTTTCAGTGTTCTGTGAGATGGATTCTTCTGTGTACTTGTGGGGAAGCAGTGGCTCTGAAGGCAAACCTTTGTGCAACGCTACAGTCCTTTAAAAGACCCAAGCAGATGTTTATGGCCTGTCTGCAACTGTTTTTCCATATGCAGAGAGAGGCAATGAATTCAGTGCCAAAAAAATAATAGAGTAATAATAAAAAATAGTCAAAATTCCAACTGCAGGCATGTGATCTGTTATTATACGTACACTGATTGTTTCACCCGTGTTTGTCTTTGTGACTCTGCTCATTTTTGCCTGTATTCTCCTGACAGTAGAAGAATTTCTGAGGAAAATTTGATTAGAAGGAAAAGCTCCCTATGTTGATCCAATGAATTCTGTTTGATCAGAGAAGAAAGACTGAACTTACACTTTAACTTTATAGGCAAGTGAGACTATTCTCATTGTAAAGCATAAGGCAAAAATAAATTTGCTTTATTGTCAAGTGAAAAATTAATCAGATGAACTTGGAATTACTTTTTTTTTTTTGAGAAAGGTGTCTTGGACTTTGAATCTTTGCATGAGGAGAACAGCATTGCGTTGTCTGCCTGAAATCTCAGACCGCAGCAGCCCCTCTTGGGTAGATTGCCCTCCTCAAGCCCTATTGAGAGTGTCACATGCAGGAGGTCAGATGTAATTTGAACTGGAATGTATGATACCTATTTGGTCATTAATTCAAGTGTGATGACAAGAAGTTAAAGAAAGCAGAGTTTTTAGTACTGTAACATAAATGTTGTTTAGTTATTGAATAAATGATCTGCTTTCAAGTTGTGAAAAAGTTGCTGGTAAGTCATGTAGCGTTCTGAGTAAGAGAGGTACCTTACTGGTGACACTGTACTGTTCACATCTTTGATGTAGTCAGTGCAAGATGTGTGTGTAAATTCCACTGTTTTTGTCATGCATTTTATGATGTGATTTATGGTTTTTTTTTCCAATTTTGGAAATTGGAAGAGTGAGTGCAGTTGTTGAGCTACTAGGAGGCATGAAGCACTGATACTGTTCACAGGAAGTAACACATTTTCTACATTCTACACCTTCTCTGAAGCAAACTTTAGTAAGAAGTCTGTCCTTTTGCTCATGTTTATTTCTTTAAAGGAACGTGACCAAATCACAAATTCCTGCTTATTCTGGTGTTTGCTGTGGCTCATCCATGCCTGTCATTTTATTCTTTACTTTGTGGTGCTAAGCAACTTACAGCCAATGGGGGACTCCTTACTACTTCTGTAGGATTGTATTTGATGTAGAAGATAGAGAACTCCACCAACCACTGTCATGCACCTCGTGTTCTGCTCCAGTGGCTGGCTGGGTCTTGAGCTGCGTGCTTGCGTGTCAGCAATATGGATGATGGGCCAGGTTCTGTGTTACTGCACTGACAGATGGGTCAGATGGGCACTAAGGAGGTTTGACTTGCTTAGATTATTTTGGAAGAAGAAGTGGCGGGAAACTTTTTTTTCCTAAATCATCCAATATTACTTGAAATTGTCTACTGTAAGAATACACGTTGTGCCATTTCAAGAAATAGTACATTGCTGGAGCTCCTGGAAGGGAAAACACTGTATACTCTGCATGCCCTGTGACTGATGCATTTATAAAATTCTAATCAACTTTTCTGCATGTTTTGGATGTATTTCAAGTTAATAGTTTAAAGAGACCCAAATATTTAGATTTTGCTATTATTGATTGCACGAAAGGGCACTGGGGCCCTCTTGCCTCTAAACATTATTGCAAATTTTAATTTTGAATAATCAAAAAATGGATATGAAAACCTTCTGCAGATGAAGGAAAGTAGTTACCAGTATTGGGAAATCTAACATCCTATTGCTTTTTCTTGGTGGTAGAGGTTTTTGATGCCAATATGCCTTAACACATCCTTGCTTTAGACCAAGAAAATTGTTGCTAGTTCTGCATTTATTTAAAGTCTATGTTAAAAGTTTATTTTTTATAGAAAATACAAATACTGAATATTCTGTGAGTCTTTCTAATGCTCAGATATGATTGGAAACTATAAATGTTACTTATAGAAGTAGTGATAGTACTTTTATTCACTTAGGTTTCTTACGTTAATTGTATGTCCATCTTTTACTCCTGAGTTGCATCACACTTCAGTCTCTATATGGATCCCATCTGCCTCACTGAAAACTGACATGCAGATAAGCTGCTGGAGAGGTTGACTGCCATTGGATTTGTTATTGAAATTCTCATTTCATAGGTTAATTTAAACTTATGAAAATAATAGTATACATGGAAGTTTGGATGCTGATAAGCACTCAGTGCTGTGACAATTAAAATCTCTAAACAGTTGCTTACAGTTATCTCTCCTTTCCAGCAACCTACATTTTTTGTAGCCTGCTGTGCTGTCTTTTATTCTCGCAGTGAGAACAATTCCATTACTCTGTTCTCCCACCCGCATTTGCTGTGGAAGGGTCATGTGTTATGTAAGCACGAAGACTAAGGAGGATTGTCAGGGGGTCAGCGGCGGTGTGCTGCTGTCTCATACAGGAAACACTGTTCGTGCAGGCCCTTGAGATTCTGTTCGTATTAGCTGCTGAAGAAAAGTCTTCTCTCTGGAGGGCAAGGCTCACGTTGTTCCCTGTCTGTGCTACTGCCAATTGAAGGTAGACTGGCTTGGAGTTTTGGAGAATTTGTATTTTTCTTTGTCTAAATCGTACAGTGGGGAAAATGATATAATGGGGCTGTTTTTGTATTGGGAAATTTCTACAGTGTTTTGTGTCTTCTGTGATTTTCATTTATAGCATAGCATGGATGGTCTGGAGAAGTAATGTGAATCTCTGTGCCCCAGTTCTTGGGATAATGGGGCTAAATAGAAACACAAACAACGACTCTGATACTGCTGGCAGGAATTCAGAGTTCCGTACATGAACTCATGGAGAGTAGGAACAAGAGTAAACTCTTTCATTGAGGCCTGTTCCCTGCTGTGCAGGAGATGGCTGATGAGAAGGTCAGTACGTCATCTTTTCCCAATAAAGTACTTGCCAGCATCCTTCAGGAAGCTGAGAATAAAGTGAAATAAAGTGAAGTGAAAGATTAAAGGCATGTCAGTGTAGAAAGAGAGTAAGGAGGTCAAATGTATCATCGTGAGACTATGTTTTGGCCCAGTTGGTCCAAGATTCATACTGCACTCTAAAATGACAATGAAAGTACAGGGAAGAATGTAAAGAAGAACTTGCTTGTTATTTGGGAAAAATTTCTGCCACTTGACCCTGGATACCTTTGGGTGCCTTCAGAAGCTGTGCTGAGAGTTTGCTTTAAAGCAATCCTCCCTCTTCCTGGAGATCATAGTAAACCTTGATTGATTGATGATTTATTTCATCTCTTTCCAGTCCAAGGTCTCATGTCTCCTGTTTTGTTAAATATCCCAGTAGGCCAAGGAAAAATGTCTGGGGAAAAACACTGAAACAGAATCGGCAAACAGAAGCTGTACTTGGTTGCTTAGCTGTTTTATGTTCAGCTTTGCTCAAGTTACAGGGTTCTACCAAATTTTTTCATGTATGAAAATGGAGTGTAACGATTGCAATCCTGTGGTGATTATTTTCATCTTATTTTCTACCTATCTTAGTGATTCTTTCCCTCAGCTGCAGTGCTTTAGATTTTCCAAATACATCGCTTCACATGCGCAGTGGCTGGGAAACAGCATTTTAATGGAAGCTTCACAGCCAACTGAAATCTCACTTTACGCCATCAGCTTAAAGAAGTTCAGGTCCAATAAAAAGGAGAGCATTTTGTTATTATCTGTAACCAGGCCCATAGAAACCTGTCAAATGAGTGAGCTACCTGTGGAGGTTAACCACTGAGGGCTCCAGTTGGCAAAGCATGACTGCTGGTGCTAGCTCAAAGCTTTCAGATGTCATTTCTACAGGGATAGGCCATTTATTTGTTGTAGTTTAGGAAACATGACTGCTTGCTCATCATAAGTTCTGAAAATCTGCTAGGTGTCAGGCACGTGATTGTTGTTGCAGGGGAAATAGCTTAGCTTTTTTTTTCTTAAAAACAAACAAACAAACACCTTTTTCTCCAGATAGCTTCAAAATTTTACTGCTTGATGACTTTATGCTGTGTTGTTCATGTTGAAAAGCGTTTCACTGCTAATGAAGCATTTGGTACTGGAACTGGCTTGAGCATTGCCATTGTGAGTGGTGGGAAAATTAATTAAATATACATGATTAACAGGATCTATTGTGGATGATGCCTCATGGTTTTGGAAATGGTCTTCTGGAGTCCATTAGGAAGAAGGTTGTTAGTGAATTTCACAGATGAGAATAAGGAATGAAATACTTGCCATCTGTGCAAAAAATATGGGTAAGAATCACAAAGAACAGAATTAAAGTGAAGACCAGACTGAAGGGTTATAATTACACAGATTGATTTTGTGTAATGCTGTGTGATCAGAAGAGGGTAAAACTTAGAACACAATTCTTTGTCACATCTAGGAGCACAAAGCAGTATTCTCATGACCTGTGCTAGGCAGAAAAGCATGAGGAAAAGGAAGAGAAGCTTTTGTTCACCCTTTGGTGATCAAATCTAATGCCATCTCAAATGGTAGTATATGGGGGGGGGGAGAGGGAGGATAAAATGGAATTGTATGGGTGAATTTGCATGAGGCAGGTATTTTGAGAGTTGAATCGTTTTTACTCAGGGTTTTTGCTTTGTATACACCTGCCAAACTGAATAATTCTCAGTGTGTCCAAAGATCAGAAAAGGAAAGTCAAGGGGAAACAAAACAGGCAAGACTTTGCAGAGAAGCTCCGTGTAGAAGGTGGAGCTCTTGCCTTTTGAGGAGCCCACGGCTCTGTGTGACCGAGGCATTGTTGCCCTTCTGTGACTTCAGTGGGGAAAAGGTGTGGGAATAATTGGCATTTTTCGCTTGCTTAGAAGCACTGAAAGGAATAGTAGTGCCTTTTTCTTCTTTACAAATTTTCCATTGAAGGAGTGGCTTTTTCTATTAAAAAATAATAAAAAAAAATTATACCTAATAAATAAATGGAGAATTTACTAGATTTCAATCTAAAAGTTTATCATCTTAAATTCATGATGCAGACAAAAAATAAAACCCTGGAGTTAAAAGTAAATATATTTTTCTTGATACATGCTTTTGAAACATGGAAAAGCTTTTCATGTTCTGTATATCAGCCTTGACAGTGTTTTTTCATGAACGTGAGGCATTACAACAACATTTTTAGTGAGAGGCTTATAAGACCGAATTGGTACAGTAAGCATACGTTGCCTCTTATGAGACTGAGTGACCCTGTGTTTTATAAAACAGAACCTGTTAAAACAGCATGAGTTGTCTGAGTAGTGAGATGGGAGATGCATGTGACAACAGCTTTTGAAGACGTGATTAAGACTTTCATAGGCCAGTATTCAAATCAGAGTACTTTGATGTCACTTTTATAGGCAGATCACAGAAAAGGCTCTTAGTTTTGCATCTGAAATCCAAGTTGATTGAAGACTTTGTTTTCAGGAAACATTAGTGGAAAAAAAAAATTTCAAATTGCTTGTACTAGAAGAACAACACAACTCTGAATTTTATGTTATGTTTCATATTAATTTAAATACCCTTAATTTTGAACTCTTTTAGGTCAGGAATCTTTTGGACTGGAAAGCTACTCGTAGAAGTACTTACATTTTTTTTTTCACAGAAATTCAGATGTGTTTTCAACTTAATGAAAGTTAAATTTTAAACGAGTGTAATATGTTATGCATTTGATATACATGTGTGTATATATATATATTTAATGCAGTTTACGTAGTGTGAAGTCTCAAGACATGAGCCATTCCTGTTGTATGGGAACTACATTGCAAGACAAAAGCATCTCACTGATGAAGGTAATGTAGGATGATTTCCAGATGTTTAAATGCTTGTTTTGGCAAGAATCAGAAAACACTGAAGCTCACATTGGCAACAAAGGAAGAAAGGAAGTGAAAAAACTGATGTAAGAGACCTCAAGCTGATGACAAGGGAAGGAGAACATGGAAAATGGAGCTGTATGGAGCTAACAAAACAGTATGGCTGCAATGATTGTGCTGGATATTAAAATTACACTGACTGGCAGAGTGCCAGAAGTTGACTTTAGAGATCAGGGCTGCAATTAGACAAATTAGCTTCTGTTACTCATTTTTCTGATTGAAACTTCTGCTCTAGTCAGTCTAGACCTTGATACTGAGATTGAGTAGTTTTGCTGTGATTTGGTTTTGTGTTGTTACTGTGAATTGCAGGACTTCCTTATTAATTTCTATACTGCTGCTGAATGCAAAGCATCCTTGATCTACTGTCATCTGCATACTGAGTCGTCACGCTAATAGTATTTTCGTTGAATCACATGGATGTTCACGTTTAACAGCTGATGTGTTTCAGAGGTAGAATCTGGCTCCTCTGCAAAGAATTCTCTAGACAGTGAAGCACAGGAGTTGGGGCTTGTTGTCAGGTTTCAGTAAAAACGCCTCTGTGTTGGGTTTGTCTTCCTTTCAGTACATAGACCAAAACTTCGCAGCTTCATACCGTGTCAAAATGTGCACACTTGACTTTTAAAGTTTTTCTTTAGGGGACTGGGTTAGGGAGAGAAGGGTTAAATCCTTGATCTCTTCAGGATATGCATATTTGCCATTATGAAGGATGCCAGAGCCAACCACTGTAAGTTGCACTGCTCTAATTTTTATTAGTGAGATCTTTCTCGTGGTTTTACAGCTGAGGATATGGAGAACTGAATACTTTTTTTTTTCCTCCAGCTGTTTTCTGTTTCTTTGAGCCTGCCCTGGTTTCCTAGGAAATCTTTATAGGATGGAATTTGTCTATTTTACAGGCACTGCAAGATGGGCAGTGTATTTTGTTAGTGTTTAAATGTAGTGAACACTGAAGTAAATATTTGGTGATTTTAAACCTCCCATTCAGCTGAGTACTTTAGAATCTATCTTCAGGCATGTTAATAATTTTCTTTCTTAGAATGGGATGATTTGTATTTAGCTATGTTTGTCTAACTACCTTAATGAATGAAGACTTTAATTATCTCTGTTTTTCATTTGAAAGAGAGCAACAAGCATCAGGATCTGAAGAAGCGATTAGGGAAAACGGTGTAGCAAGGAGTCACTTGAAATAAAAGAGTAGTTATCTTGGAAATCTTGAGTTAATTATACTGAAAAAAGATGGAAGTGCACATAGTGATTATTTTCACAGAAAAATATTTCATGTTTTCATGTTTTTAATCTGTTTACATATTTACAGTATTAGAGATATGCAGGCTTTTCATAATCCACTCCCATATTAAGCCACATAAGCTGAGTTTTGCTGTCTTTCTGTCCAGATTCACATGATTTCAACTGAAGTTTGCTGCCAGTCATGAGTAAACACGAGCCCATAAACTCAGCCTAGTTTCTGGTTTCAGGGAAAACCACGACAATCTCAGCAGCTTTGATGTGAGCCTGCTCTGTGCTCCAATCTGACTCAAGTTCAGGCACTGCAGCATCTCTGCACTAAGAACTGGCAAGTGTGGCCTTCGAGGTGTTAAAGTGGTCCATGTGCTTAGGTACTGTATGTGCACAAGCAAAAAGCTACATTATGTTCACTAGAGATTTAAGTTTGTCATAGAATTAAGCGTGTATAAATGGGGTAGTAGTTTGGGATCTGGTATGTGCAACAACAACATAATCAGTAGGGCTTGGAGCTGATTCAGCTATAGGGACGTTTTTATTAAAACTAGTTTCTACTGACTGTTAGCATGTCCACAGGTAATACTTCTGGTCACAAAGAAAAAAAAACAATGTATTTTTTGTGAATTGGATTTTTGGATTTTCTTTTTTTATATGATGGCTGAATTCACTCTTCATCTTGCCCTTTCTTGTTGTCTTTAAAAAAAAAAAATAAAAATCTTGTCCATTATGGAGGCTGAAAGGCTGAAATTCTTTCCTGATGTTTGGAAGGCATAGAGTTTTCTAAGTCATTTGTTTATACAGTGTAATGCAGTTCACAGTGTAATGTAAATACCAGGGCATTGATGCTCCGAAGTCTGCAGACGAAACGGACTTAGAACTGTTTATTCCAAGGCAGAGCTAGTTTTAGGACATCTTGTCATAGTCAGGCAATGCAAATGGCTAATCGTTTTGAGCCCTTCTGATATGCAACAAATTGTGAAGTCTGAAACTAGAAGTTGCTTAGGCCATGTTCTGTTTGTATTTGTTTCAGTAAGTAGATTTTTTTTTCCTCTCCTGAGTTATCTAGTATGTAATTGGGATTTGGCAAATGATATCTGAACTAATACAGGAAAAGCTGCTCTTGCCCCTTCCAGCGTGCTGGAGAGGCACTGCTTCTAGTATTCCTGGCTGTGCTCTGAGAAGACAACAAATGGTTTAAACCAACTGTGGCTGAAGGAAGCTTAGTAAAGGAAATTATGCATGGTACTTGTTGACAGTAGTTTCTGTTAAACTGAAAACTAATATCCTCAATTTGACTCGGAATAACAAAACCATCTTTTGCAGGAACGCAGTTATTTAAAAGAGAAGTGGCTTCTGTGTAGGTGGTTACAGGTGATATGAAATTCTAGCAGTTATGTTAATCTGTTTTTCATCCAGTGCAGCACAGTCTTTGCCAGCATCTGAAATCTTCCTGAACTAGACACATCCCCTGTTCCTACAGCTGATGTAGGCATGTGTCATTCATCATGAGCAGCTTTGCCGTAACTGCTGGTAACTGCAGGCTTTTGGGACTGGAAAAAATTGGAATTCATCTTTTTCCTCTGCTCATCCTGTGGGAAACATGTAGGAGCGTGCTAACAGACGGCTCTGGTTTTGCAAATAGAGCTGTCTTCTCACAAAAGGCCTGAGGGGCAATGTTTTCTTTCAGCCCAATTACATGCATAACAAGTTTTCCAGCACCTGTGGTAATGCCCTCCCTGCTGTACTACAAGGAGCCTGGAATGCTTACAAAATTTAGGTTTTCTTAGCCTTTGAAATTTCTGCGTGTCAAATGTAATTAAAGCTCAAATCATATGTTGCACCAGTGCTTTGGGTAGTGCTTATGAGAGAAACTTTCTGCACCGAGAGACATCACTGCTGTGTGTGTTAGCATGTACTGTTGGGTCTGGGCACCAACATCTGTTGTCCAGTGGGAAGGAAAGATTTAGTGAAACCTGGAACAGCCTGGTATATGTTGGTGAGAATATCAAGAAGGAGCAGAACAGAGAGTAGTGGGAAAAACAAATGTATTCCAACTGCCTTCGGTACAAATGACTTTGAGTTTTTGATTCAGGAAATGTTCTCTTTGAGTCACAGTATCTTTGAATTTTTTAAAAAAATAATATTCAGCAATTACCTGAAATTAAGCAGTGACCTTTGTAGGACAGTTTTCTACTCAGTAGAAGCTGTTAACTTCGCTAATAAGATCTTACTACTAAAAATATGCAATAGTACTAAGATTTTAGGTGCTTGAGATCTGATTCAGATGGAGTAAGTTTGTAAAGTAAGTTTTGGAGCACGTTGGTAACAGAGTCTGCTTCCTCCACTGTGACCGTATCACAAGATCTGTGACTAAGTCTCAGGATTTCAGGACTGCAATATCAGTTTTTTCATCATCAAGCACCAATATACAGACAATGCAGGAAATACTAAGCTGAAATTTTTCTCAAGATCCATTTAAACATCCTAATAACTAATATTTTTAAATTGTATGGATGTTAAAATTGATTTTTACCTCTGGACTATTTTCTTGAAAGCACTGTATTGCTATGTTGTTGTAAAAATGATCTGCACACACATAAGTGTTGCACACCAGGCTGTTAAGGGTGCTGCACTGCTAGCTGGCAGGGAAATAGAAGCACAGAGGGATTAGGCATCTAGTTCCACCTGAGTATTCCCTCAGATACTCAGCTATCTAGGCATTGTATTCACAGCTTTATTCATGTAATCAACACCTTCTGCATAAGGCAGTGTCACAGGGCGCTGTAGACACTCATTTTATATTCAGTTGTATGGCTCAGTTGCAAGAGGATCTTTTGCAAAGACTGTCCTGTTTGGAAGAAGGTATTTAATTAATTAGACTTAAGACACTCTGAAGAGTGTTCTGAATGAAGACATAGCAGACTGTTAGTGGTGTTTTGTTGTCAGTATTCCACATCAGACCATCATGTGGACCAGTGGCAGTTAAAGAGTTAATGTTCTGGTCTTGCTTATTGCCCCTTAGGGGCGTTGTGAGTATCCTGATGTGAGGGGATGGGCAACATCTCCGGAGGACCCTGAGCCTTTTCCTTCCAGCTCGGCTCAGCCATCTCAGCTCTCCGCAGATAAAAGCACGTGTTTCCCTCGCACCGTCGAGGATTGACTCGCGTTTTGGATACTCTTGTCTCTCTCCTTTTGTTTGATCTGGTAAATTTAGTAAATTACCATTCCTTCTCAGATGGCTGCCATTGTGTTTTCGTTAAAGCTATCTGCTGGCTCTCTGCCCTTCCCCCTCTCCCAGAGCCGGTTTCTCTCCAGTTATGAATGAGATGATGGAGGGAATTTCACTCTAGTGATTTGACATTTATTTAGGGCATATGAGCAGGATTTGGACTTAGATTTGGCTGGATACCTTCTCTGCAGATCTGCTTCCTCCTTAGGGCTGGGAATTTGCTTTACACCAGGGCATTAGCTTTCCCCCTTGGCTTTGTATCCCTATAATGGAAATACTTTCCTTATAGTGGGGATGAGTGGGATCCTATATAGTGGGGAGAGACACCTATGCACATCTTGTGTATCACTAAGAGGGCAAACACATCATTTGAATGCAGTGTTATATTTTTGCAAGGAAGATTTTAGCTTAAAAAATAAAGATTAAAGCATGCTTTTTTTTTTTTTTACTTTTTTTTTTGTTTGTTTTCCAATGCTACTCTCAGGAGATTCGCATTTTATTTCTCTTCGGGTCTGTCCAACAGAATGAAAGTTCAGCTCTTGCGAATGGCCTTAGGAAAGTGGTTTGGGAGCTGAAATCCCTTTCACCAACAAAAGAATCTGCCTGGGGCTGGTGCTGAGCTCCAGGAGTAGGAGCTGACTTGAGGGTGATCCCTGGGCTGCTGCTGTGCAGAGGAGCCTTCCCCAACCCTTCGGGTCACCGCTTTTAAGGCTAAGTGGGCCTTAGTCGTTTCTGAAGTCAGCACAGAACAAGTGAAATAAGGGCAAGCCACCATTTATTTATTTCAGCTTCCATGAAGGAGGCCTATCCCAGGCTCTAGGCAACCGGCCATCAATTATCCACACAATTCATAACAATAAAAGCAAAAAGCAGCAAACCACATTTGCCAACTGCCTTAGGTTAGGGGAAATGAAATCATCCAGCCCCTCGTGTTTCCTTGGGCCCAGCAACTCAGCCCCTATCAAATGTTTGTTCCAGAAACAAGCGCAGTCTCTGTTGGAGTTAAAAATGTACATGTTAATATATTCCAACAGATCATGAAATTTCCTTGCTTAGAAAGCTGGCTGTGCCAAGCTCTGCCTGTGCAGACTATAATTTCCTTTCTAAAGAGAGGAGAAGCATCTGGACCCACTCAGCCCCGGCGCAGTGTGCCTCTTCCACGTCAGCATGCCTGCGCTGCTCGACTGCAGCCTGCCCTGAGCTGCCTTCCTCAGCAAGCACTGTGTCAGATCCAGACCAAACCCCCAGCACTGAACATGCCGAAGTGCTCCCTGAGTTCTGTTCCTAAATCCAAAAGTGGGTTTCGAGAGTGTCATTGATGCATGCTGCAGGCAGGCATGGTCCTGTGCTCTTTGAGACTCAGGATTTGAGTGCGAAGATTTTTCCCAGCACTGCTAGGATTAGAACTCCAGTAAGTGCAGGGGTCTGTTTTCAGTCATCTATGCAAAATGGAAGGGAAGAGCCTGCACTGAACTTCTTGAAATCAAGCTACACGTTTAGGATTATCTCAGTTCATTTATGAAATTTTGTTTAAAATTTCTTCTCCGTTCTCTGCCAGTGTATGTTAGCAGAAATGTTACCTTAATGAAATTGCTATCAAAGACTAAATTTGAAATATGACGATATGAGGTTATATTTGGGAAGTATGATACTGGGGACAGAATTGTGTGATATCCATATCTAGTCCTGGTTTCATCTCCCCAGTTTTTTCTAGGCTATTCTACCTTCTGGCTTTGCTAGCAGAAAATAGTCACGTTATTCTTGGCACTAGCTAAACCTGGGGATTGTTGGCTACTGGCATGCTAGGGTTAGTAGAGATATAAAAATGCAACTCTCAGAAGACATTAATCAGGGAGATTGGAACAAGAAGGAAAAGAGCTGTCTCCTGACCTTATTACCTTAAGGAAAAAAAAGCCAATTGAAAAACATTGCATGCAAATCACAGATGTGCCGTTACTTCAGTGGAATAACTTAAACAATCTGCAACATTATTCAGAGATAAGGTGATTATATGTTTTGTTTTGTAAAATCACGCTGTATATGTTCACAATCTGAAGGAGTTCTAGTATGGGTCAGATCTGTTTGTGAGGCTGTGTGTAGCTATCGCTGATTACATTCAGCAATCATGCAATGAAAATATTATCCTTTCTACTGCCTACTTTGCACATAGAGATCATCAGTAAGTTTGGAAATGTTTCTTAAATGCCAGGCTGAAATTTGATGATATAGGAACCTGCAATGCACCATATTTTTAAATGCAGAAAAAACAACAAGTAGTTAGAATTCATTTTACTCTTTACTTGGTACTGGCCCATCATAGCCCTGTAGTATGTAAACGGAGCCTAGGATGAACACCTCTATGAAGTTGTGATATTGTCACCACAACGTACAACTCTCTGTGTCCTGAGTGCAGTGAAGGGGCGTTTCTGTCTGCTCAGGTGACCCCAGCTTTGACTTCAGAAGTGAACACTTAGGAAGTCAAAGTGGGTGATCTTTCAGACATTGTTTAATGTTACACGTGAAAACAGGTGGGTTTAGAGCCCTCTGAAGTTTGCATCAGGGATGGAGAGTCTGGGCAATGAACAGGTAAGTTTCAGTGCATTAATTCCCAATCTGCAGCAGATTGCCTTGTATTTCCTCTGATGGCACAGTAATTTCTTTGAAAAAGGACCTGATCATTTTTACTCATCCTGTGACTCCAGCTGTTATCATGAAACCAATTCCAGTGCTATTACTAATAATACAACCTAAAAACAGCTATAGGAAGCTAGTTTGTCTCCTCCAGACTGGACTGTTTTACTAGTAAAATAAAGTATTTGGGATATCACCAGGCTTATGTTCTAGTGAAACGAATAACATCAAGCAAAAGATTTATTTTTGCAAAGAACCATGTAGTCCTTTCCTGTATTTCATCAGATAGTGAAGCAGCTGATAATATTAATGTGCTGACAATCTAATTGGTCAGTAATTACAACTATTTGAACTTGTGGTCATGTCATTTCCTGGAAGTGTAGAAATTATCTGTTTGTTGTCACATGGCACTTCTTGATAGAAGAGGGTGGGGAGCATGTTGAAATTGTGAAGAAAGTATGTAGGAATTTGTTTGTGCATACGTGTAACAAAAGTAAAAGGGGAAAAAAAGCATAATATACTAATGAGAGAATATTAGGGTGTGTCATTTAAAAAAGAAACACGAGGTGTTTTTGAATGTTGGTATCCAGCAATGTTGATACCTCTTTTCTTTTCCATCTTTAAGCACACATTTAGGAATTATTTACACCTAAAAATTTATTTATCGTGTTGTCAAATTGATGCATCTGTAATGAGAGGCATGCAATAGTAAAAAATGTACTTCACTTATTTTGAAATATTAATGAGTTTAATTTCAGCAAATTTTATTTACTAGAAAAAGGTGGAGCTGGAGATCAGAATTTTTTTGCCACTGTGAAAATTCTTAAATGATTTTCGTTTCCATGCAGTCCTCCAAGCAGTGAAATAAGCCCCAGCCCTGCCATAAACTATCATCTGTTTGCTAAAGCCAGAAAGAGGGGTGTCCTTACTGGAGCAGTCCCATGGATGTTGTTAGTGTTTTTGACTTGAACTGGGATTTTAGTAGTTGGGGGAAGAAGGGACAGTGCCAGTGAATTTGTGAATTGTGAGACAGGAGCAGAGGAAGAGTCATGTTGAAGGGAAACTTGTTGTTTTGCTGGTTCTTTCCACAGCAGGATGACATGGCAGAGCTGAAATGAAGAAGGCAAAAAAAACCCTCTCAGAATTATACCTTTCTTTCAGGTTTGTTCTAAATCAGTCCATATTTCTACTAAAGCTTTTAATTTTTTTTTAATTTTTTTTTTAATTTTTAAAGATTTTCAGTTTTGGTGGTATTAAATGTTGTAGAGAATTGACACAGAGCTCAGTAACGTGGTTGAAAGTAATTTGTTTAATATTATGTATTAGTTAATAACACACCTCGTGTTCCACAAGAAAGATATCTAAGCAAACGTACGTAAAGTTAGTTTATGACATGGCCTGCTTTTGCAGTTAATGGATTACCATAGAGAAGTGAGAAGCTTTTTTTTTTTTTTTCCTCCTCTAACTAACTGTTCAGTTTATATCCAGTTGGTAAGGATAATTGAAGGCTAGAGTAGTTTGGGAAAAGAAAGGGTGAAGACAGAAGTGAAGACAGAAGTGAAGACACTGAAATGAGCATTTTCTGCAGTCGCACTGGATCTGGACAGCAAAATATTTTGTAGCACGTATGGAGAGGTAGGAAGCAGTGTTAATCTGTGTTGTCTATTTGGTTTATTTGTATGGCTACAAGTTAAGGCAGCGTCTCATTGAGCTGGTATGTTGAAGCTGGGAAGGTATTTATTGGGTCGCACTTAATATCTTGGCCTCTCAGCATTTTTAGTAATGTCAGTATAGACTATGCTTGTTTCTTTACTGTAATTAAGGCTTATTTTACAGCATGCCTCATGTCCAAAGTGAAATGTGAAGTATAATTCTCTTAAAATTAGATGAGATAGGGAAGAAAGTTTAACATGAATTATAAGAAATGCTGATTCTGAAGTAGCTAAGAAAATAACTTTAAGAATTTAGGGGAAAAAAAACACAACAGACAACTTTCTTTCACTTCCTGTGTACTTTTAAAATGAATTTGAAGTTAAGAAAGATGACCGTTGCTTTCACTTTTTTGTTTATTGTTGTTGCTAATTAGGACGTTTTTAGACTCCAGTGCTAGAAGCGTGAGAACATACAGCAGGCTTCTAGCTCTGAATATAAATATTGTAGCTCTTGCAAACATTTCTACATTTAGGGATTTCTGTCACCATATACTTGTGTTACTGGAGAGTCAAAATAAATGCTAAACTGAAAAAAAAAAAAAGTATGTGATCTTTTATGATCAAAGCAGTGCAAGCTATTACATCTGTAGCAGTTGATTTCCCTTTTCATGACTGTGCTGACAAAGTTTGAGTGTGAACAATTCACATTTGTCTTGCATGTATGGAGGGAAGTAGCAATAACCAGACAAAAGTTTATTGTGTAGAACAAATAAGTGAAACTTACTATATACTGTTGAAGAGCAAAATCTGTTCAAAAAGACTTCAAGGTGAGTGTACAAAACTATCTGCAGGGTAAGTGTGTCCGTATGGAAATGCTGCTTTCCAAAATTACAACTACACAGCTTTGAGACAAGAAGCCTTTTTTTTAGTTTTTTTAACTGCATCAAATATGGCAAAGGGTGAAATGTCCTTGTAAAAGGATTGCTTTCAAGACAAGGTACGAGAAGTTGAGGACTGGACATCTTTCCTGGGACTTGCTAATGGCAAGTGCAATCGTGCATTTGCTTAGTGTTTGTCTTACAGCAATGTCAACCTTAGTTTGCTGAGTGACAAAACACGGTGTGCTAGACACCTCTGTATGTGAAGAGCATGGATAGGTTACTCTTTAGTAAAACTAGGGAAAAAACAGTTAGTTGTACAGTGTTGTAGAAAGGACCAGAAGGTGTTACTTTTTCTTTTTTTCCAGTGAATGAAAAGTTATGTGCTTGGTTGAGTTCTTCCAGTACTGGTTGTTGGTGTCGCATGCAGTTTAATTTCTAAGTGATAGATATTTCACTTAAATCTCTGAGACGCTTTAAGATGTGTATAACAAAATGTGATCAGCAAATTTAGCTTGCTATTGTTCATTGCAGCAGTGTAATTACTCTCTTTATAGCCCATTTCATTTCTTTTATAAATTATTTTTTATAGTAAAAGTGACACGAAGCAAGATGTGTGAGATAGAAGCTGAAATGAAAACTGATGATTATAAAATAACCAGATGCTGTAGTTGCAAATTATAGAAAATTGGAAAATAAACTTGGTCTTCTGGTCATATTATTTGTAGTGCCCTGGCTTTGTTTCCTGCATCTTTGAGGCCTAGGAGTGGGATGATCTCAGTTTGCTGTCTCAGATGGTCTTGCTTCACTTCAAAATCAGGAGGTCAGCCCAGTTCCCTCAAAAGTTTATAGTAGTAGCCATGAACAAGGGAGGCAGATGGAATATAAGCTTGGCAAATTATAGGAGCAATTCTTTTTCTTTTTTTTTTTTTTTTGTAGAGCAGAGCTCAGTGAGTTTTTGCACGTGGTCACACAAGAAATGTTTAAATAACGTTAATATCTAAATCAGTGTTGCTACTAAGAAACAAATTGAACAAGTTGATGGATTTTATAAAAAATGCTTCCCAGATTTATAAAGATATTGCTTTACCCATCTTAAGTGTTAAATAAAATGTAGCTCCAAAAAAAAAAAAATAATTAAAAACGTCATTTTATCTTTCCAGTTAAGTGCAGGCTCAGGTCAGATTTCAGAAAAGTGACCTCTGGTTGGATCTTTCATTAGCCAGCTAAAACAAAAAAGAGGAGGAATGTACTTGATGAGTAGCTGTCCTCAGAGGGTCTCAAGATGAATAGGCCTACTATTTCAAAGAGGTAAAGATTTCAGCATTCTAAATTGGGAGATTTTTAGGCCTGAATTTGAAAGGAGTAATTTATTTGCCCTTTTTACTTCAGGTTGAGTGACAGTTGTACATCATTTCATTAGAAAACAACAATAAATGAAATCTTTCCAGCTCAACAGCCAGAAACAAGGGACATCTTTCAAATATTCCACATTCCTCCGCTGTAAAATAGGAACAAAGTAGTATTATATAATGTAAGGTTTTTTTGAAACTTCAAAACACTTAATATCTTTTGGTGGAATTAATTATGTCTTCAAAATATTTTATGTTAACAACACCATCTTAAAATATTAATGTTTTATAATACAGTGGAAAAAAATCTTCTTAAATTTTGAACTTCACAGCTAAACCTCACAGAATATCAGTAATTCTGAAATGTAGAATGATCAAACTATATTGGCACTTCAGATATACTACAAAATATACACATAATCTATGGATATTATAACATTTATATTATGCAAAGGTGAGGAAGGAATTGTACAGCAAACCTGGCACACAGGTTGTCTTATCAGAATTCACTGAATGAACAGAAAAAGAAATAATTAAGAAAAACATATTTAAAAGAGGTTTCTCAGTTCTATTATCATAAATATATTTTAGGGGTAGTATCTGCTGATTCTGTCTCTAATTTCATTATGTGTGATGCTGCATCTAAGGATCTTTAAATTAGCTAATGATTTCTACTCTAATTCTTATATATCAGGAAAATATATATCAGCAAAAAAACTGCAACAAAAGCTTTAAGTTGATCACAAATACTGAAAAGCTGCTAATTTATTTTCATTTTCCAAATACAACTATGTACAATGAGTGACCTCCAGGGACTAAATAATTAAATACTGGTTTACCTAATACTTCTATTTTAATTCAGACATCAGGTTTTTGCAAATCTAGATGTGCAAGCTGAAACTGGAGCTGACCCAAACCAAAACACAAGTTCTTCTACACTTATTTAAAAACTTCCAACCTTGTGCAAAGGTTAATTAAAGGTAGCATGAAGTTTGCATACTAGTGCCAGCAGTGATCCTGAGTACAACAGCATGACTGAACCTGTTGGGGAAACCGTGTGGCAGCCTGTCTGATTCAGCCTGGCATTTGCACTCCTTGGAAAACATGTTTTCTGTATTGGGACAGAACCTAATATTGCAAATTGAGGATCAGTTACATACAGCCGTGAGTGAACTGCCAGTCACGTTTGTTATGCAAAGAGTATGTGGCTATCTATTTATACTGGTTTTACCCAACTTTTATTCTTCTGACTTTTGTTGCTGTTCAGTAGATTTGTAATAAATGGCCAGTAAGCTCAATTCTTACCAGCTTGTTTTGGGAATGCAGAAAACGAATGTCAGCTGGCAAGCTAGGCAGTAGCATGAATACTTAAAACTAAGTGGAGCCATTACCCAGTTTAGTTAAGCTAGGACTATGGATACTGATCCATCCAGAGAAATATTTAGGTATATAACTTCCTTCAAGATCATACTGGCAGGCTGTGCTGGACCTGGGATCAGTCCCTGAAGGCAGCCAGGACGTTATCAGTGCAAAGGACTGAGTGAGAACATGACTGTAGACAGTCACGTTTGAGACGTTGGGAGCCTAGGTTACTTGGGGGTGTAGAGCCAGGTTACTTGCCCAGAAACAGGAAGGCAATCACAGAATCGCAGGGGTTGGATTGGATCTCAAGATCGACTCCAGCCTTCCACTAAAGCAGGTAAGGGCACAGCAGGAGTAGGTGTGAGCACTCGGGAATCCTGAGCACAGCTGCACCACGGGGTGTATCCTGCCAGATGTAAACCTGATAGATTTCCCTTGTAAAAATAGTGCATCTGATGTGTCAGGCTTTCAGTTTGAGGAAAATTGTTTGTGAGTAGTTGGACCTGCCAGAACCTGATGGTAAATGCGCAACTGGCTGCAGGTTGGGACTCATCATTGGGCTTTTTCTGTTCTCGTGACCTGGAATGCATTTTACAGCAAAATACTTGAGCTCTCCTTTATTCATAATCAAGTTGTTTTCTACCATCTGGGAAGATAAGCCAAGCCAAAAGTTTCTTGATAATGCTATGAAGGAGTGCCCCCTGGGATGTTTTTGCATCAATTAATATGATTAATATTTAGTACCCTTGAATTTGAGTAAACGTGGATTTATTAGCGGTTGCTTTTTTTCTTTTTTTCAGAGTTGTTTTGTGTTTGTGTAAAGATAGGATATGGGAAATGTTTACATGCTGCTTATACATGTAATGCTGATGTTAGCCTTTCTTGGTAACTGTAGAAACACATGTGGAATTAACTAAAGCTTGGTTACCAATAAAGTAATTTGAAATGTAGAACTAAGCTAACAGAACAATCTGATGCTGGGTAGTAGTAGACATGGCTATTGTGCTGCTGTGCTGAAATATAGTTAGTGCTGTGTCAATGAAGATCTCATTTACTTTTATGAGAAATTATTTGTTATCAATCTAAACCACTGGACATGTTGCCAAAGATGACTCCTATTAAGCCCATATTTTATAAGTAGGAAACCATAACCTCTTAGAGTCATAGGCGAAATCCAGCCAAAATGGGGGAAGATATTTTCTGTTTGTGTACATTAATGTGGATGGAAGATAAGCAAATGATTTTATAAATGCACTTATGCACTACATCTCAGAGACTAAAATCTGTGGCTCAGCATACAGAAGAGACCTTTACTCAGCTTTATCTTTACTTGGTCCTGTCTGGTGTGGCACTGCAGCACTTTCATCACACCTTTCAGTGGGTGAAGCTCAGCCAGGAACTCACTGGGCTCCTGGTGATCTACCTGCTCCCCTCCCGGTTGTGGAAGGGACCAGGTTTTCATCCCTGTCATGCCTGCCTTGCTTGGGTGTCTCTTGGCTTTGCTCAGGCCTTGTTGGGAGGTCTAACCCAGCCTCTGCAGCTTTAAAAGCAGCGAGACAAAATGAAGGGACAAAAATTAAACGCAGGTGTAGTTAAATATGTATATACTATACATGTATTTGTATGTATATAAAAAAAAACCCACTCCTTTCAGACAGGGAAGGCCCAAATTAAGGTAGACAGAAGGAAGCCAGAGTTTTCTAACTCTGTGCTTCATTCTGCTCTTCACAGCCACCACTATTTGGGCAGCAGGCCAGCGTGTTTAGTCTTTCTTATGGCTTATTAGCGCACACAATCAGCTGTCTAACTACAGTGTTAATGAGCAAGTTCTGGGTGCTGGTTGTCCGTTTAATAGAGTAATAAGGAATGTGCTGGCTGTTGGAATATATTAGTTACAATTTGTCTCATGCATTATTTTTTTCTTGCACAAAACGTGCCAAGGAGGTGGGCTGCGGGGAATGGAAGAACTTTGTATTTTCTGGAAGTACTAGAAAATAAACAGAGGTGGAGTCTTCCTGAATGTCAGAAGCCTACAAAATGCACAGTTAAACGCACACTTCTAGCGAGTGTCAGCATATAATTCAAGAACACCTTGTCAGATAACTTCAGCTTTTGCAGAGCGTGGAAGTTAGCCTAAAGGTTTTCAAACGGTGATGACCTCATTCCAGATTTCAGATTTGGGTATAACTGTTGGATTTATGGTGAAAGGCAAATATCTGCTTATCTGTGAACAGTTGTTATTTTCTAGACTTTCAGATGGATATTCTTCTCTGATTCAGTCTGTTATAAAATGAAGTACCACAATGTCAAATTCTCTAATTAATCTGTGTAAAATAAAATTTTTTTGTGATTATTTTTAGTGACATTTTAATAATATCTTTTGTCTATCTACTTTCAGCTGCTTAAAACTACAGTGCTTTAATGATTGACAAGTCTATTGATATGAGGAATTACAAAGAGTGTTCCAATTAAATAATAACTACCAAAGTGGCTTTTGGGTTATTACCAGCTACCAAAATGAGAGCTTGCTTATTCTAAATGAATCTATAAAATGTTTCAAAAGTATGAGATGAAATCAATTTGGAAACTGATTTTCTTCTTGTGCCAAAGTGAACAAAACAGTAGCTTTGTCCTCAGTGCCAAGAAGAAGTGTTTTCACCACTAGATAATTAATACACATTTACTCATGCAACTGTAGAAAAAACAGCCTGGATTTTACCGTAAGGTTAATCTTGTCTCCATTGAGATTTTACAGTACATTTTTAATAGTAGTTTTCTCACTGTTTAAAAAACAAAACCAAAAACAAACAAAAAGAGAAGCAAAACAAACAAACAAACAAAAAAAACCAACACCCAAAACTTGGTCAGCTGACAATGAAAGAAACCAAACTTCTATTATTTTTATTAAGAATTATGCCCTTCTCTATATTTATTCATTTCCTGCCCAACCACAACTCTATCAGCTAAGGAACACAAATTGAATAGAAATTGTTTGAAACTTGCTAGTCTAATAGCAGAATAATAAAAAGACAAGACTTGGAGTGATTCTTTCATTTTGCAGAAGGCAATGGAGAATTTTAGGGGATGATGAATGAACATTTTTGTAAATGAAGGGACTGGAGTTCAAGAGGGAAAGGAAGCTGGAGATCTGATATGAAAAGGCACGCTGTCCTGAATACATGCTTTTAAAAACTTATATCAGTATTGCCAATCTCAAGCTTTCCAGTACCGTAAGTCATGATAAAATAATTGTAAGGGTTTTTTTTTTTGGTGCTTCTGGGCTTGTTTGAGTTTGTAGCTCCCCCTCTCCCTCTTTTAAAACAACTATAAACCACAACAATATGCACAGAGTTTATTATTTAAAGCTTTCCTTGTCACACAAGCAAGCTTGGGGATAGAATTGTGTTTTTTTCCATGACAGCTTATATCCTCACAAAAAATAGATATATGATGCAGAACTTACAGTTTTAAGAAAAATACCGTCTATCTTTAGACTTATCATGAAAACATGGGAACAGGCAGGGTGTGAAATAGCCCCTGGTCAGCACTTCTTAGTACTGAAGGATGTAGTTATATGTGGAATGTAACTAAGGCAGAAATGGGACATAGTGTACTTAATATTTGGTGTAATAATGAAATAATTATTGTGCTTAATGTTCCTTGGGAAGAGTTTTATTATTATAGTTAAGATGAAGTGCACATGAGTGGAAGGAGAAATACATGATTTCCTAAGTCATGATGACAGCCAGAAACATTAGATCAATCCATGTATTTCTACAAGCAGATTTTCAGTGATGCTTTTAAAGCCTCTTTTGTTTTGTCTTAGACAGTTATTTTGATTTATTCAAAAGACCAATGAGTTAGAACATGTGGTACACGTATTTTATATCCTGTAAAGGTCCAGCTACACTAAAACTAAATGTGTGGCTTAAAACATTTCCCAATTGGCTTTTTGTACTATTGCTCTTAGAAATACCTGTTCAGATAAAGAATGAGCTAGAATGTATCCTTCTATGTACAGCTGATACAAAGAAGAAGAGCTGAGCTGTGTGATAGATACAGTCATTTATAGAGAACTAAGGCCACATGCATAGGGGATTGTCCTGAGTTTGTGGCAGGGGGGTTGGAGATTGATGATCCTTGAGGTCTCTTCCAACCCTGGCCATTCTGTGATTCTGTGAGATTGCCCCAGTGTCTCAGAAGTTTTCAGCTCATGGCTTGACCACTGTGGCTGGTAGAGCTGGGGATCCTGGATGGTACTCAGCTCACTAATGTGCCTGTGGCAGCTGAAATTTCACAGCTACATACTGGGGCTTGTTCTACTGAATAGAAAATGCTCTACACGTGCCTGATTTTTATTTTCCAAACCGTCTGTGTGGTGAGTATTCAAATACCACCACATTTAGGAAATGCTTGACTAAAGGCTCTTTGGAGCTCCTTCTGCAGAGCCAGCTTGTGTCTGCACCTGGGTCTGGCATCTCTGTGCTATTTTGCTGTGATGCACTTCTAGGGTGCTCTATAACTTGAGTGTCAGCTAAATGCCCTGTGTGCCAGTGGAGTTGTACTCTCACTTTTGGTAGTGCTTGCTAACCATAAACTCTCCTTTGGTGACTGATACATGAGACTGTAAAAGAATAGTTGCAGAGAAGCAGCTGAAGCTGCATATGACATCTCACTGACTCTTTTCTCTTGTGATGCAGGTTCTGTTTTTGGTGAGTGCCATGGCCTAGATCAGAACTTGGTTTATTTTATTTTTATGAGCAAGTCAGACAGAATAATGAAACAAATTAGAAAGAAAATGCAGAAATGATGGTTTATTGAGCATAAATGAGGAGGAAAATAAACTCTGGCCAAGGACTGAAAACCAATCTCATCAAGCTTTGTGCTAGCACGGGCCTTCAGACTGATTTTTATTCCACGTTTTTGAATTTAATCTGCCTTGGAATTAGGGAGATGTTTATAAAGAAAGGCAATACTTTCCTGAACTTTGGAAGACTGAAGCTGTTTTCTGTATGAAAGAGCTTTCCTTCCTGGCTGTGTCTCGAGTTCCCGTATGTATTAAAATAGTGGAAAATGTGCTCTTGTTCTTTACTGTTAAGTTTACAATCAATCATGAAGACACAG
This sequence comes from Lagopus leucura, assembly GCF_019238085.1. Classification (NCBI taxonomy): domain Eukaryota; kingdom Metazoa; phylum Chordata; class Aves; order Galliformes; family Phasianidae; genus Lagopus; species Lagopus leucura. The sequence continues at coordinate 14,669,413 of NW_024962267.1, forward strand.
TAAATGTATATTTTTCTTCCATGCATGACTTACTGTTACCAACAGGTGTTGCTGTTGTTTTAATTGATCTTTCATACCTATGATCTGTTATACATATCTAGTTCTCCTTAGCATTAGGGAGGATGTAAATATATCTAATGCAGGGATGCAGTGACTGCAGGAAAGGAAAATGAGAGATTTGAAAATAGAACCAAGTATTTGCCTGTGTTTCAGATGTATAGACAGACATATCCTCACATGAAGGTAACCATTCGAAATACATCTGATTCTTATAAGCTAAGGTGCCTGGCTCAGCAAATGTGCAGAAATCAATACTTTTATAAGATAATGTTTAATATTATTATTCATATAAAGATACGGTGTGATTACTTTGCAATTTCATAATGTTATCAAGAGGAGACTTGTATTAATTCTGTTATTTTCTGAGCTTTAATGCTGATTTCATAGAATCTATCTGGAAAGATATTTAGAGAAATTATATAAATAATTGATTTTAAAATATATTGGTGTGTAGTGGAGATGCTGATTGAGCACCTGGTGGGAAGGCAGGGCCAACCCTGCGGAGCTCAGGTGCATGTATTGCATCGGAGTGATTGGAAGGGCTGGAGCCAGTATCCACCCCTTCTCAAATCTCATTTAAGGGTTGGCAGTGAGGGTGAGGGCATCTGTCTGGAGATCTCTCCCTACTAAAGGTCTTCTAAAGGTAAGCAGATTTTCTTCTTTTGTTTCTGTGTGCCCACAGCTGCTACGTTTTGGCTTGGTCTCATTTGCTGCAGCCTAGGGTTGTATCACTCTGCTATTGTTGCTGTACTTTGCATCACGTTATAGCATTACATTGTATTTATTTAAATTTATTATGTGTGTTTAATATAAGCTGTGATTAATATTTAATACATATAAATTGTAGTACTATATAACCAATCTTGTGAATTCCAGTCTGGAGCAGACATTCATAATGGTTGTAAAGATAACAGTGGAAAGCTGAATGGATAGATACATGGTTAAGTTAGGAAATTGCTTCAAATGGAGTCTTGCCAAATATAGATGGCCATGATGGTAACACCTCCAAACACGGGAATCTTTTTTTCCAGGATTTCTTTCAGTCTGCTCTTTTTTTTTTTTTTCCTTTTTTGTTTGTTTGCTTGTTTGTTGTGTTGCTGTGCTTTGGTAAGGTACTCATAAATAGATAGGGCAGAAAAATGATTAACAGGGATATTGTCTGTTCTTAACACAAACTTTGCATACTGGGGGAATGAATTTGTGTTTTTTTTTTTAATGCAAAGCTACCAACCCAAGCTGGTACTGCCCTGCTCTTCTGTTCCAATGTGCAGGTTTGTAACTGCACAGAACATGCTCTGTGTGTCTGTTAGGCACAATATGCTGAACCTGGTGTGCTTCCAGACTGGAGTGTTTGAAAGACAAAAATTCTATGTATAGAAATAGATTGAAAATTCCAAAGGGATGTAAACCCAGAGCAATTGTCTGTTTTCCATTTATTGTATATGCTATCCAGTACAGAGCAGGATATTATAAAATAATTTAATACCTAATCCATAAGCCAAATTTCTATGGGGAATTCTAATTAATGGAAAAGAAAAAAGGAAACTAGTATTTCAGCCTGTGGCTTACATTCCTCACAGTCCCTGATTGCTAAATGTGGAGGGCAATTGAATCCTCATGTGAGGCAGGTCAGCACAGCTGTGCTCAGCCTAATGTGGTGGTGAAGGGCTGTGCCAACTGTGCACATACTTTGTGATTTTGGAGCTTTCTATAACCTGTTCATGTTATTATCCTTTAGTAAACAGTTGAATCATCTGCTATGTCAGTAATTTAGTTTATCAATATTTATATTGGCAAACAGAAATTATTTCAGATATTTCAAAAATATTGAAGTAGGCTTGTATCTGTGTTTTCAGAGTTTCATAATTGTGAAGGGTTGCTCTGTGCGTTGTAAAAGAGCAAGAGAGAAAGAAAACTGTTATTTATGGGATTTGCTACGAAACATAAATATCTAAAGAACTAGAAATGACTTGGAAAAACAGCTAAGATTAAAAACTAATACTTCGTACCAGATACTACATGTTGCACAGCATGGTCATTAGGTGCAGGTGTGTATCTCCTTCAGCTGCTTAAGATTCCTTCCAAAGCAATTCAACAGTGAAAGGAGTGCTGCTGTGTTGGGTTTCCAGTTCCAGTAACGAGGTGGTAACTGTCACCTGGGACTGACCTGAGCCCTAGGGATGGAGTAAGGGAGTCTAGCAGCTCCTATGGGGAGACGGCAGACAGCAGTAGAGTATGTTTCTATTTGCTATCGAGAGGTGGCACTTAAAAGGCAGCACTTCTAGTAAGGTGGGAGGGAAGGAGGCTGGAAGATCAATTTTTGCAGGATTGCTTTTTTTTTCTTTTTCTTTTTTTTTTTTTTGCTATGCATCTAAAGGCTTTGAAGTGGTTCTGGCAAGTGATGGCTTGGTTTGTTGTTAGGTACGTGTATTTATTATGCTTTCTAGCAGGCATGAAGACTGTGAATGATTTGTAATAAACCATTTGAAAATATGCTGTGTGCTGTAGCCAGTGGAAATCTGCGGAATGCATGTGAATCTTAAGCACAACCACCTATTTGCAGAACAAAAAAACCCATGGATAGTAATTCCTTCCTAATTCCTTTCTGATCCTAAACTGGGGTACGTCTGAAGAAGGGTTCCTCTCGCACAGATGTTATTTATATCTCAGGGTATCTTTCCAAGCTGTATTTCAAGCTCTTTCATGCAGTAAGTGTAACCAGTGTCTTAAATTTGATTCTGGATTTTTTGGTGACTGGGAAGAGTTTTCCCAGATGTATTTGTTACACTTAGTGGTGATATAAGTGAAGCAATCTTGACCTCCAGGCAGAGCCAGGAAAATGGAGAATAAAAATGGTGTTAAATTAACTGTGATTTTTTTCCTTTTTTTTTTTTTTTCTCTTTTTTTTTCCAAAATGAGTCTTTGATGCTTCATGTGAATGCAGGAAATGCAAGGCTGAGTATCAGTGATGGTCCACAGCAGTGTCTCTTCATGTATGTTGACATGAGCAACTGATCTAGAAAAAGAAAAGAGATTGTGTGGTAGAACTTTTGTGTTGCAAAACTTAAATCAGTGGTTTTTATAGGTTGGAGAGCTTTGATCTTTGCTAAGCCATAATAGCTAGTTTGGGGTGTTTTGTACCATGAGAAGCTGTACTGTGAGTGGGTGGATGTAGCAGGAAACTACCACTTACATCCTAGAAAAATGAGCTGTTTGGTACAAAAATAGATATAAAACGTGGCACAAAAACTTCTTTGTCTCTAGGGATTGGGAAGCTCTCTGTGAGGACAGGAATTTTTGCAACTTTTTTTTTTTGGTAAACCTCTGATCAATACCTCCAAATCAGTCACCGGAGAACATGAAATAATAGCTTTAGAGTGGCTTCTGAACCAATGGCAGTTTGAGATCCAAAAAATACATCTGCAATAATTGAATAGAAATCTAATCATACCTCAAGTTAATCTTACCTTAAACAAACACAACTGTGCTTTTTTAAACACAGCTCAACTACTTCTCAGAAATACTTGATTGGAGGGCTCAGTTCTGCTTTTAAAGCTTTTGTGAAGTATGAGAGAATCACTGAAGAATAATACACCAAATCTTAGATTTGGTTTGGAAATGTAGACTCGCCTGTTTTTCAGCTTGGCAAAAACAATTCAAGGTACAGACTTCGGTTTTGTTTTGGATTGGAGAAGTCACCAGTCATCTAGGTTTCATTCACACTGGTTTTCTTTCAGACTCTTTCGGGAGGTCTGGAGTTTATGGTGAGTCTTTGTAGCTGCTGGGCAAGGTTTTGGTTTGGAGACTTTTAAAAAGGTTTGTTTGTGCTTTCTTTAATAGACTCTATTGAGATGATGATACTTTATTCTCCATGGTGATTTCAGTTAAAGTTAGATGCCCTGTGTGCTGAGAAATCCATACAAATCACAATTTATAAAAATGCGTAGTAGTGTCAGGAGTGACTTTGATTTTCAATTAGGTTGCATCTTGTAAAGCGTGCAAACCTTACTCAGATTTCAAGTCTTGCAGGTTGTGTTCTTGTGATGTGTTGTGACTTAGTGAAGTTTTCCTTCTTTCTGTTACCTGAGGTTGAATCTCTGCTGCTTAATTACTGTAGTTCCCATTTTGTGGAGAAACTTCATACATTGAAGTAAGCCTTACAACACAGGTGTATTACGGCTGAATCTCAGGCTATCTGATTGATTCCTTAACATTAAAGAGTACAGTGTGTGTAGATCGCTCTGAAAGTAATGCTTCCTATTTTCATGGAAACTACAACAGATGCAAAGAACACAATAACACAATAATTTGATAGATAGAGCAAATTTGCAGCTGCAAAAAAATTATTTTTCAACACAGTCACCACTGTGAGCTGTGCATTTTCACAGGCAATGAACAAGAGTCTGCATGCTGGGCTCATAGAAATCTGTATGGTCATCCAGAACTCTGCTTGTCTTTCACATTGCTGTCACCACTGCTGAAATGCACCGCCCGCCACCTCACTTTACTCATGTCCACTTTTTGGTTTCCATTAATGTTGAGCAGGTGTTGATGAATGTCAATGGGTGCCATTTTTCTGCATGAAGGAATTCAGTGACACACCTTTGCTTCATGTGCACTTCTATGTCAGATACTGTTTTGTCACAGTGCCTCTGTGCTGCTATCTGTCACATGAGAACAAGGTGCAACAGGATGTTGGAAGGAGGCTTCAACCCTTGCTGCCATACCACCTCCATCTGCCTCTGACATTGTAGGACAACATCTAAAAAAAAAAAAAAAAGCTGTTGCTTTCAGAGCAGCCCTTGTACATCAAGTTCAGAATGACGTAGCAATTTCAGAAGGTGAACATGGAATAAACCTTGCTTGGTTCTATTAGAGATTATAAATGTTCAGAGCATATGCACAATGCTAAATATTGGGAGAGTCTTTGGGAAAAGAGAGAATTCAAATATCCCAAAGCTAGTAGTATAAGAAGACTAGAGCTAGTTGATATAAAGTGAATTGATGAAGTGTATCAAGGAGAGCCCAGTCCAACTTCACTGAAGTTTAAAAAAAAAACAAAAAACAAGTTTTTGTGGTTATCAAATGAGAGAGCTTTTAATCATGATGTCAAATTCCAAGTTTGATCCAGAACTTTGCAGAGCTCAGTAGAAAGCTTTGTTAATTCTACTTTTCACATGGATCTTAAAATATCAGTTAATTTTCAGTAAATACAGTTAGTTTACATGCACCTATGCAGGAGTGACCCTGACTATCTGTACAGACTGAGGGGTGAGATGCTGCAGAGCAGCACTGCTGAAAGGGATCTGAGGATCTTCATCAACAACGAATTGAACGTGAGTCAGCAGCGTGCCTGGGCAGCCAGGAAAGCCAACCATTGCCTGGTGCACACCAAGCCTGGCATTGCCAGCCAGTCTAGGGAAGTGATTATCCTGATCTATGCTGCACAGGTGCAGCCTCGCCTTGAGTATTTTGTACAGTTCTGGGTGTCACAATAAAAAGAGGACTTAAAACTACTAGATAGTGTCCAAAGGATGTCTACAAAGATGGTGAAGGGTCTGGAGGGGAAGACGTGAGGAGAGTGGGTGAGGTCCCTAGGTTTGTTCAGCCTAGAGCAGAGCAGGCTGCAGGTAGGCTCGTGGCAGCTGCATCTCCTTACAGCAGTGCTGAGCTCTGCTCTCTATGACAGCAACAGGGCATGAGGGAATGGCATAGAGCTGTGCTAGGGGAGGGTCAGCAGGGGGTTATAGACAGGTTCTGTACCAGAGGGTGGTGGATGTGTCTGAACTTCCAATACTCATTATTTGGATAATGCTCTCAGTAAGATGGTCTGATTATTTTTTATTTATTTATTTATTTATTTATTTATTTATTTATTGCGTTGGTTCTCTGTGGAGACAGGAGTTGGGCTCATTGATCTTTATGGGTCCCTTCTAACTCAGGATATTCTATGATTCTGTGATACTACGTTATCTTAGGTAACTGACGGTAGTAGGTCAAATTGTGCCTCTAGGTCTCTGCACAAATTCCATCATGGAGTCCAGAGCAGAAGTTGGGCCCTAACTTCTGTGTTTAGGAAAGTATTCAGGGTTAACTGCTTTGGATAGGGATGGAGCTGAACTAACATTCTCTGAAATGTATCTGAACATTGTTTATTAACTAGGGGTTAGTTGCAGCAGTAAAGAAATTTGTGATCGATCATCCATTAGATGAAGGACCTAGTTTTTTCTATCATAAATAGCTGTTATACTTTCAATTTCTTATGAATTGTTTCTTTGTTTTATAACTGTTCATAAAACTACATACTGTATATGCATATTTATACAGGCAGTATGTGACAGATACAATATATGTTATTCTGCAGACATGCTGTGAACATCAAGAGCTGCAGACAGATACCTCCATGCTCACTAAACACAGACTCATTTCTAGTAGAAGTCTGCTAACTCCTGGGAAACTCCTGCTTTCTCTGTCAACCTGCTTCCCTGAAATCTGCCTTCTTTCTTCCAATATTTGCTTAAGAACTTAATTTTTTTCCTAATTTTTCTAAGTACCTCCTGGGTTGTGTCTTTGGAATTGATGTAGAAACTCTGCCAGCTTGAAAACCACAGGAAACCGGGAGGACTTTAAGGAAATGCTGACACAACTTTATCTATAGCAGAGCAATATAAGCCATCTGTTTCATGTAAGATGGTTATTACCTTTTCTTGTCAAATTTATCACTAGGAAAATATTTTACACTCTTTCACTGTCTGTAGCAGTCAGCTGTGCAGTTACTGATGTGCTGAGATTCAGGTTTATCAAAATGGATAACTGTCTTTCAGACCATTAAGTTAATATATAAGTTCATGCTTTTGCAGAGGCAGAAGGTTGCTCCTTTTTATATTTCCCCAGTTTGTCAGTTCTGATGGTTCTTCAGGGATTCAGTGCATGTGGTCACCCTTGTATCTTATCCTGAAGCTCTTAATAAAAAGTGCTGCTAGGTCCACCTGTTTACAAACTAGTGTACCGGCTAGTTGCTTTGGAGAGATGTGGTAAGTAGTGGATAATGATGTCAATTCTTCAGCCAAACTGAACCATAATATGTTTGTGCCAAAAAGTGCAACCTCAAAGCCTTGAAGGTGGGCTGGAAGCATGAAATAAGCGTGTCACATTCTGTGCATCTAGTACACTTGACATTATTACTGAATGTCTGAAACCTCACATCACTTTTCGTAAAGAGCCAGGCAGCGAAGAACTCTAGCAAGGAGATGTGAACTGCTAACTCAGCAATACTCTTTTAGATCACTATTTTCTTTTAAGCAGAAATAAAGTTATACTTGAAAACAGTTAGAAAGCTGGTCTTGAGTATGGGATGCTCATCGATTATTTGGAAGGCCTGAGGGGCAGCATGTGTGCATGACTGTCCTGACTGTCATGAGATACAGGGCTCGGTCTCACTGGCATGTATGACACAGAGTCCAGCCCAGTGATTTATTGTTGATGTGTATGCACAGGTCTTGCGGTCTGTGTGTGATATGTCCTCTACTGCAGTAATGAAAAACTGTTGGAAGTGGCTGCATGAGACTATAAGAGCACAGATCACAGGTGGAGAAAGAACTGGTGAAGGCACTGGCAACAAATAAGTTTAGCAATAGGACACTGTGTTCTGGAAATTATCACAGACTTCTACTGTATATTGTGGATGGATGCCAGCTATTTCTAATCCTCTGGGAACTTTCTTAGAACATATTTGGAGATATAGAACATACATTTGGAGATGCTGTTGATCACTGTAATGTTCTGAAGGAGGTAAAAGATTAGAGTTTGCTCTAAAGCTGTGCAAATATAACATTCCTAATTGATTAACTGAATTTCAGTAATGGGTAGAACAAAACATTGGTTTGCTTGCAGACATTTGAGCTTATTTTTATATAGAATAGGGAGCAGTGACTTGAGCAACATCACCTCTTAAGGCACTTGAACATATAAACAGGAATCAGGATAATGATCTCAGTTCTGTCCTCTCAATCATCATTCGTATTGGACTTCACTGTTGTTACCAGAAGCATGTCCCCACATATCTAGTACCTCCCTGAACTGGATTTCTATTTCTAAACCGATAGGAAAACACGTCAAATGGTTGTCTGTTCCTAACCAGTGAGTAGTAGTACCTCTTGCTTAGGGAGTTGCTGATGCTCTGAAAACTTCATGGAGCATTTCTCAAATTGCAAATTTTAATGTTAAGTTATACTCTTAGTGCAACATTCCAAAAGGAAAGATAGATTACTTTCTTAAAGAAGGACAGCAGAGATACAGAGGATAAAACTAGGATTTGAAGGAAAAGGGTGAAGTGGAAGAGCTTTGCGGTTCAGAATATTATATTGCTTAAGAACGTGAAAGACTTGAAATTTAGATGCTCTTTGAGGAAGATTTTGAAAGGCTCAGGTGTGCTTCTGATAAGCTGGATTTCAGCAAAACATTATTTGAAATTCTTCTGAGTTAAATGATGCAAAAAGATGTCAGTATTTGTAGAACTTGACTGTTTGAAATGAAGTTCTTATTAGTTGGATGCTGCATTCATGGGCCTTTAAAAGCTTGTATCAAAGAAACAACGATAGAAAAAAATAGAAAAGATATGAAAAATGACAAAGTAGTTTTGAAAGAAAGAACCAAGGGAAATAGCAGATGAAGTTCAAAGCAAATAGTAGCTGGAGGTGATGGCTGGTTTGTTTTAAAGTATGGAACTCTACTTGAATTTCAATTCATTCAAACTCTTTCTACCATGGAACGTTTGTCTGACAAAAGTTCATAATGCTTCATCCCTGAAGCATGGAAGATATCCAGTGAGCAAGAGCAGGAGGGCCTACAGAAAAGCCTTTCATTTCCTTTGTCCCAGAAACCCTAATCCTGCAGGGTAGTGAAGTAAAGCCTGGTATGTATCTGTTAAAAGAATTTTTATTAACATTATGCATCTAAATGGTAGGATTTTTTGTTTTCTGACTTGTGTTTTTAACACGCAGTGTCATTCTTCACGCTCATCACTCTTTTATTTATTTCAAAGTGTGTATGGACTAACACTTGAGGCAGTAGCAGAACTAAGTTAAACGATTTCAATTTGAAAATTGAATTTTCAAAAATAGAATGCAGTAATAGGAAGTCTCCACATATGCAGAGGTCTCTAATTCTGCTTTCACACTGGATTTTTTTTTTTTAACAACGCCTACCTGTACATCTAAAGAGCGTTACCATTTCCCACAGTTGCACAAAGACAAAAGAAGAAACTAAATTTTCCCACTTAAACTTAAAGAAGTTCTGTAACACTTGGAAAATGGAGTAGGGGTTTTTCTCTGACCTAACTTTATGTTCCTCCAGTTGGAATTAAGTTTCATTAGTCTATACATGAGACTCTACTTGAAGACATCTTTGGAGTTGTGATATACAAAGAGCAGCTTGTGCCAGAGAGGAAACCGCTTATAAATATTCACATTCCCTATCTGTTCAGATGAATTGAAGCAACCGTGGGAGGCCTCAATATCAGTAATGATGACAAAGATAGAATCAGGTCGGTAAGAGCACTTTCTCTCAACTTAGCTCAAATATCTGTTTTTATAATGCTTTCTTGGTATAAAGATCTCTAAAGTCCTGAATGAAATACTTGAAATAAACTATTCTGAAAATAAATACGGTTTCCAGTGGATGTATCTAGTAAAATTACCTTCTTTATTGTTTTAGTATTTCAGTGCTTTCCAACAGCAACAACAACAAAAATGTAGATGTTACAGTCAGAAAGATTAGCATGGTGGAAAGGCGATACAGGAGTGGAATGGCAAAAGGGATAAACAGGAAAGGAATGCTCACCCATCCATAAGGATCTAGGCTCTTGGAAACAAATTCCACAAGGGAGGAATCTCCAACCAGAGATCCTTCTCTGGTGGCAGTCAGCCCTTAAATGGGTCTAAGAGAGGTGCAGCCAGGCTCCACCCCTTCTGGTAACACAGGTGAATTGCCTTCACCTGTGCTCCCAGGGCTGTCTCTGTCCTTTCCCCAGGTGATCAATCAGTGGTTCAAGCCCTGACTCGAGCTCCCATACAGTAGAAAACTTCCTGTCTGGTCCTTAACGTCCAGCTCTGATATTCAGTCTCAAAGATTTTCTCATATCTAACCTTTATTGTAATTAGTTGAGTTCTACTTGCTTCTTACGGACACTTCTTTGTAGACAGTAAAGGAAGGAAATTGATTATTGCTCCTATGTCTCTAATAAATTGAATTTCTGCAGACGTAAAAAATTTCTTCTTGGACTCGATGTGCCAAAATCACTGTCTCCTTTCTCACACACTTGTGCAAGTGACTTTAAATTACATTTGAAACTAAGTTACTCCTTTATAACCTTCATCCTTGATGGTGCACCGAGGATAGCTAGGATATCCTGAGGGCTGCCAAAGCCTGCTCCATGTTATCTTGAAACCAGAAGCTGCTGACTGATCTGTCTGGTGTATAGTAAAGGTAGTGGTAGCAGAAAAGAAACAGAGGTTTTGTTGCTGGAATTTTTGTAGGCTTTCTTGCTCTTTTCAAATTTCAGAGGCACAGAGTTTCAGAAAATGAGTAGCTTTGCTGTATAAACAACATGTTATGAGTATGGCCTTCCAGTGCTACCTTCCTACTCCACCCAAACACTGGGTGGTTTTCTCTTCAGTTTGAAATGCGGAGCCTGTTGAAATGTAAGGATTTTTAATTATGGAATTGAGTTTTCTTACTAATTACAAATCTTTATTTTTAGCTAAGAAAGAGGGTGATATTAGTCAGCAGAGGATGCATTTAGGGACTGTGTGAACCCACTTCGCAAACCACGGTGTATAAGAGGTTTGTGGAAAAGGCAGCGTGATGATAGGTTTCTATGGAACTTTGATGTGTATAGCTTCAAAGAATGAGGATGTTTGGGCAGTAGCATGTTTCTCTTAGATGAAATAAGATGACATCCATACCCATTTTGCCTGACTTCAAAAGAGATAAATCCTACAGCATAAGAAAGGCAAACCCATTCCTTCACAAAGCAAAATATTACTTTGTCAGTTCAACTTTCAGTATGATTGCCTATGTGAAGCTAGAACAGTGGAAAAAACTTGCTAGAATTCAGTAGTTGGAAACACAAGTGAGATTGGCTTGTGGTTAAGCAGCTGCTTCATGAATTTTCCTGTTGCTGTTCATTCGGTACAATCTGATTGCCTTTGGCAATGTGATAATTCACGTGGAGAACAAAGGGAAAGCAGCATAATCCATCCTGTACACAACCAGGTCTTTTGTGAACAGATTTTACTATATTTGCCCCCTATCTTTTTCTTCTCTGTTTGCCATCAGTTTTTGTGTGGGCTCAAGCTGTGGTGTATGGGACTCACATAGGCTACCTCCACTGTTAATGTCAGAACAGATGGTAACTTACTTTCCTGCTTGACCAGAGTGGTTAAACCATTTAGACTGTGTACAGTATTTTTTTCTTTAAAACATGCTTTGCAGAAGAGGCATGATCATTTTTGAGTGAAGTTGTAAGCTATATCCTTTTCATTACACATTTTAGAACACTGAAGGGGTGAGTAGTGTTATGTAGGCGAAGGATTTCTAAGAAGTAAAGCATGATTTAGGCAAGAAAAGATGAGGGTGTTTTTTTTTTTTGAAGTTAATGTGCAGTAATAATAATAGTATAACAATAGTCATGAACAGAGGAGCTATTGAAACCTTTAAGATGAAATGAAGGATCCTCTTTGTTTCAGTTGTCGGAGAGCAGTACAACATATTCTTTAATATGTACATCAAGTAGAGTTATTCTGGAATGCATGAACTAAGAAACTGATTCTTTGCTAAGAGCAGCCGGAAAAGCATAGTCTTATAGATGCAGAGCTTATTGCTCAGATTTCAAAATGTGTTTTCTAATCATTTGACAAAAAAACGAAAATACAAGGCAGCATGAGATGCCTATACAATCTTGATGGTTTCAGAAGTGGTTGTTCAGGACTGACACAGCCTGGTGTTACTCCACATGCCTTGTCACTTGGGCAGTCGCTTTTTGTCTGGCTGGACAGCCAGGATGGCTGCTTGTGAGTTATGCTTACTGCAGGAATCCAAGTATTCTGTGAGTGGAAACTGTCTTAATGGTACCAGCTCAGGAGGCAGCTGAGAGAATTTTCTTCACAGCCAAAATACATTGTTTTACTGAAGTACAGCAGTTCTAAAGAATGGACTTTGGAAAGACCAAAATGTAGCAATCACGGGTTCCAGAATAGTGTGCCAAAATAGACAGTAGAAAAATATTACGTTTTCATTGAAAAGTTTTCTTATTTTAGGCTTGGGTTTAAATACATTAGACGCGGCCCTTACGTCCTGATAAAGTTGCTTCAGTTGGTGGCAGGAGCAGGTTTGGCCAGGTTTCCCATGATTGGAGCACGGTTGCTTCCGGAATGAAGCTAAAGCTTCAGTCTTGCGGTTTTGACTCTGTTGTACTTTCAAAGACAATGCCCATATTGCCAAATTTGTGAATATTCAGCAGTGCTGAGCCCTAGCCCTGCTCTGCTTCCACAGACTGAAACTATTTCAGCATATTGTCTTTGTAAGTGCTTGATCAAAAGACTCCGCTGTTTCTGTGGGACCAGCCTATCCTCATGCAAATGAAAGCAGCTCCACTTAAAAATGTCATACCAGAGTCAAGAATGTATTCAAACACTTAGCTTAGAAAACCAAATGCTCTCTGGTGCCTCAATCCTCTTTTGAAATAATAAAATGTAGTAACTTGATGTGGTAAGCACACTTTTAGGTTCGATCTGCCTGAGGTAGGAAGTGAGACGACTGGGACAGAGCTGAACTGGCTTTGGGGTGATGACCTTGAATGATGAAGTTTAAGCAGCATGGATGACAACAGAGACCAGACACCCTGTTTTTTCAGCTGAATTGCTCCAACTGCTGAAACCAGCTACAGCGTTTTCTCAGCCATGCCCTGAAATGCCTGCCCGTTACTATCTGTGCATGACCTTAGACACTTTGAAGTTATTTTTTTCTCCACTGTGTGCTTGGTGTTTGACTGGTGTATTCTGAGACTGTTTATATGAGCACTGCTGGCAGATCAGGCTCTTCAACCTCCCTCTTCACGCTGTTCTCCTACAGGCTCCAGAGAACGTAATCAGTCATTCTATCCCTGAACCAAAGTAAAAACAGAGAAAAACAAAGAAAAAAACCCTGCCCTTATTTACAGAATGACTTTAGTGAGTTAGTTAAACCAACTGTTTCCAAAGCGCGAGGATCCGAGGCTGTGGAGTAACCAATAGAAAATGACCAACCTGAAACGTCTTTACAGTTCATTGCCCTGTCCATAGCATAAGAAGGGGGTGTTTAGAAGGGTCGAGTCTTGTTCATTAATTAAGTCAGTAACAATGAAGTCAATATGCAGAAACATCATCAGATGCTCTTTGTGAATTGAACAGTATAATAAACAGTGGATAACACTGTAGGACCAGCAAGAAAAATCCTTTTTAGTGGAAAAGCTCCCAGTATATTCTGCCTTTATGTCCAGCATGCATTGGACCTTGTAATAAAAACATTGTTCTTGACTATTGTTTTGGAAATGAACTTTTTTCCATGAAAGATGAGCGAAAATCAACTTCTCACTGATGGAGGCATAAATGTAAGAACTTGAGTTAGTAGAAATATAGACTAACACAGCAAATGTGGCATAGTGTTGCTTCTAAACAGTTAACAAAATGAGGAGAATCAGATGCTTGCAATATCAAGTTAAAATTCATTCAGAGGAGTCTAACCATATCCAAAGCATGGCTTTCCGTTTTCAGTTATCACTGTTCAGCTAAATCTGGAATCACAGTGCTGAGCTGGAAAGCAGAATTATTTGTTTTGGCACAATTTTCTGGAACAGACAAAAACAGTTGCCAGATCACACTTAGAGCCCGTTTGAAGGTTACCCCTTCACCTGAGTCTACATACGGTGCTTTTTTGTTGGTTTTTTGCCTCCAGACTGTTGTTTAGACCATGCAGGCTGGGTTTTCTCAGCTGACAAACTTCAGTGAGTGAACTCACTCCCTTTAGTGCCACTTTGAAGCAGCTAGTTAGCTGCAAAGTGCGTATCTTCAATGGAGCTCCAGATAAATGCTGTATCCATTTCAGCAGTGAAGTCCCTGCTTGGGAGCCTACTTGTGTCTTGATACTTAGCAGCACTTATTCACACTTAATGCTATGGTAGTGGACTCTGCAGCAAGAACAGCTGAGTCTCTGTAATTTTCCATTCCTAGAGTACGTGTTTTAAAATTACCTCCACTAGTTAATAAAAGTCCCAGAGCATAGTCTTATTCTGAAACAAGGCGCGAGGGCTTTGTCTCCTTGCCTAGGTGGTTGACTGACCAATCACACTGAAAGCTTGCTGGGAACTAAGACCACTGAACTACTTCTAATGTGTAGAATGCTTTTAAAAATATTTATTTTGTGCAAATTATCCTGTGAAGTTCTTAGGAAAAGACTCATAGAACCAATTGAACAGGCATGCCCAGTTTTCCTAAGAAATACTTCTGATGAAGCCTGGTTTCCTAGGTTTTATTTCAAACTGTGAGCATTCTCAAAAGTATAATGAAAGGAATTTATTATTATCCATTTCTTTTAGAAGGGGACCTCAGTCGTGCTCTAACTTGGGCCTACCTTCTCTTCCCAATTGTGCGTTCACAAAACTTGTGGGAGTGCAGTATTTCAGTGACCCTGTCTCTCGCAGAGTCTCTGTCAAACATGGTGTAAATCAGCCTCTGGAATCAGATACGTGTTGGGACACACAAGCCTAATTTGCCTAGGAAAACTTGGGGAAAAATGCAGAATGAAATATTCATTTGGACCTTCAGATAGCGTAAAACAATTCAAAGCTTTGATAAAGTCGTTTTAGACCAATGAATGACTTTGCTAGATGTTTTTTAGGCTTTTCTATAACAAATAAATTCTTTATGCTGAATTTGTGTCGTTTCTTACCTTGGCTGCCCAGGGGGACATAAACTGAATCTCAAGCCATCGAGAGAGCATTCATCTTGTGTAATACTTAGCGACTTAACAGTGTGGTAAAGGCCTTGTTAGTGATGAACATTTCCAAGAGAAAGCTGTTATTTGCATTAAAGTGCATCCTTGCACTGTGGCTATTATCTCTAGTTCACTGAGGTGCATGATGCATCCTGAATGGAATTGGCTGAACACAAATTTGATTTGATGGTGCCAATTGAGTCTTTCAAATAAAGTGAATTCTGAATCAATTCACTTTTTCATTGCTAAAGGATTCTAGGTTTATCCTTATGTCTGTAGCCGTAAATTATATTTCCTGTAAACTCTGTTAATCGTGAAGAAGAATCTTTCCTGTGCATGAAGGCAAAATAAGTTTTATACTCATCAGCGCTCCTGAAAAGTGTCTGATTTTTCAAAATAATTGATATTTGCGCTACAGTTTGTGTGATAATTTAGATAATGCTATTTATTACTGCTTGGGAAAAATGTTTTCAAAAGATAAAATCTCTACATATAGTGCAATTCCTACAGCAGTAAATGAGTTTTTTTTTCCCCATTGATTTAATGAGAACTGGACCAAGTTCTACGTTAATGTTGCAACAGTCTGGCAATCAAGTATTATTAACACCCAGCTCCTCTTGTCCATCTCTTGGCAGTCTGTACACATACCCAACAGTACATCTGCAGAATGGTTGTTAGCACGTATTGCCTTTCACTTCAATTTTCTTCTGCACCTCTGCCTGTGAGTCAGTAGAATTTCATCTTTGTAATTCATAACTTGAAACTCAGCTTTTCTTATTCTTCAGCTTTCTTCCAGAGTTTGACTTTATTTTTTCTTTTTTTCTTTTTTCTTTTTTTTTCTTTTTTATTTAAACACTGTGTGCATTTTACTGTAAGCTTATATTTCCATATACTGTTCACAAACTAGAATCAGGGTGAACATATGAGAAACTACTTGGGGAAGTTGTTTTATCTTCTGGCCTTTTCCTTAAATAATCCTCCCTTTTTTATTCCACACTTTTTATGTTAAGCAACATAAAAAAAAATGAACTTCAAGACGTTCATCTTGGCAAATGAAAGAATACAAGTGACAGACTATGTTAAGAAAACCAGTCATCACCTGCTCTAGTTTCATTAAACTACATTCTCTACTACTTGTAGGTCTATTAGACTTCAGGCTCCTTTAATTTTTGATTACTTGAAATAGTAGAAATGTAATGAAATGGAGCTGCTTTGCTGCTGAATCCTTTCCCTTGCCATTTCATAAATCAGCCAAAGTTGTTAATGTCTGTGGAAAAGCTGTACATATGCAAGCTCTGCCTAGGCTTTTTTTCCCCTTGCATAAGGCATTCAGAGATGTATCTCCTGGCTTCTCTTCTAATTTGAAATATTAACTTGTTTTATAAACATGGACAGGTAACACAAGAGCACTGTGTGAGGCTTTGGGGGCTTTTCTGCAAGGAAAGTTAGTATCTTTGGAAGACACTTTTAGAAAGCTGCTAAAAGTAGTTCTCTTCATCTTTCAACCCTTCTTGAGTAATTTTTGATCGAGAAACTTTTTTTTCTTTTTCCCCTTCATTCTCTCATTTCTAGATGTAATTTTCCTTTCGTCCATCCAGTTTCCATGCTGCGGCCTTGCTTTCCTTGTTCACATGCAAGACTTGAACCAGAAATCAACGAAAGCAGGCAACAAAAATAACTTTGAATACTAAACCGAGACACATTATCTCCCACTTTATTGTCTCTTATTTCCATTTCTCCCCTCTGCTTCTGCCCTTGGAAGAGCAGCCTGGTATCCACCTTCTGCTGACAGACCATGTGTGCAGAAAGCATGTGTGTCAGTAAGCAGTTTGGATCTCTGGTATAGCTTGCACAATGGCTCATGCCTGGTAGGCAGTTTAAGGTAGGTTAGTCCTGCCCGTGGCTTGTTGAAGGAGGGAACTGTTTTAGAGATCAGCTTAAAAGGAAAAGAAGCTTAGCATAAAGTGCCAAAAGCAGGGTGTGGCTTGTCCACTTTTGCTGGATGGGAACTCATTTTGGATTTACTGATGGTGAATGATGGGCTTTGACAGCCATCTAGTGGCTGCGGTGTTTGTTTCCCAGTAATTAGCGCAATTTCAGTGTTGTGGCAGAGCTGATGCCGTTAGTGTGCCACGTTAATGGTTCCTGCCGCTGTAGTCATTAAGCACCTTGTGTTAAGAACTGCTGAGGTAGAAAGAATATGTGAAGAAAACAGAGCCTTGGTGTCTGTAATTTAAAAACAAAACAAAAACTTGTTGATTTCCCTAACAAGAAAGAAACAGAGTAGTAAATTTTCCTCTGCTGCCTTCCCTGGTCTGGGTATGGATGGATGACTTGCCTATGGTTCAGGTCTGCTAGTGAAGTGGCAAAGCGTGAATGAGTTGCAATTGTAGTTTTCACGTTCCTGTTAGTATGGCATTGTCACAGCATAAAGGAAAGCTAGAATCAGCTAACACATTTTAACCTTAAAGACATGCTTACTTTTCCTTTAAAGTTACCAGCATATATGCAATCTGGGAGTAAATCAGACCTCTCAATATACTTCCAGAAGTCAGGATGTGTTCCTTTTGCCTCCCTTTGTACATCTCTCTGAGCCACTTAGCAGGACTCCATCAGAAGCAGTCCCCTTCTGGCTCAGCTCCTATTTGCCAAGGCAGTTGTTGCTATGTGGCTTATTTGAAGTTATGACAGAATGCTGACTTTGGGCTCAGTAACTGAGAAATTTCATTTATGCAAACTGCTGCTCTTGAACAGCACAGCGAGTTCTCCTGGTGCTGCATTAAGGAAGACGGAGACCATATGCCAGACATCTGGGGGAAAAAGGCTAAGTATGTCAGACAGTGTGTTATGTCATGCACACAAGGGAGAAGTGAGAAGAGTGCTTTCCAGAACGCATTCTGCAGTTTGGAAAATGATTCTCACAGTGTCATAAATGGACTGTACAGCACACTTGGTTGATGTCTTTACTTCACAGTGAAAACATTTCCTCCTGAGCTTCTGCAGCACCCCTTTGAGCAATTTGGTCAGTTTATGTGATGAGCTGATCACGGTCAGGAGATGACCTGGTATAAATTTTGATTTCAGTTTTTGTTAGAAAGCTGCAGGAGCTGATGATGGCAGGCAACAGTTAATGATACATCTGCTCCATTTCTCTGGGCTTTTGACATTGATGGAGTAACTGGACTTGAGCTAAGGCATGAAGCCAAAATCCCAAATCTGTTCCTATTTATTACTTTGTGATTTTCTGTTTACATCTGGTTCAAATTACAGCAGAAAGGCATAGAACAGCGAAGCTGACTGTGTGCTTAGTGCTGTTAATTTTCACACAAATAGTAAGTTTTCTTAACAAATCATAATCCTTGACTACTGGGATGCACCTAATGCACGTATTTATAATTGCCTCTATTCCCTGTTTTGTATCTATTAGAAATTAGAACTGCTTAGGAAGCTTTGCTAAGCAATTTAAACCCAGTTGTTGCAGTTTTGAAGACATTTTTATTAGAAGGGTTTCCATGGCCAGATGGAGCTCCCACACAGGGTGTGACTACGCCTCATTGCAGTATCTCAGTGTCAAGACAGTCCTTCAGAGCACAGGAGCCTGTGTGGGAGCCCTGCTGTCCCTGTAGCTGAGAGGGAATCCGTGGCACTGGGGTTTTGAGCTGCAAGTTTGTGACCTCCTGCCTAGGGGCAGTCTGGGGACTGTTCATTCTGTTTGCTGGAGTCTGTGTTCCTTCAGAGGATGAAATATTTGTTAGGCCAAAGTAATTATAAAAGTCTTTTCTGCTGCTGGGGCATTCTTTAAAAACTTGGACTACTGAGGAAAAGTGTATTTTGCTTTTTGGGGGAAATACTGATACTTACCTTGGTATATATAAAAAAAAGGTGCCCACGAAAATATGCACAGATACTTGGACTAATAGTGTACACAATAAGAAGGAAACAAAGGCATGGACTTCACTCTGGGTAGGACGATATATGAAGGTGTAGTTACTCCCCATGTTCCTCAACCCAGTCAAATAGGGAAAGTTTTGAAAATTTTAAGTTCCCTTGGGACATTAAACATGCACACACACACACACACAAAAAAAAAAAAGAGAGAGAATTTAACCCCAAGAAGTTATTCTGTCTTGGTGACCAGTATATTAGTTTGAGAGGAGAGAGTAAAATCTGCACTGAATAGATTTCTAAATGAGGTCAACGAGAAAGAATTAAAGATGGGTATTAAAACAAGAAAGTTAACTTGTTATACAGGAAATTGATTAGGTTCAAAAAGGTGTGCAACTTCAGTAATATGAGATGAGCGTTGTTCCAATGTGAGGATATGTACATAAGCATGATATGCATACAGTCAGTAGCTCCTATAGAGATGGCCATGTGGGACATTCTTTCACATGTAGTTATTTAAGATTTATTTGATACGTAGTTAACATATGTCAATGAATTATGCATGTGCTGGTGTGATTGTGTGTTGGAAGACAGTGAGCTGGATTATAAGAACTGAACAAACCCAGTGGTTTGAGGAGCCTCTCTTCATTGAGCTGCAGCTGCTGCTGTGCGTACCCTTGCAACGCACACTTTAGTTGCCACTGGACAGTGACTGACTGTCTTGTTTGGAAGGCTTCATCCTCCATGCTGGTATTACCTTATTCAAGATCCTAACAAATAAGGTTTCTTCCTTTTCAACAAGCCTGCTATCTTATCTTTTCCACAAATACTTTAGGTCTGCCTGTGTAAAGTATCTGCAGCAGGGTATAGGTAGCACATAAAGGTTCTTTTCCTCAGAAAACGCCCTGTTGCCCTGTGCGCAGGAGTTTCTAAGAGCTGGCATATGGCAGGAGTTCTTCATTGAGCAGAAAGGCATCCAGCAACTCATAAAGCAGCATTCATTTGAGATCACATGATGGATTTGTGTGCTCCCTGATGGCTCTATTTTACTTCCTTGTGATTGAGAAATAACATGATAAAATAAAGTAGATGTTTAAGTTGACTGGTATTTAGAACTTCGTAATGCTGACTTTGAGCTGTACTGATGGACTGTGTTTTCTTTGTGCATGTGGTGCTACTTTTGATCTCTAAATGTGTTCTTTGCTCATCCAGACTTACTCCTCCTTTGATTTCACAGTTGGAAAATGCTTTGTATATTCTCTCTCCTTACCAGGAGAAGATGTTGAAGAGATTGCCTGCACTCAGAATAGCCAGATGTACCTGAACAGGGATATTTGGAAGCCCTCACCCTGCCAGATTTGTGTCTGTGACAATGGAGCTATTCTTTGTGATGAAATCCAATGTCAAGATGTGTTGGAGTGTGAGAACCCACAGGTGCCCCCAGGAGAGTGCTGTCCTGTGTGTCCCCATACCGCACGTGATTTTGACCCTACCATTGGTAAGCTTGCTTTAATTCACTTTTTGAAAGGTGAGCCAGTCAGGTTGGCCTTGAGAGTGAAATTTGCTCGGCTGCTATGGCTCAAATTGGAACAGGGAGACTTTTGAAACGTAGCACAGCTTGAAGTCCATATGCGGAAAGATTGCTGGTGAGGCTCAAGTTCTCTAAAATCAACCCAAAGAAGTAGGAAACTATGGATACTGAAATTACTAATAGTATTTCCTTGGTGAGTATTTAAATCTGAGGACAGTAAATACCGAGAAGCTAGTTTCTGACTTGATTTGCAGCCTTAGAACTAAGAGGCTGATCTTAATTCTATCCTGATGTTTTGAGATTGGTTTTTTATTCTTTTGGTGGTTCTTCTGGAACTGAAAGATCGGTATGCTAAGGCATACAATAAAATAAACACATACTTTGATAAAGTACTTAATTTCAAGCGTCTCCAGTAGCCGAAAAAATTTATATGAACAGTCAAGTGTAAGTGCTATTAAAATGCTTCCCCAAAATAAAGTGATGGACAGATAATTCTCTTGTGAGACGTAAAAAAAAACCCACAAAACACAACAACAACAAACGAGTATGAAGTATTCATACTGTTTGTGTACCTTCTGTGATATATCTTAAAGGTGATATCTGTTCCAGTTCATTTTTACTTCCAGAGGAGACTTGGATGGAGGAAATTCCACTAAATACTTCCCTAAGAGAAAATCTCTTATCTTGCAATAAATATTCATTAATAGAGTACATTTTTGAACTATTCTATATATAATAATTAAAGCAGTTTTTTACGGGAGGCATGATTAATTTTGATTAACTTAGTACAGGATGAAGTAATAGTGAGTGTGTAGTATGGACACATGAGCAGTGAAACAAGATATATCAAGCATCAGTAAACAGATGGAGCCTCCTGCTGTGTTTTGAGAGGCATTAGGCCAAGGCCAACAGGTACACCCAGAAGATAGAAGAACAGTATAGAAACATTGCAGAATTCCTTACTGTAATTCAAGACATTAATAAAATATTTATCAGAAGGATTTTCTTGGACATGAGTGTAGCTATATAGCTCTAACTCGGGCATACATAATATTGCAAAAATTTAACAAAAGAAAAAGTGTGGAAGATCTTCCTGTCAGTTCTGTCTTTTGAAAAATATGATGTTGTGTGTTATGGATTCATCAATCTTGCTTGTATTCAAGTAAGTAATAAAACTTTCTTTAACTGCCTGCTCTTTAGCCAGTGCTAAAAGTTTCTAAGAGCTCCCCAGAGGATATTCTAAAGTGCTTTTTGTTATTCTGTGCAATGCTGAAAAAGGCTGAGTACCAGGAGGTGTCTGAGGAGGATTCCTCAGACTTGAACAAGAGAGCATGTGTATACCTGGGACCTTCTCCAGCTCTTTGTACATCCAGAATCTGGTGTGACTTTAGCTGTAACACCTTCACTCAGCTCTTTCTGTTTCAGTCTCTTGAAGTAAAAACGTTAATTTATTCTCTTTTCTTCTTTTGCCCTTTTCATTAGGTAGAGGAAGAAAGGTAAGATTTCTTTCTTTATTTTTTGATATATTGCAACTGATAATAAATCTCCTGCATCTCCTCAGATCACTTCACAAAAATTAGATATCAACTCTTGTATAAAACGTTTATTTTTTCCTCTTCTTTTTCTCTCAGTGGCTAGGGAGTTTGCAATAGAAAACATCATGGAATACAGGCAGAAAATCCTGTTAATATAGAGAATCCCTGCTGTCTACATCAGAGAAATCCCAGTTTAAGTAACTTGGTTGTCTCATCTCTAGAAGCGCTACGCAGTGAGTGAAGGGACCACTAAGTTATTAGAAGTCACAGTTTTAAAACTTTCAGCTTGGTTTTGATGAGACTACCTACTGCCCTGTGTGTGATAGGTAGCATAATGCCTCTTTAATCATGCCTACTGTATTTGTTAAAACATTGAGTGGGAGACCTGTCTTGTATTGTGGTGAAAAGCGTTACTGCATCTTGTGTAGGCTTCCCTGCGTTGACTTCAAATTATACATAATTCAAGTGACAATAGCAGGGTTACTTGCACTGCTGCATGTAGGCAAGCAGCCCCTGAGATAATTTGCATGGCTGGTACATTGGCTTTGCATCTTGGCCTGCTTGTTGCTGCACCTATTTATAGGAGCCTATATGCTGCCTGCTTCTGGTAGGTGAAGATACCCCAGAACTGTCATGCCTTACAACTGCTATCCTGGCCACTAATTTGATCAGCTCTATCATAAACTTATACTTAAAATTTAAGGTTTAAAAACTATTCTACACCAGTCTTTGATCTAGCTTGTATTTTTAATACAAACTTTGGTTTTCTTACATTTGCAGTTGTTTCATTGTATTGTATACTTGGCCATGAGTAAATAGATATTTGTATAAAACCTCTAGATGATAGCACAGATGTCATAAAGGCACTCTTCAGACATGTCTAAAGGTATGAAACGCCACTCAAAACTTTTTTTTGGCACCCTTTGTGCTTTCATGACAGTCTTTACTCAGGGTGCCCAAGATAGCTTACACAACATTGTGGCTATGTTCGAGTCAGTGCTGAGTAGAACGCTGGCAACCATTACTGTCTGCTCTGACAGATGGTTCTGCAGTTGTGGGCTTTTCCCAAGAGCAGGACAAGGATGCTGGGTGAAGGACCAGAGCAATGTAATCCTGCTCAGGGCCACGCTTCTGTGGGCAGCGCGGTGCACAGCGTGCATTAAACAGGCAGGGGATCTATTTCTGCAGGAGAAATGTAAGGAGTTACAATAAATAAACTTCTAAGATGGCAAGCAGCTACAAGAAATAATTGAAGTGAATTTTAGGTTATCCAGGCTGTGGACTCATTAAAACCAAGTAACTCCCTACACAGAGTAAATAAATGGAAATAAATGGGTTATTACAAGCTTGCTAGCTGATAAAGGAGTCCCTCTTTTTTTTTTCTTAATGAAATGCTTACCACCAGTAGGTCTAAACCCATTTATTTTATTTAACGTGTAATAGCTGTGAACACACTCTGCACAAGAAAAAGTAAATTGGCAAATGCAGTCCCCTTCATTTTGTGGCCATGTGATGTTGCTTTGTGTTCTATCTCTACACTGCGGATATACATGCAGGTTTTTTATGCCTGCCATGTTAGGAATTCTAGTTAATATCTTGAATAAATAGCATCTGAATTCTGTGGTGGGTTCTGCTTTTTGAAGGAATCAAATCATCACAAAGCAGAGTGAGAACATGTTTTTTTTCACTGCTGAAAAAATCATGGCAATGTTTCAGTCTGTCCCTTTTTTTTCGGACTGCGTTTTGTGGAGTTGGTTTATAACCTTCATTTAATCAGTCTCTGTACTCGTTAAAAATTGTACGGATTACCTTTTGCAGGGACTTCAATTTAGTCTTGGGTGTATCTTTAGACAAGTCTCTGTGTATTTCACAATCACAGGGACAGAATTGGCAAAATTGGTACTGTTAGTTGTACTTTAATTTGTTTTCTACCATTTTTTTAATTTCTATTTTTAACAGGGGCAAAAAGGAGAACCTGGAATAGTTCCACCTGTAAGTCCATTTTTCTTCATTTATTAGAGCTCCATTGAAGTGTACATTCCAGTACTTCAAGCAGAATTGCAGCTGTTAAAGAAATGCAACAAGAGCATATATGCTGATATTGAAAGGAATTGAATGAGTTACATATATGAAACTGCAAAAGCTTGTTAATTCCATTTTGGTGAAAACAAATCTTAGAGTTTATTCTGTCAGTGTTGTATGTTTTACTTCAGTTCTGTTTAGGTATAGTCTAAACTATATCAATATATATCAATATTAGTGTTTGGAAAATGCATTAAAAATAGAGAACTGGTGCTAAAAATTCTCCCTTTCCACCTTTACCATTATGCTTTTTGAGAATGATAGAACCATTTAGATTGGGAAAGTCCTGTAAGATCATCTGATGTCTCTCATTAAACCATGTCCCTAAGTGCCACGTACACGTCTGTTAAATACCTCCAAGGATGATGAAAGCCACTTCCCAGTCTGTTGGATGGTCACAAATTAAAGGACTAGATAAACTATCTCATTGTCATTTATTTGTTTATTTGTTTATTTATTTTTGCAAAAATAACAATGGCGCTTCCAAAGACTTTATTCATGTAGCTTGTAGAAATTCTGCAAAAAGGAAAAAAGAGAGGATGTAACAAATACTTTATTTTCAAAAAGCCTTAGAACTTGCCTGGTATCTTAATTCTCTATAATACTATTTATTTTTCAAGAAATAATTTTCTGTAACAATTTGTGGTGACAAATACAGGCATAGTATCTTGTGCTAACTTTTATTTATATTCCTTCTTTAGGTTTCAGGAATACGAGGCCGCCCAGGTCCTGCAGTGAGTATTTTCTTATCTTCACTGATAGCATTTACAATTTTCTGCCATTTCTCCTTTGTGTTGTGAGAATGATATAAAGGAGGAATCTTCCACACATGTGATGGGGTATTGTTTGCAAAGTTGCTGGATTTGGAGAGGTAACAAGATTATGGAAATTTGTGCTAGGTCAGCCCATGACCTAAGCAATAGATGTGTGCTTTGTAGCACACGCTTGTCTGTGGACATTTGAACACGGTTGTTGCTGAGGAATGCTTTTCTAGCAGGAGAAGAAGGAGATCCAGTCTGCTCTCCAGCTGTGAATAAGCAGAGAACAGTTGTGGACTATTGTTGAAGAGTGTCTCAAACTTGGATATTTCTTTGGGATCTTCCAGCATTCAGAAAATCTGTGCTGGATTAAGCTGTGGAGCACATGAGATATGAAACTATTTTGTAGATCTCTGCATCCTGTTTGTACTCCCTTCAGGCAATATGCAATCAAGAAGAGGTGCTCAGGTCATAACTGTTTTATTTATGATCACATGGGGAAAAAAAATTGCAAATTATTTTTCACGTAGGCATGGCATTCCATATTAATAGAGCTTTTATAGATCATTACCTAGTTTAAAAGGCATTTAATATTTCTAAACTTTCTTTTAGGGACCTCCTGGTTCACAAGGACCACGAGGAGAACGAGGACCTAAGGGAAGACCTGTAAGTTATTAAAAAGTATTAGAAATTAATTATTGAACTAACCTCAAAATATTAGATGGCTTTAAACTTTCTCTGTGTCTTTTAGAGTTATCAGAACTTTCCTCATGTCTCCCAAGAATTAGCTAACGAACAGAAAAATGTTTATGTCTCACTATCTCTATGTTTTGAGAAAAATAATTGAGACTAAGTGGTATTCTCACTGCTGGCTACTGATTACTACTGTGAGTTAGCAGCAGTGTGGATTGTGCGGATTGGAGTGTTTCAGAACAGACAAAGCTCAGGAAATTAGCAGGAGTTAATATGTGACTACATATGTTGGTATGCTGGTGAATAACATAATCGAGATTGCTCAGTGGAAATAAAGACTTCATAAGGGAATTTCAATGTCTGCATGTGGAGAACCACAGAAAGGCCAGACGGGAGCGCTGAAAATACCAAAGACAACATGTTCCTGTTGAAAAAGCTGGGACAAAATGCAGAAGCTGTTTTTAGCAGGTTTTATAGAGTTGTGCCATTTTAATTTCCATGTGGATATTTTTCTATTCCTCTGGAGAGAGCAAGCCAGTAGTTAACGTATTTTGCTTGAATGACAGAGCTGAGTTTTAGGCATAGGCCTGAGACTGACTCCTTTCTGCTGTTCCTCTGGTGAATGCCTGTTGTCTATAGGTGGTAATGACACTGCTTCTAAGATGGGGAATGACTGTATTGCCTCTTGAGATAGATGCCAAGTCACTGCTGCTCTCTAGATCAGGCAACATTAAGACCTTTGTCTGGTGAATGGCTGTCACAATGCATAAAGGAATTCTTGAAGTAGTTGTGAAATTCTGTGGTGTGTGGAGGAATCTTGAATGTGTTTGCAGAGATGTCTGACGTCTTCTCAGTGTGCAGTTTTATCAGCGAGACACTACATTTCTGATCCTGTGCTGTATATGTCTTTACAAAGTCATGGCTAGAAACACTTAAAGTATCAAAAGATTGTGTTATTAAAAAAAAAAAAAAGTTCTGAGTTCCTTCGTATTATTAACAGTGCTTTGAAGAGAAATGAAGGGATTAGGAAACACTTATTTGAGAATGTTATCTCAAAGGTTTTGTTGAGATCTTATGTCAGACTGCAAGATCTGAGAGTGCATGGCAGTGCTTTAGGTCTGTAGTGACTGCTAGTGCAGGATTTTTGGTTTACACTTCTGGAAAATAGAAAGTTAGCTTACACCTCCTGTTTGCAACATGAAAAACTCTCAATAAACGTTGTTTATTATTTGTTTAAAAGCGGTAATGGAACAGATAGGCTTTTGCTCTATAAAATTAACTGCAAACCCACTGAAGCACATTTCCAAGCCTTTTGTTTGTTTGAATTTATATTTTTTTAAGATCTTTTAAGTGGATTCCTACTGACTAGTAAGTAGCAGAAACTCAACCTTGCCATGGGTCTGTGTGTTTTACATAAGCAAGGAACTTGGATATAAAGTGAATTCAGAACTATTAGCATAGTATTTGCTTCCAATTATTTGTCTGTGTAGTAGTGAGAAACGTAAAGGCAGCAGTATGTTTGGATTTATAAAATGCATCTGGGAATGGGAAGTTTTAGAGTGTGATACGATTTACAAATGAACTTATGAAGACAGAAAATATGCTTGAGCATGCTCAGA
This sequence comes from Lagopus leucura, assembly GCF_019238085.1. Classification (NCBI taxonomy): domain Eukaryota; kingdom Metazoa; phylum Chordata; class Aves; order Galliformes; family Phasianidae; genus Lagopus; species Lagopus leucura. Next base: position 14,696,606 of record NW_024962267.1, read on the forward strand.
GTATCAGCATGTTTTGTTTCAGTATTTTTACCCTAGATAGTAATTGCAGTAGAAATACAATAGTTTTGAAGTGTTCTGCTGTAAGCTGCATTTTCTATTACAGGCAAAACCTGTAATAGTATTTCCTCACCAACAGCAGCAGTGGGCTGGAATTAATAAATTGTCATTATTCTAATACATATTTAAAGGATGCCACCTTGTGGCCTCTGCTAGATTTTTAAAATATTTGGTAATCCTCTCTGACTCTAGCTGAGCTGCTAAAAGTAAAGGTTTCTACATGTACGTATTAAATATATACTATCAATTAATTTTAATATTTTTTTGAAGTGCAACAAGATCTGGTTATATACCAGTGGTTAGTTACCAGCTATAAATACAGAAATGCTTTTCAAGGACTTCTGAGCTTGTGGGGTGGTTGTACTGTTGCTCTTGAAGCATGCTTAGTGACCAAAAATATGGTTTCTTTCCTAAGCAGGAGCTAAAAAAATAGCCATTTTACTACGTCACATCTTATTAAGGTATCTTGGTTTGGGTATTTGTAGTCATTTTATAGAAGCTTGCTGAATCCCTTCAGGCAAATCCTCAGAATTTTCCTCCTTCGGACATTACGGTCTTGTAGGTTTGGCAGTGTATTGTTCTTTTTTAGTAGAAATACTAGATAGTAAAGTTTTTTGATAGAACCTTCTGTTTCTATCCCATGTGCAAGAATCTGCACCATCTTTCTCAGAATACCAGCTATTCACAAATCAGATGTGGCAAGTTTATGTGTGTGTGCATGTATATCTGATAAGAAAAATTTTCCGCTGATTACTTGGCATATAGGAATTTAGACCATGAAGATACAGTGAGAATTGTGAGAAAAGAATGGTTTATTCAACAGAAGTTTCCAGGAATCTTAATGTCGATGCCATTCCAACAGAACTCTTTCCCAAGAGAATGCATTATCTTTACTGTATAAATCATACTAGTCAGACCCTACGTTTCCCTGGAACGTGTTGCCGACTGCAAGGAAACACAGTCCTCATCTCCTGGAAATACAAGAAAGCTGTCTAACTATGATTGTGTTTATAAAGATGAGTCATAGAGCCAGGCTTCCAAGGATCCTTAAAGTAGAAGAGCTCATTATATAGTATAGACTTTTTTCCTCCCTGTTTTCCAGCCTTTTTCTTTTAATGAAGAAAGCAGCAGCAATAAGCACTTTGAAGTCTGTGTTTAGGATTGAAGAATATCTTCTGCCCCTACTATTATTTATGTTATTGTACTGATGTTTTTATTAGTTGCTTTTTAAATTAATTTTGGTTCTGGTACAAGATAAGATCATGCTCAGAAATCAAAAGTGGATGATAAAAATGGGAGCAGTGAGACTAACCTCTCTATTCTGCAAGCTGTGGTTTGAGATAGCATCAACACCAAGTGACTTGCTCTGTATTTTTGGCAGTGTGACTGTGTTGGGGATTCAGCAACGGTATGAGCTAACCGTTCATGATGTCAGAAGGCTGCAGAAATCAATGGAATTTCCTGAGTTTTTATGTATGTGTACTAGTCTGAGCTATCTATATTTTGGAAATAAACTCTTGATATTCTGTACAGTGCACAAAGCCAAATAGTTTTTCAAGAATAGCATACTCTTAATATGGAATGATGGGAAGCCTGAATTTCCAGTATAGATTTGGAGAGAAATTACTGCAATTTACTTGTGTGCTGGATTGATAACTCAGGTTAACCAGCGCTTCTCATCTAAAGGTTAAGAACAGGTGTTGATGGATGTTGTTTATTTGAAGATCTTACTTTACTAATTTGGATTTATCAGAGACGAGAGTTTGTTGTGTACAAGGATTTTCCTGCATACCTTTGTATCCTCTTAGCATTTTTTATCTTCCCACTAGGGTCCTCGTGGTCCCCAAGGGATTGATGGAGAACCCGGTATCCCTGGCCAGCCTGGTGACCCTGGTCCTCCTGGTCATCCTACCCACGCAGGACCAGACGGACTAAGCAGGGTGAGTTGTTGGTGGAATGTGAAGTGATTGTTGGTTCAGATCCACATCCTGCACAGTAACTTCTATTTACTTCAACAAATGCAGAATGCTATTCTAACTATTTCTGTCTCCTAGTCAGGAGGGACAATGGCAAGCAGGAAAGCAAGTTCTGCAAAAAACTGAGATAATTTAAATGTGAAAATACTCTGAAAGGACACTTTTATAATGGATTTTAACATGCAGAAAAGACAAGGTTCCCAAATCTAAAGCCCTTTACAGGGTCCCATTAATTGCACCTGGCTTAAATGCAAAGGGTCAAATCAATAGTACAGGGAAACTGGAATACCAAATTGGTAGTACAGCAAAGAAAAAATAGTATAGATTATAAATAAGGAAATAATCAATATGAGTAATTAAAATGTCATTCAGTCTACTTCTTGCTGACATTGTTCAGACCAACACTTCAATGATTAATCAGGAACTATTTGTGGAAAACAATGCTAACCAGCACTACATGTGGACAAAATATTCTGCAAGAGTTACTTTTTTCCTAAATTTTGTGGAATGATGACTGACAGTGACATAGATTTCTGAATTTCTGAGGGAAATTGAATTACATGTTTGTTGCTATGTGAAAGGTACCTGCTTTGTTTCTCACTCTATTGTTCCTGCCTTATTACTGAAAATAGTTGTTATTCGGCAATAAGAAGGAATATCATTTAGGCCGACAGCCTCCAAATTCAGGAAGCTTTTCTTGGCTTAAACACCATTCTGAACGGGCCTGAATCTGGCAGATTCAGTAAATCTCTTCAGCGTGGAGGAATCCGTTAGAGCCACAAAATGCAGCCTAATGTAGCTGATTTTATGATTGCATGTTTCCGTTTGCCTTCAGATATTTCTGAACTTGAGGCAAAGCAAGTGAAAACAAAGCAGTCTTAGAAGAAATGAAGAAATGTTGTAGGTGAAGTTCAAGTATGATTTAAACTTGAGGATGGTGAAAGAAATGTAATTACTTCAATTAGAAGCGTTTCTCTTTTTAGGTCATTTTCCCTTTTAATGAAGGTGGGTGTAGAGTCAGAATAGAAAGCAGATAATGTGATGCATTTGACTGGTCTTTGATGCCTTGAAGCATTCAGATATATGAAAAGAACCTTTATTTTACCAATTGGAACAAGAATTTACTTGTAGTGCTGTAAAGCCTATTGAAGTAGTGAAGAGATAGTTGCATAGAATTTTGCCTTGTGAATAAACATGATTGACAACTAAAATCACCCATCTTATTTTTTTTTCAGCCATTTGCAGCTCAGATGGCAGGACTGGATGAAAAATCTGGACTTGGTAGTCAGATGGGGCTGATGCCTGGTGCAGTGGTAAGACCAAATTAGCCTTGTATTGTAGAATAGTTCTGAAATAGAGTGCATGTACAAAAAACAAAGTAGAATTCATCCTCTTCAAATTCCCGTGACTTTAGAAATTAAATACACAGAATTTTCCAGTGCAGCTTTTAATGGTATCTGAAGATAGTGAAAAGATGTTAAAGTGGAAGCTTTTTGTTCCTCACTCTATCCTGCTTTTTGTCTTCCTTTTTCCTTCTGAAATGCAACAGCTATTAGGGTATATTAAAACAGCAATGCATGATTTTCTCATTTATTGAGTCAGCACAGAGGAACTGGAGAGTGTCAGGTGTAGTGCAAAGCTGAATAAACAAATGTGCAGCTTTGGAGGTTTCTTTTTCATGTTGTGCCATTGAAGATAATTATTTTTGGTAGCAATTTAAAAGAGTATTTCTGAAACCAGCCGTGAGCTGATTGTTTTAAGACAGGCGTTCTTTTTCGACAGTGAGTCCAGTTTTCTCTCACTGTTTAGGTATGTTCTCCATTTTTAGAGCAATGGGAATGTACTGGTAACGTGGAATTTTTTTTAATCTTCTGTGAAATCCATCACACCACCCTAAACTGTCTGTTTGGGTTATTTTTAAATAGTATCTCTTTTTGCTGTGTGTATTTTTTTTCATACTGTGATATCTTGAAGATGCTGCTAGCTTTTTTCCTGTCATTTTTAGCATTCTTTCTTGAGAAAACTCTCCTTCAGTGACTGCCCTGTCCATGAGTTTGCCTACCTGCATCTTATCCGTCCAAGCCCCCCGCAATTAGAACTCAGTTTTAACACTGTTTGAAAGGCTCTCAGTAAAACTCAATAACTGTTATTCAGCTAACCTACTATTTTTTGGTGGGTTTTTTTTTTTTCCACTTTTTAAAATTTTGGTTGAAAAGGGCATAAATATGATGTAAAATTACTAAAAAATAATGAACTGTGTGCTAAAGAGAAATCTGGAATCTGTCAAAATGGAAGTTATTGTCTGCTATATACTTTTTTGTCTTGGTAGAAGTAAAAAAAAATGACTTTCAGAAAAGATTACGTTATATTGCAGGTTCTAAAAATACCATGGAACTTTTGAAGGGCAAATCTACATTTTCTGTAACAAACAGCAATCATTTGGAGCCTCCTCCTGTATTTTGTATGATTCGTGAAAGTGCATCCTTTCATTACCACTCCTGCTCATAGCCAAGAGCAGTGCAAATTCATTTTATCATTGTTTGCATTAGTAAATTAATCTAATTAATCAAATTCAATTAAAGGGGGAGACTGTTTTCCCCCTAGATATAATTGTAGCCTTGGATTTTTCTAGTAAAATTATGCACTCATACAGGCTGTTCATACTCATGTCAGACTGTGACATCCGAAGCTCGTGTTTTCAGTGGCTAATGAGTTATGCTGCTGTGGCTTTTGAGTTTGATTAGTTTCATTTGATGTGCTTTATTTGGATTTCATAACATACAAGCCTTTCAGAGAGTTTGTCCATACAAATGTTAACTAGACGGTTGTTATCAGGCGATTTTGCTGTCTCTGAAGGGTGATTGTTGCTTAGGGAAACATGGTCTTCAGTCTGTAACGTTTTATTATTTTGATAGGGTCCAGTGGGTCCAAGAGGTCCACAAGGCCTCCAAGGAAAACAAGTAAGTGTTTCATCTTATGCGTTTGAAGACAGTTGGCCAAAGAAGATGACAGAGCGTGTAGTAACTTGTATATGTAGAAGAGAACTCAACTCTGAGACTGTCTCAAATAGGGCTGAATGTGTCCTCATCTAGAAGTGAACCTAAATGTACTGCTTTCAAGTTCTGCTTCAGATCTACTCTATAGACTGTACCATTTATCAGATCTCTAACAAGGTTTTGACCCAACGCATCTTTTAATGAGGATGGGCAAATGATGCTGCTTCAATTCTGATTTTGACATTAGCATGATGTTAATGTCTTATGGGACTTCTGTATGGCTCAGGGCTTCTCTAAAGAGGAATCCTTCCAGAAAAATCTTAGCATCTGCCTTTCACTCATTTGTGCTTTTTTCTGAATTAGAATCCAGACTGTCCCATAATCTGTTGTTTTCCTTATCCTGATTTTTAATTTATATCCTTTTATGTTTGCTTTATAGAATGTGTAATTATACTCATCTCTCCTCAATTATAGGGTGGTGCTGGCCCCACAGGCCCTCCTGGTGAACCTGGAGATCCAGGACCTATGGTAAGACCAGTTAAATTCAAGCACTTCTACCATAAAATTGCAAACAGTTTATTACACCTCCTTTAGAGATCTTTCTTCCATGCTGTCTCAACCAAAGCTAAGTAATGAATACTTAAGTAAAGAGTTGTGGTGTTTAAAGTATGCCTTCAGGGATCAGTGAACTTGAATTATTTTGTATCTGAGTGATATTATAAAGTCTTTTTTACTTTGCCACCACAGACCTGAGGATGGCTAACAACTAGTAACACCATAGCTGGTAGGGTAGCCCATAAAGGAAGATGAAAATATTCATTTTTTCGAAGTACCATAATGATTCAAAAGTATAAGTGAGAGACAAACTGGGAACAGTAACTGATTTTTAATTTCCTTTCTCCTGAAGAATCCATCTTGCATTTTTGTACTATACGTGTATACATTTTAACTTAATGCAGCTTTCTGAGGGGCAAGATGATTGAAGCACCACAAAATTTTGCAATCGTGCTTACACATTATAATCCTTTTTCTACACCTGTTTTTTTGTGAAACAAGGCATTCAAATAGAGCAAATAGCTATTTTAGTGACTAGATTTACTTCTCAACAAATCTACTTATTCCTTAGGGTCCAGTTGGTTCTCGTGGACCAGAAGGGCCTCCAGGCAAACCTGGTGAAGATGTAAGTTTGTTACTGTTCGTATTTTGTTTTATTTCAAATAAAACAAATATTGGCTTCTTTTAGAGAATGACTAACAAGCAGATGTGTCTGTTGCAGCTACGTGTTTTCTATTTCTTTTTGTAATCATACTTCCCACTATTGCAGTGTCACAACAATAATCTTTAGCAATGTTTTTCTGTTCAGAACCTACCTTTCTTCTCACTACATGTTACCATGATACCCAAAGTTAAAGCCCTTATTATTTCTTTCCTCAGCCAGTTCTTCAGTAAGTTGTCTTTCTTGAAATCAGGGGGCAAATTGCAGCCCCTGCTCTCCTTGGAGTGACATGATGAGCTAGAAGAACTGTAACAATAACATGCACCTGGATATGAACAGTACAATTTTACTATTAGAAAACTTAACTAAATAATTTATTATATCCATAATTGATTTTATGATTATTTACACATATTTCATGTAAAATACATGCATATGAATAAATGTATACATACTGCACAACAGTAAGCTGGGGATTTTCCATTAGACATACATTCTTTGTTTGCAAAGCACGTCAAATTCATTGGAGTTGTGAACTGTAACTGTAAAGTGAATTGAAAGCTGGAGATGCCAGATGCTTCAGTATAGAAATTACCATGGGAATGGTTGTTTTCCTGTTAAACTGAACCAAACAGTATAAGAATCTGTGAAAACAGTTTATTCTCAATGCACTGAAACTAAATATCAGTACCACTTGAGGAACTTCCTCCATTTCCAGTGTCTGTGTGGGTTTCATTAATTGCATCTGTGATGTGCTTTACCATCTCTCTGTCCAGAAACTACTTTTCTCAAGCCTTTCATATTTCCGCAGTCTGATGTCCTGGATGTATGTGACCTACCTGATACATATAAGGAATATTTGATTATCTGGTAGATTTTCAGTCTTTAAAATATTGCTTTGTGGAGAAAACCATCAATGGTGGATTGTACTCATTTTACAACAGCATTCAAACAGAAGGAGAAGTAACAAGCTGTAATGCAAATCACTTTAGATTTCTGTTCCTAAGCACAATCAAAATGATGTGACTGCCAAAGGCTGCCTGGTTCTAAATTCCCAGCACACCACCACCTTGCAGCACCACCTGGCACTTTAGACTCAATCTTCAGTTTCTGCAATTCTCTGTTAAAATGCCTTTTAAGTTAGTGCATGCAATGCACGCTGTTAGTCGTGTGTGCAGTTGCTTTATGTTACTGAAATTGTTACTGTAAAACAGGCTTTGTACTTGTTTGGTTGGGGGGTACAGGTGAGAAAACTGCATTTTCTTATTTGCTGTTTTTATGTATCTTTTGTTGTTTTGTTGTTGGTGTTCTTTTTCCTCTTAGGGTGAACCCGGTAGACCAGGACAGTCTGGTGAGCCCGGATTTCCAGGATCTCCAGTAAGAGCATAATTATTTGTATTTTAGCAAATAGCCATAATTATGTCATCAGTATCTGTTTTTGATAAGTGCAGAGCTTACTCATTCAGCTTCTGCAGTGTTTGTATCACCTAACTCCAACAATTCAGATCAGTGTAATAGCTAAGAAACAAACAGGTGTTTCAACAGTCCCCTCAATTAATCCTGAGAGTCGTTTCCTATATGAAATATGCATGAAGCAGATGACAGTGCCTGCCAGTTGTACAGTTCCCAGTATCTCACATTGTCATTTGCAATCATGCATACTGTAGTATAAAGCAATGTCAGGTTAAGGTGGCAGTGTTCACCTTTCAAGTCTGAGACAGGGGAAGAAGTGATGGTATCATGGACATTATCAAAAATATTGTTATGCATTTTCAGTGTGTACACATGACTAAAGTATTTCCAAGTAATAGGTACTTGTGCTGCAGAGAATGCTCATCGTGGTTCACTCTAGAAATATAAGAAAGCAGTTATGTCTGATAAACCATTTTGCCATCACATATAACGTGATAATGTTATGTTTGACCTGTATTAGTCACATTTCTATACCTGGAAGGGAACTGTAGTGTGGCTGAAAAGGAGACAGGTAAATCCAAGAAGCTGCCTGATACACATCATCTCTTAAACTGCCTCCTTTTCTCTCAAGCATTCAGTTTTTGCCAGTTAATTTTGTTAGTGGTGAGAGATACAATCTCTTCAAGAGAGAAATTACCTTTTAGTGAGGCAGCGTTGTCTCCTAAGCCTTTCTTCAAAATTTTATGGATCAAAGATGATATTTTGTAAGCTTCATGCTAATGTAGCCTATGGAGCATTCTGTTCAGTTTAGGCTGTTTTATTTTTACTTAATAAAATCATCTTTGTATGCTTTTAGAATAGTGCATGCAGTTGAACGTCATCTGTGCTTAAAGCCTCTAGTAAAATCCTGGAAGAGTGTCAGTATCAGTGAAAATGTGTATAATGTTGGGACTTTCTGGCTTCATAGGATGTTACCTTGTTTTGTCTGTGACCCCCCTTAAATGCTGTACCATGCTGAATCACGTCACTGTGGTGAAGGAGTTTCAGGGACATTATTGCTAATTAAAACTACCCTCTTTCCTGTTTACAATGTTGTTACTGGTTTTATCTGCAGAAATCTGTAGTGTTTCACTTGGTGTGTTTGTTTTTTTTTTTTTTCTTTTTCCTTTTCTCTTCTTAGGGGCCTCGAGGTTTTCCTGGTGCTCCAGGTCTTCCAGGTCTCAAGGGTCACAGGGTAAGAAACATGGTCTGCCCTCTCCTTACTGGTGATGTTTCAAGACACTTTCAGTGTTAAGACATTCAGCTGGTTTTGTATTTGTGATGAATTTGACTACACTGTTAGTCCTGCCAATAATAGCAGAACCACTGCCATTAGAGAGAGAGAGAGAGAGAGAGAGAGAGAGGGCCTTGTAGAAAATCAGTGCTATTCCCCATTAAGCTGACCTCAGTTGTATTCTTTTCTAATTTCTTCTCTTTACTTTCATATGTTCTGGGAATCTGGATGGAGCTTGCATGAGCCCTGCCAAGCTTCAGGAGGCCCAAAGCTGACAGTTCTTTCACTCCATTGGCAAGTCTTTAGTTAGGGTGGGGAACCTGAGGGGTGGATGTGTTTGCAAGATGGAGTGATTACAAAGTAGCAAGTTTTCTGGCCAGAACTTTACTCCAGGGAGAAATAAATAGGTTTCCTATTGCTCAGAGTCTACTCCTTGTTGTTCTCGGATTTATTTTTTTTTTAAAGGAAAGCAAACTCAAGGAAATGTACCTTGTACAAACAATTTCCATTTAGGAAATGTTTAGAAACTTTTTTCATAATTTTTTCCTTCTGTTTTTTTCCCCCTTTCTTGCTCTTGCCAATTGGAGTCCATTCTTAAGGTTCTGGCATTGAATTATTTTAACGATAATGGTAGAAATGCTGTGCGTATAAGTGTGTATGTATATAAATATAATATCACCAGATTTCCGTAACTCTTACAGGGATTGAAAGGTCTCGACGGTCCAAAAGGTGAAATTGGAGCAGCTGGAGCAAAGGTATTTTTGTGGCCCAAGGAGTTAAAACTTCAAACAAGTTTTATGTAAAGTCAAGCTAATGAAAGTCAGTAGATGATAGAATAAAGCTTTGTACCCACTTTTGTTGGTGCTGCTTGCATGCAGTTAACGTTTTTTTTTCTGGGGATGCTATGTGGACTTGTCCATTTTTACTTTGCGCTCAATCATTATTAACTCTTATGAAATTACATAGTTGGGCTTTATACAAAAAAAAAAAAAAAGCATTTGAGTTTGTGTTGGTTGCAGTTTCACTTGGGGTGTCTTCACTTGAGGTGAGTCTGTTGCCTGTCTGTGACACCTATGTAATGTTGAAGGTGTTGAATTCTGTTAGCAAAGTGTCCGTACGCATTGCTACTTGGCCGGTTTATGGTCCATGTTGGTTTTGTGTGAGCTGGTTGAGGGATCATTGTGTTACTGCTTTATGAATTACCTTAGATAACCACAGATCAAATGGGTGTCTTGGAACAGAGAGTAAAAACAATTTTCTAAAATTTTGTATAAAATTACGTATATAGAATATATATAAGAGAATAAAGCAATGCGCAGTTCAGGTCTAATTTTCTTCTCTTAATTTACCTTGCTAGGTTTAAACAGGATTGGCTTAAAGGAAACAGATGTTGAAGGGGAAAGAAAACATTCTATCAACGCAAATTTTTTTCAGCTAACAATTTCTCTTTGGGATATTCTCTGGTTCTGTAGCACCACTACATTTCAGCTCAAAGCAGGATAGTCAGCTGCTGTCAGTGCTTTCAAGATGGATTAAAAGTTATTTTAATGAAGCATAGAAGCCTATTTTCAGATTTTTACACCTTGATTAGTGCTGATGCTAAAACATTTTTGGCTTGCTGAAGGTGATGATCACAGGTGGAATAGATCTATTCCTTCAGATTACAAATGCAGTGAATGAAGAATGTCTTCCAAAAATGTTCATATAAATGTGAAATTAGAAGTAAAGGAAGCTTGTCTAAGATGAGGTATCTTTGCTAAGACTAACATTGTAGAAACAAGAACAGCACAAATATTGGATTTGGTAGAAACAGCACAGTAGTTGGCTGTCAGCTGGGACAACAGGGGGAAGATACAACAATTTCTTCCCTGTGAATCCCGCTGGCTATTGTTTTCTGTTGCTTTTTCTCCTTGTCAACTAGTGAACACCTGATGTCAGGGTAAAACAATGCCTTTGGTGCATGTGTGATGCATGCAGGTGACTGTTCAAATCATCTTCTTAGGCCGTACATGAGTGCAGAGGAAGGGGTTGAAATAAGTAATTCTATTTTCCTTTAACCTGTATCCTCTAACTGTACCATCTCATTTCTTTTTCTAGGGAGAATCTGGACCAACAGGTGCCATGGGTGCAACAGGTCCTCTTGTGAGTATTACATGTATAGGCACTGTTACATACTGCCAATAGTATGTGTAGGAATTTTATGCTTATGAAATCTATACTTGATGCCTTGAAGCTGAATTTTCTCCTTACTAATGCTTTGTTTTCCACTGTACTATAAGTTAGTGCTAGTACCTTGTAAGATGTTTTTCTTGGCAGTTCATGGACGTACAAATAATAGATTCAACATAAAATTTCATGTAGGTTTTGTAATTGTTTGCCTACTCATAGAAACTGAGACATTTGGGGTAGTGATAGTTTTTTTTCCATGTTAATGCTTCATTTGAATTAGATTAATCTGAGATGGAATAATTTAGATCACAAACGTATGAGCTAAGAAAACCACCGGGAAAGGTTTTTTGATATTATGGTGAGGATGTGCCTTTGTGGCATAGAAAGGAGAAGCTTTTTTTCAGCATAGCCTTCATTCAAATGTGTTTATGGAGAACTGTAAGCAGTATAGCATTTCAAAAGTTCACTTTCAGCAGTGCTTGTAGACATAAAACGTGCACAGCATCAGGTAATGACATCTCTTCAAAGCACACTATCGTGTTGTACATAATGTAATATCCCTGAAGGGGAACCTTGTTTGTGAATGAGCCACAGTAAGTGAGATTTCATCACTGACCCTGGTAAGAACGTACTGAATTTATTCTGATGATTTTAGAACTAGAAATACTGTTGGAGCAGGAGAAGAGAAATTATAGTCCATTACATTTCTGCTAGGCAAGCCTGTGAAGCTGCAAGGATTTGTCTAAGCTCCTATTTCTTTCCTGTCATAGAGCAATATAAAATACGCCTGAACAAAGAAACCAAAATGAGGCTTGTTTTCTGTAATGATTGTTCAAATCAGCTGTCCTTTTTGTGCTTGTAGTCTCACTAAAGCTAATGGTGTTCTCATTAAAAACAAATAAAGAAGACTGAACAGAAAATTCCTGAAGAGCAGTATAATGCAAAGGATCTCTGAAACTAAGGAAAAGTCAAGAATTTTTGAAGAAAGTGTAAAAAGAAAAAAACAGATAGGAGGAAAAAAAAGAAAGGGTCTCTTCTGCTTTGAGGAAAAATTAAGTAAACCGTGTTTTCTACTTTTTGTTGTTCTGTTCTCGAGCATTGCATTTCTTATTCTCTCTTCAAGGGACCTAGAGGAATGCCAGGAGAAAGAGGTCGAATTGGACCACAGGGTGCTCCTGTAAGTAGGGTCGTGGTTTGTCTCCTTGTAATTCGTATTTTGTTTTAATTTAAATTTAAAGCTGTGAGCCCAGAAGTTTTTGTGTGACTGCTGGTCACTTCAGTGGTGAGTTCTGCTGTAGCTTAAAGTTACAGCCTGAGTAGAGTTTTGTGGAGAGAGAACTTTAAAGTGTATTTCAAAAGTCAGTTTGAAGAGAAAAATGCCACCTGTATGCTAGCATTGTAATTTCTCACGCTAGAACTTTTCAGTAGGACAGATACCCTCATAACGGTATTTCTTTTTTTCTGTGATTCAAGAATTTCTCCTTTGTTTTTGTGAAAATTCTCTGGAAAGGCTATTTTCAACAAAAAATGCTGAAGCAGAAAACAAAAACAGGGATTTGCCCTCGTATGAAATCATATTTGAGTAGAAATTTCCTTCTCTTGTTTTGTTCGTTACTGCACCATACAATGACACTGTCATAATTTTGGCCTCTTGGAAGTTAAAGAAAGATCTATTTCCATAAAGGAAGCGTATTTTCTTCCCAAAATGTTATACATCAGTGTTTGGAGGGGTCTGTAATCCAGCATGTATTTGAACACTGTAGTCTCTGTGGTCATTATCACAAATTATATATATAAAAAAAAGAGTTCCTCCAGACTTTCTGTCCTGTCCGTTTTCATACGTAGGGTGGACGTGGTCAGCATGGCATGCCTGGGAAGCCGGGGCCAATGGTAAGTTGCTTTCTTAATCTTGATTTTTTTCATCCCGTATTTACTGCTTACCCTTTGGCATCATCAAGAGAAACACAAACAACTGCTGGCCATTGTTGGAGCCGTAATTGATTCCTGATTCTGGACCAGGAAGTTACTGATCTTGGTTTTACTGATGTTTTCTGAAAACGATGCAAAATATTTTACTTAATTTAAAGGTTTTAATTTGCAGAGGACTAGGATAGCATTTTCCATGGACAGATGGTGTTTTGCTGCTTTTTTAAAGTAGGATCCATGTTTTAGGGTGATAATTGCCTTAAATAATACGTAATGTAAAGCAGTTTATGATTGCATATATTCTTCCTCTACATGCAAAGTTGACAAATGAGATTTTACTCAGCAAGCGGAAATACTCCCCAATAGCAGAATTTGGTACTTGCTGTTGCTCTGTTATAAAATATACAAAAGCCAGGCTTTTAATTATTAACATGCACATACTGAACTGCAGAACCAGCAGCATGTGTATGAATGTCTTCAAATTGATAAAAGGTTCCTCACTGAAAAAGCTTAATAAGCACAATGGCAGGCTGTCTCACACAATTTCAGCTGAGTTGCTGATGGTTGTGGTGGTGCAAACTGTGGACGTGAGCATATTGAAGGGCAATAATTTCAGCCAAAAAAAAAAAAAAAAAAAAAGACTGAAAGACTGAAACTGCCCACAGTTTATTTCTCTACTTAGAAGCTTCCATAGTCTCAGAATAATATGAGCCTGAGAAATATTTATTTACATGTGTCATCTTAATGACCAAGCAATTTTATAACAAAATTCATTAAAAATAATTAATAGAAGCTAGAGAATGAATATTGTCTAAAAAATGCAGCTAATGTATCATGGAGGAAGGGTAAGTTAATAGAAGAAACTTCAAAACAGTGAAAAAAAATTTCAGCACTGAAATCAAAATATAAAGGTTAAAAAAGGCTAATTCTCAAACTGTGAAAATTCTACATGAAGGCTGAAATTTTTGTTTGGCGTAAAGCATGAATTCAGCTTCACTGGACACAATTGTTTGGCAGACTCCTTTGGCAAATTCTCATGCATAGTCACAAGGGGGACAGTGATTCTTAGTACATATCTTTCTAATTGGAGGAAGAGTTAATGAAAAGCATTGTTATTTGAGTTGGTGATCTACCCTAATTCTGGAATTCTTGAATTCCGAGGGTGATGTGGCCTATGTCTATTTGTGATCCAGTTAATTGGGACATATGTTTTCTAAATTATACTTTGGAGATATTACATAATTCTATAGAAATCCAGTGTGAGGTCATGGCAGAAACGTCTGTAATTAATACTCACTGGGACAAATTGTTCTTGAGTTTGTCAGCAAAACTTCATTACATAGAACATTTTTTTTTCGCAGAGCGTGTCAATTTGCAAAAAAAATAATCAGGAAAAGAAAGAGGAATCATTTGGGAACCCAGCATTGTAGTGAATATGTGTAACCACTGTGTGTCACCACTCAGAGAGTTTATAATACAGTAGAAGTAGTCTTCTGTTGAATATCTTGTTCAGCAAAAGAGGTATTGTGGAAGTGGAAACGATTTATAAATTTACTATGAGGCCCTTAATTGGAATTCTTTCTGTTTAACAAGTTTTACATCATAATATGCATGTATATTAAAGTACATACACTTGAAGTTTGCTTTCTTGTGACTTTGGACAGTCTGCCAGGCAAGTCCAGCTGTTTGCATCCATGCCCAAACATAGGAGCCACGTAAGGGTGAGCCAATACTCTGTGGTACAACGCATCCAGAATTTGACTCTAGATCTAGAAATAGTGTAGCCACATAATAATCTGTCTGCTCAAGCTGTCAGACATTCTTAGGTATTGCATTGACTTTCTTGAGGTATAAAACTATTTAGAAAGAGCTATGCTGCTTGGTGGAGCTGAAGATGCACCTCTGCAAAGAAATACATTTCATGGTGTGCCATGAAATCCAGCCTTTCCTTCTCTTCCTTTTCCAGAATCATTTGTTTATCTCGGGACAAATATCTAAGCAATAGGCTGTTCTGCTGTATGTCTTTGTATAACTTCAGAAACCTGATAGGAAGTCTGCATTGTAACTCTGGCAAGAATTTGGTTGTGAATTTGGAAATCTCAATGAGAGAGAAGTGTAGGAGGGAGGACATGTAGTTGCACAGCATTGAATTTTTTCTTACATTTTTTTCTTATATTTTTGCTTTTCATATTGGTCAACTCAAATATCTTGTCAAGCAGCAAAGTTATGATTTGTTACGATATGATGGAGAAGTAACTTGTATTTTTTTTTTTTTTTTTTTAATAATTGAAACTCTGCTACTTTCAGTAGGAAAAATTGGATTGCTTAACACTTGCCTTTTCCTTTGTATACCACAGTAACGTGAATGTAGAAAGAGGAAGTAAGGCTTTATTAAAAGCTAAAATTGAACGATCATTGTAGTAATTATGAGCTGTGCAATTTGCACATCATTAGCTGAATCAAGAGCTGTAAGTTTGGTTATAATTCATTAAATACATTTTAAAACACCATACCATTATTTCAGAGAACACACATATCACTCAGGAAAAGAATTTTTTTTTTTTTCTTTTTAAAACATGTTTTATGACTAAATCTATACTTAATCCTAGAGTCTTATTTACCCAATGTTTAGATACTAATCTGTGTGACTTGAAGAGTGGAATTATATCTTTGTATGAACATCTTTTATAGGGTCCCCTTGGCATAACTGGTTCTCCAGGTTTTCCAGGCGCTCCTGGAATGAAGGTAAAAATAATAAAAATTCCCTTGTAGTACGTTTAACAACAGTTTCATCTTGGAGTCTTTTCACACCAACCTGTGTACAGGTCCCTAAGAGTGGCGGTAACATCAATCTTTGTCATGGCCTTGAGAAAGAAGTTAGAAACCAAATAAAGTAATAGAAATTACCACAGTTAGGATATTTTTTCTTGCTTTCGCTTTTGCTTGCAATAAGGAATTACTCTTTTATCCAGTGAGCCAAAATCTTGTTCAGTTTATTCAGAGAATAACACAGTATAGTCTGGAAGTTGAGTTGTAACAGTTAGTCCAAGAGAGCATGGGAGCAGCATCTTCTGATGACCAGTTTTGGCCAATAATACTTTTACAGGTCTAGGTCAACTCCAAAGAAAATATCTGAAACCCCAATAGAGATACACTGCAACTCTACAGTAAGACAAACAATAATTTCATGCTCTCGTGGTTCTGTGTGATTGGGCTGGTGAGGAAAACTTGTATGAGCTGCAGTACTGTCTTTGTGGGATTTTCTTCTCTTGTTTTTCAAGAAGCCTCTCCATTATTTATTTTTTTTCCTTGCCTTGAGAAGATGTCTGCCAAGAAGATACGAAAGACAACTCATACAACCTCTCTGTATTTCTTGCACTTGCTCCCTGCCTGGCTGCTTCCCCTTGTTCTTTTTCAATCCTTAAACATGACATGAAAAATGTATCGTAAAGAATTTTTTTTCAATTTGCCAGGGAGCCAAGTTCAGCAGATGTTTTGTGTTGCTGGGAAGCTGACGACATGCATGAAGTAGTCTTTTGGAAAGGAGTCTGAATAGGAGTGTTAAGATAATGTATATGATTAAATGATAGTGCTTTTTACTGCATGTCTATCCTGTGCTAAATATCAAAATAAATATTTGGGGGAACTTCTATGTGAAGAACTGATGAAAACATTTCGAAAAAGAGGACCTATCTTCAAGATTGAAGATTAGATTAATTAAATTGGAATAGCTGCTATGAACTTATAAAAACTGATCGTGTTGAAGATGTAGACTTCATTTCTGAAAATGTAATACTAATGGCCATCAATTCCAAAAGGCAAATTTCCTTTATAACAATAGAATTCTAAATAGATCCCGGGAGGAATTATTTTGTTGGAGTATTTGTTCCACGCTTACAAGGCTTTACTGGGACTAATAATCTATTTGTTCTGTTCTACTCTGACCAGCGTGACATGCAACTACTGGACTATTACATCTATCTTTGTATCACCTATATCTCTCTATGAAGATACTTTGTTTAATATAAGCTGTAGTGCTGCAACAGCAAGTCCATGTGTGCTGTGCAAAAAAACCCCCACCTAAGTGTTTTGTAACTCCTAAATCCTGATCTTTATCTGCTAACTAAGCAAAATAAAACTGTTAAATTACAGGTATGGACTAGGATTTTAGACAAAGATCTCTCTGAAATCTTTAGTGTGATTTAGGCCACAGGATGGAGTGGTTTCCTCCTCTGTGGAAAGTTTTCTTATATACATTGAGGGGGAATTCTTTTTGTAGTCAATGTGCACAGAGAAGTAGAATTGGGTAAGTGAATGTATATTTTAAGGATAATAAGGTATATCAAGATCTGAATTGTTTTTCTCTTATGGGCTCAGTATTACTCCTGCATTAGTTTGAAGTTTACTTCTTAGCAGAAGGTAATCTCCAGTTTTCTTCTGTGAAATCTTAGGGAGAAGCAGGTCCAACCGGTCCTCGTGGTCCTGAAGGCCCTCAAGGACAAAGAGGTGAAACAGGTCCACAAGGCCCAGCTGGATCACAAGGTCTTCCTGTAAGTACATTACTTGGAATTCCGCTCTGCTCAGTATGTGCACATTGCCTGTTTACTGGGGATTTTAACATCCTACTTGGTAGACGGTAAGTTTTGCCCAAGGTACTTTTTTCCAGAGAAGGAAAGGCATCATTCATCTATTTTCTGTTTTTTGTTTTGGGGTTGGTTTTTTTTTTTGTTTGTTTGTTTGTTTTTTCATAACTGCTTTCTGTTATTTAATTAAAGCATCTTAGAAAACTGGAAGTTGTGCAGTATGATACAGTCTCAATCCTATGGATACTTTAAAAACTTAATGTGATTTTCAGTCTTTAAGATCTTAATTTGTACCCTTTGTTACTCATATTGCATGAGTAGATCTTAGGTTAATGTATTTACTTAATAGCCTTTATTGTCTGCTCTGTTAAAGTTATCAAATAACTATCTTCTGCTTTTGTTGTCGATATCCTCCTCAATAAAATTAATTTTAATGATTGGGATGTTATTTCTAGGGTACAGAAGGGACAGATGGCTCTCCAGGTGCCAAAGGCCCAACTGTAAGTAAACATATCACCTGTTGAAGAAACTGTGTAAGTGGATTTATTTCCTTATTAGTATTTCAATTTTTCCTTACTGCTATTTCTGTTTGTAGGGATCTCCGGGCACTGGGGGCCCCCCTGGCTTATTAGGTCCACCTGGTTCCCCAGGACCACAAGGCAGCACGGGCCCGCCTGGTATTCGAGGGCAGCCGGTAATGATGTATTTTCTGTGAAAATTATGATATCTATCAAATGTGTTACTCTATGAAACTGAAACGCTGGTTTTAGTGGTGAGGTGCCTTTAACTTAGCATGGTAATGAGTGTGCTGAGAATGAGATCTTGTCAATGTTCTGTGAGTTTGGAGTAATTTTATGGCTTTCTTAGAGGTCTAAGAAAGAAGAGTGTCTACTTATATTTCATAGCATAAGCCAAAATGAATGAATGACTTACACGGTTTTAACTTTGTATGTATTAATTGGGTGTTTGTTTTCAGGGAGATCCTGGCGTTCCAGGTTTCAAGGGAGAAGCAGGACCCAAAGGTGAACCGGTAAGTCTCCATGTGATTTGTAAGATGAAAAGGAGTCACAGAGGTTGTATGTGTATTTTGAATAGGCTTAAAAATTTTATGATTATATTTTTTCATTACTACTTCTGTTTTGTTTATTACATTATTACTTACTGTTTGTCAAGTAATAATTATTATGGAAGACAAGCCACAGTGAACTTAGCTGGACAGTACACAGAATGAATGGCAAAAGAGTTCCTTTGATGGTATAAATCACCTATCCTGTATAGGCCTTATAAGCCTGAAAGAACTCAGAAACCAATTAGTGCATTTACTCAGGTTTCTACAGCACTCAGGAATTACTTCATTCCAATTTCTTCATACCAAGAGAAATGGATCCCATATGTTTCTAGGCATTTAAAATCACTCAGATCTGTGTGCTAATCATAAGAACAAAATCTGTTTTAAACTATACATTTAACACATCCTAAACAGGTCTGTATATATAGATAGAAACATTTAAGTAATAGAAATGCTTATATGGTTGTATGGCATAAATAGCTGCTTACCCTACAGCTAATATTTGAGAAGTATTCTTTGGAAATGTTTTCATGCTTTAACTTATGAATTTCAGGGTAGGAAAAGGTGATTCTACAGAGTTGGGCTCAGTTTGGCTTGTTTATCTTTAATTTTTCAGTAATTTAAGTGATCGCATAAAAACTGTCAAAATCACGCGGATAAAATATCAGTTTCGTTACCATTGACAGGCTTCTCGTTTCTTTGGGAATTTCTTCAAGATTCTTGTTGAATTTCAGTTCTTCGTTATTTGTTCATTTGATGATGATGAATAAAATTACGTAGCGGTGTCTGAGCAAGCAGGTGTTTTTAGTAACCACCATAGGGTCAAACTATAGAGTTGGAGTTTATTCATATTGCCCCTCTTACTGAGGTATTTATTTATTAATACAGAAAAAGAGAAAAGCTGATTCTGAAATGCTGTGTTTTTTAACTGATTCAAAACCTAAGTGTGTTTTCTTTCGTCCTTCATTTAGAAAAATGTTCATGATGTTTAAAAGACAGTCTGTTTCAATATGCTTGAGGAGTGGTAAGCTTAACAAGAAATTTTTACAAAATTTAACTTTCAATAGGGCCCACAAGGTCCCCAGGGTCCCATCGGCCCCATAGGTGAAGAAGGGAAAAGAGGCCCTCGAGGTGATCCAGGGTCAGTGGGTCCACCAGGTCCTGTTGGAGAGAGGGTAAGCAATCCAGAAGAATAATGTCTTGTGAGAGATGTACTGGCAAGTTGAAAACTTCTCGTCGTGACCTAACCACGTGTTTTCTTATGCTTTGATTGTGTGATTGTGGGTACGGTCAGACTTTATTTTCCTAACAATAACAAATATTGGTATGCCACTTGACTCTGTACCAGATTAGTGACTTCAGGGTGCTGTTTTCTCTGATAGACCGTAATCTTTTTGAAAATTATACTCTGAAGCTCAGGATCTAAAAATGTGGCATGATATTTTTTGAATTGATCTTACTTCTGATTATTATTTTATGGGGAAAGAGATGGGTGATACTGTGCATTACTTCTGTGGTGGATACTTTAATTTCTGAATTCAGTGCACAGAATAACATGGTAACAAATGTTGGAGATACGATGAGCTAATCTGCGGATTTTGTACTTATGTTCTGTACAAATGGTCATCATTTATTGAATCATGCTGTTCAGCATGCATGAGTAAAACGCTGATATTTTCATGTCTCCAAGTGGACAAGAAAATCCCAAATTTATACTACTGAAGAAAATTGCAAGGAAATAAATTGAATCCACAATCTAGAAGTCAAATAGCTTATTTACAATAAGTTATGCTGAAAAAATATATTGACAATAATTTTATATCTGTGATTTTTTTTCCCAGGGTGCTCCTGGGAACCGTGGTTTTCCAGGTTCTGATGGCTTGCCTGGACCAAAGGTAAGTGAAATGTTTTCATAAATGCATCTATATAGAGAAAGTGTTCGATTAAAACCTATGCTTCTGGACAAATGGGCAGATCCTTAATATCACCAGAAGTAGACTGAAAAGGAATTGAAAAATGTCAGAAAGCTGTTGGAAGTTTTTCAGATTAAATTTTATGGAGAGAAATCACTTTGAATTCCTGTGATGTTCAGCTTTTATTTTATGTGCCTGAGTTAATGGTCCCTCAAGCTCATAAGAGAAACTGACCTGTTTGTAGTACTGTATTGTTACAGACATAGTTCTGTAATATGGGGCTACTTGAAAAATTGCCTTTTTTTGGTGTTTCTTCATATTCTGTCTTGTCTCTTGAACAGATCAGTTTACCTGTCTTTGGCTTTCTAAAGTGCTACAATACTTGTAGGGTAGTGGCTCACTACATGCTTTCCTAGTGTTTCTCATAATACTTGACTTTTTGGTAAAACCACAGTCCTTGCATAAGATTGCTTTATGGAAGAGACAGTTTTTAATATTAATTTGGAAAGCAGCAGTAATTATAGAAGTATTGATGTTTTGGAACTATGTTCACAAAAAATTATGTCCTAAATTGAAGATACCTATTTTATTTAGCTTTTTCACCGTGACTATTCTATGTGTTAACTAATAGCTTATTGATATCTCCGTAGGGTGCCCAAGGAGAGCGTGGTCCGGCAGGTTCTTCTGGTCCTAAAGGAGGGCAAGGAGATCCTGGGCGTCCTGGGGAGCCTGGACTCCCAGGTGCAAGAGTAAGTAACTAATAACATTACATTATAAACCATGTCTTATGTCATTTTCAAAAGGTGAGAGTACACTTCACAAAATTCAGTAGCAGCTGTTACAAGGATGGACCTGTTTCAGTGGGACAAATTAAAAGCCAAAGCCCAGAATACCTGTCTTCTTTTTATTCTTCTGCTGATGTTGGAAGGCACAAGTTCCATTTGTATTTGAAAGAAGAAGATACCTTAATTACAGACTGGCTAATGCAACTGAAGAATGTGACCCTGTGGGTAGTTTGAGAGGTGTAGAAGCAGCAAAAGGGGGAATAGGAAAGGGAAGATCAAAGATGGTGAGGGATGAAGATGTAAAGGATGAGGACCTTGGACACAGAGAAGAAAATTGTGTGAAGAATATCTTGGTGTTTTTATCATGGTAGTAACTGAGCATATCTTCTCAGTTTATTTGCATTTTCCTTGTATTTCTCTTATATTTTAACAGAATTATATGCACAATTTAACAGCAATGTTATTCCCATTTTTAGGGTTTGACTGGAAACCCAGGCGTTCAAGGGCCTGAAGGAAAACTTGGCCCCTTGGTAAGTGGCAGTATGTCATTTCAGCTGATGCCACAGTTGTTTGGAGATCCCAACTCATTGAAATTACATCTATTAACCCCATTTTTCTTGATTTCTGGAAGTTTGCCTTCTCTATTACGCATTAATCTCGGGTTTCTAACTTGAGATGTAGAGCAATTAATATTCCTATAATTTTGTCTGTTTAGCAGCTGCTGCAGTATTTTCTAAGTGCCTCTTTTTTGGAAACAATAAAATGCTTATACATAATGGCTCAACGTTAATAAACAGATCGTATTTGTTGAGCTCCAGCTGTCTGGCTGTAGCTCTGTTTCAGATACGCTTTGATAACTATAGGACAAAATAAGGCTAGTATTATTCTGTGTGCTTAAACAGTATAAGATAACCAAGTACTACTTGTTATATTCACCAACTTAGAAGTGAAAAATTCCAGCACCAAAAGCCCTTTTTAGGAAGGATTATTTGTATTATATTGGAAAGCCGTTTATTTTTGTTGCTGAACTTTTTCCTCTGTGACACTTCAGAAGCAGTGTGAGTTCGGTTACTGAGCAATGACACAATACGTATGCTATGTTTTAATTTCATTTAAGACAGTTATTTTGTTGAGGTAATAGATGTGAATATCTAGCCACTTCAAGGTTGTTCTCAAATTCAGTTAGAGCTGTTTTGCTCTAGTAGTGCTGGTAGTCATTTTCCAGAGGTTAATAGGCTCACATAAGTAAGTAATTTTTTTTTAATCTAATGCAGAAAACGCTTTTTCTCTGTAGGGTGGCCCTGGAGAAGATGGACGTCCTGGTCCTGCAGGTTCAATAGGAATCAGAGGTCAGCCAGGCAGTATGGGACTTTCTGGGCCAAAGGGTGGTAGTGTGAGTATGACACTTGGTACCCAAGATCTGCTTCACTTTAAACATTTCCGTACATGTTAATGGCTGAGAACAAGATGTAAAAATAATCATTTCTCTTCCCGTTAATTAGGGTGATCCCGGTAAACCGGGAGAAGCAGGAAATGCAGGTGTTCCAGGACAGAGAGTGAGTGTGACTGTTATCATTTTCAGTGATTACAGAAAGTATGCATTTCTGTTACGTTTGCTCACTGTACAAAGCTTTTTCAGTGTCTTTTTTTTTTTTTTTTTTTTTTTTTTAATTTATTTATTATTTTTTTTAGGGAGCTCCTGGCAAAGACGGTGAAGTTGGTCCTTCTGGCCCTGTTGGCCCGCCAGTAAGTCAACTTTTTCAACACTATTTGCTTACCTGCCCGTTCCTCCGTTCCTTCATTGATCTTTCTGCCCTCATGCTTTTTTTTGTCTTTACGCCAGTTGTTGATTCCAAACAAGAATTACAATAACACTAAAAGAAATCCTTGAAATTGGGTAATTTTTTATTAAAACACATATCTATCGGTAGCACAATTGCCAATATGGCAATTATAAAATAAAAAAAGTGCAAAGGACAAATTTTTTTTCATAGTTCATTTTCCTAGCTTCCTTGGTTTTATTGGAACCGAGTGTCTTGCCATTAGCAAAGAATGGTGAGTGAGAATCTTAAATGTACAAGATATCTCCTTATTTTAGATAGGATATATTTGGTCTGGTGTAAGTGAAAATGTACAATAAACAAATATGTAACTGAAGAAATGCATATTCATGGAGAAGGAAAATTCCTCTACTATTCCTCTGATGTGCACTTATTACTTTCCTTTGTGCAGGGTCTGGCAGGAGAAAGAGGAGAACAAGGCTCTCCAGGTCCTACAGGGTTTCAGGTATGTGCATTAATTTTTGCAAGAGGAAAACTAAACAGCCATCTCTTAATCAAATTAGGTTAGGAATACAATCAAGTGATGTTTACAGAAAAGTGTGAGAATTGATGGCAATAATATGTGGAATAATTAATGATAGCTTTCATATCAGCTGTACAATGCATTTAACTGGTAAAGGCTGAAGTGGCATCTCTGTATCCACTGAGAAAACCTGCCCTGTTGTTCAGTTGATTTTTCCAGATTTTCGAAACATGTTCCAAATGTGGAACAAAAGGATTGTTTTGATAATGAAGTATCAATTAAGTCAATCTATGTGTAGATAACATTATTTTTAGAGCTGACATGCATATGTCTGACAAATGTTGAAGAAGGACTTCTATTTCATTTAGAGTAGGAATACACTTGTATGCAATATTCACGTAACTGTTTTGCTTTGGGATTTCTGAGGGCATAGTCTCGTACTGTATACAGTGTCCTAAGTCTGACTTGAACTTTTCGTACTTCATTAAAATATTTTATTTTTACCTATTTTTTACAGGGATTACCTGGGCCGCCAGGTCCTCCAGGTGAAGGAGGAAAGCCAGGTGATCAGGTAATCTCTGTATAATTTTTCAAGAAATAACTTTGTGAGGTAGTTTTACCTTTTCTTGTCTTTGTATTTTAATTTCCCACTCTATTTCAGAATATTTACTGATGTAGTCTAGAAGTTGTGTATGAGGACTGCTTTTGGAAAAAGTAATTACTAGAACATAGCTATCTTACTGTTCTTGGAAAATCTTCTCTTGTTCTGCACGTGGTATTCAGAGCTAGTCGTCCACTTTCACGTTACTTTGGAAATTAAAATAATTATCTGTAGTTTTCACAGCTATAAGGTTATGAATATACTTTCATCCTAATGGTGAACTCTCTTCTGCGTAGGGTGTTCCCGGAGATCCTGGAGTTGTTGGTCCTTTGGGCCCCAGGGTAAGTATTTTCCTTCAGAAGTATTTGTAACAGTTTTCTGAGGTTGAAAGTTGATGCACCGTGCACCATGACACCCAAAATGAACGTTTTGTTTTTCTTGCCCTCAGTAGAATAATTGTAAGCATGGATATATTTAAAGGTGATGTGTTTTCTATAAAATTGACTACCTTTAATGGTTCCATACCTCATGAAGTAGTGTTAATATCTGCTGAGTGAACAGATGTAACTCTGTAAGCTATGTGGTTTACAGTCTGTGAAAAGACTGTCTATTTTGCCAAGGAACATTCTATGAGGTGCTTTAACAGTAAAAACATAAAGCTGTTTTTTGTTTCATCAGTTCTCCTGCGTAGGTTGCTCTGAATGTAATGCTTCCTATTTATTTCCGTGGATACTACAATAGATAAAAATGCAAAGCAGCACCAGTTGAAAGGGCAAGTTCTCAGCTATAGGATACTATTTTTCAACATTATCACCGCCGTTAGCTACTCATTTTTCACCAGCAATGAAAAAGAGTCTTTATGCAGCACTCATAAAAATCTGTACCACCAGAGGTGCTCCACTGTTTCAAAGCTATGTAATTGGCACTGTTGCTGGGAAATTGTTGTCTATGACATCCATGTTCCCTTGGCCTAAACAGATGGAAGTCAGAAGGCACCAAATCCACACTGTACAGTGGGTGTGATAGAACGGCCCAGCCAAGATTGGCTCCGTGGTCTTCATGCTGGAATGGGGCCTGATTGTTGTCTTTTCAGACCTGATTCTGAAAGTTCAGCCTTCAGCTTAGTCAGCATCATAATGGTGTGGTCAGTGTTGATGGTTTGTCAATGTTCCAGAAAATTGAAGGAATCTCCTTTCTTAAGGAGATTCCTTTTCCTTGCAAAAGACAGCGTGCATCACTTTAGCCACTGAGGGCTGCATCTTGAACTTATTATTCAATGGGGAATTCACATGTGGTCACTCCAAGGACTGCCGTTTTGATTCTGACTCATAGTGGTGACACAACTTCTGGTGATCATGCGATCCAGGAAACTGCCACCATCGGTCTCGTATTGGTTCAGTAGGTCCTGACCAACTTGCATATGGTGTTCTTTCTGTACCCTGTTTGTGGGAACAACCTCACACAAACTTTGTGATGTTACAATGTTACCACCATTGTTTCAGTGCACTGAAGCTGGCGTTTGGCTCTGTGCGCAGTTCCCTGGTCATAATCCTCTGGTTGGCACAGATTAATACGCTCTTCATTTCATGCTGTGAAAGTACATGACTGTCCAGAACATGGCTTATTGTTCACATTACTGTTGCTGCTGCTGAAACACAACACCCATCGCCTTGTTGCACCCACGTCCACTGTTTGGTCTTCACAAACATTCAGGAAGCATCAATGAATGCCAACGTGTGCCATTTTTTCCACACGGAGGAATGCAGTGTCACACCTTTGCTTCATTCGCGCTTCCACGTCAGGTGCCATTCTGTCAAACTGCCCCTCTGCAGCCATCAGCCGCACGGCAACAAAATGTAGCAGGACACTGGTGGGAAGGCTCAGCCTCTACTACTGTGCCACCAACATCCACCTCTGATGCTGTGGGCCAGCATAATGAAATAGGAGGCATTACTTTTGGAGTGGCCCTGGTAGATTTAGTTCACAGGCTCTTTTTTTATGTGGTATTTCTGTGCTCATAGTGTACTTAGGGTTTTTGCTACCAGAATTGTGTCCTGACTAGTAAATAAGTAACAATTTCATAGGGAGAACGCGGCAATCCAGGGGAACGGGGAGAGCCAGGTGCATCAGGACTTCCAGGTGAAAAGGGTATGGCTGGAGGTCACGGTCCTGATGGTCCAAAGGTAAGCTGCAGTGACATTTGTGTTGCTAAACCGATGCCTTGTGTAATTGTTCAGAAGCGCATCAGAGTGATTTTTATTGTGTTCTTCACTTTGATCTCAGTAGATCAAAGGCAAAGCCATTTCTGAGCTACAAAAGAAAAAACTCTAATAATGGCTCTATTTGAAGAACTATATCAGTTTACCTTAAGAGACTTGGCAGTGTTGAGTGTTTAAAAGTAAATGCTGAAAACTCCACATCTTTCCTTCACCTGCAATTGATTTAATTGGTCCTTGCGCACTAGTTACGTGAGATCTGTACACAGATGTGAGCTGTGAGAAACTAAGCATAAATAGAACATCTCTGCCCCCTGTTGCTTCTACCTGCTGCTACTTTGTATAATAAACTGATGAAGCATCAAGGTAAAGGCAGAGAGAAGCTGAAGCTTCTTCTTGTTTTGCCTGTTCTAACCACCAGTATGCACTGGTATGATTACATGCTAATGCTTTTGGAAGGACTATGGTGTTACAGTTGAATTTCCTGAGGAACACTTTGGGAAATGAGAAGTATTTGGACATGAATAAGTTCAAAATTTAAGAGAAAATTATTACTTAATTCTCTACCCCAGAGGCTTTGATACAGGCTCAGCGTGTTCTGCAGCCTAGAGACAAAGATACTTCTCAGATAGACAATGACTTGCACTTCATTCATTTCAGGGAAGCCCAGGTCCTAGTGGGACACCTGGTGATCCAGGCCCACCAGGTCTTCAAGGTATGCCTGGAGAAAGAGGGATTGCTGGAACTCCTGGTCCGAAGGGTGACAGAGTAAGTATTTTTGTTGTGCCAAGTAGAATCACTCATCTCTTAATATTGCATTTGTGCAGTAGCGTGAACTGTTCAGCATTCAGCGTCATAACTTCGAGTTTATGGTTTTTTTCCATAGGGCGGTATAGGTGAGAAAGGTGCTGAAGGTACTGCTGGCAATGATGGGGCAAGAGTAAGTAAATCTGTAACTCTTAATATCTGCCCTCCACGCAGAAGGTTGTTTACTGTGTTAGGGGCTACTCAGAGCAGAGTTAAAATGTACTCAATTGGGAGACGTGATGAATTGATGCATTTCCTCTGATGCTTCAACTCTGGTCAAATTTTGCGAGACAACTGTGCACAGTGTACTTGTATGCCTATTTCAAGCCTATGTTTTGTATCATAGGTAATTGGAGTTGAGATTTTAATGGTAAAGATTCGCAGAAGTAACGTGTTAATTTGATATTTTAGATACACAGAGAAGCTGAAGTTAGTGCTGGAGGATCATCGAGCGTAGTTGGTCAGTTTGGATGGAGAGATAGGAACTCACTTGCCTAACTATGCCATGGAGAAAGTACGCTTTAGAAGAGTGTGCAAGATGTATGAGAGTCTTCCAAAGTAATGACAGATGCTTTAAAATTAAAGCGTGAACAACTAGGATAAAAGATATTGAGGTCTTCTGTGTTAAATGGGTAAAAAAGGACTTAATTTCTTCCTCAGAAAGCAAAATAAAGCCAGGGCTGGTATTCTGTTTTTTATCATTGGCCTTACTCATAAATGCTGTGAAGGAGAAGTTGAAGTTAGTGAAGAAGCAGAGAATTAAGGAAACGAGACTACAGAGATATGTACAGTGACTTTGGTCACTGCAAAAAGAAATGCAAGTGAATTTTAGGTATGGAGGGCACAGTAAGTTTTCAGACAGAAAGAAGAATTTAAAGGAGAGAAGAAATAATGGAAGTAGTATCGTTCCAGAGGTTTTGAAATAACAATTTGAAGTATCCCTTTGCTAACTTTCTTTCTACTTAATTTGTTCAAAAGGGTCTTCCCGGTCCAATAGGCCCAATGGGTCCAGCAGGGTCCACAGGAGAAAAGGTAAACAGATTTTCATGCCATTCCCTCCTCAAGTTTCTTAGTATCATCATGTTTTATTGGCATTTTTCCTACTCATCCAATAAGTTACTGGGAACTAACTTTAAATTTTATCTTAAGGGTGAACCAGGTCCTCGAGGGCTCGTTGGTCCTCCCGGTTCTCGTGGAAACCCTGTGAGTAAATGTTCAGTTTTTACCTGACACGAGTTAACAAATGTTACAAATATAGAATTCTGATCCAAGCTTTGAGCATTTGTATCATTTGCTTTTATTTTTTCTTGTTTTTCTTCTTTCTTTCTTTCTTTCTTTCTTTTTTTTTTTTTTTTTTTTTTTTTAGCCAACCTTTGTAGTTCTTGTCTTGATATTGTTCACTTGAAAAGTGTTGCCAGGTCTTGTTCCTGTTTTCGGGCAATCTTTACTTAGAATTACCCTCACTTACCTTGATTCTCAAAGTATAACACCACTTGTAATAAAACACCACTTGTTTAAGTCTTTTTAAAAGATTGCCAATTCCAGATATTACTTTTTCCATAAAAAAAGCACAGAGATATATCTTGATTCATTCAAAAGTGTTAATTCTTTTCATCTATTCTTCCTTTTATTTGTGGTTTAGATGTCTTGATAGTTGGCTTGGATGACGAAGGAGTTAGAAGCTCAGCCTTTCTAGATTCTTCATACCAATTGGAATTGATTATGTCTCTGTCATAAATCAGAGCAATCTCAATCTCAGTTCTAGTATAAATTGAAACAGCTTGCACCCCTTTGGGGAGTGCTGGAGCTTGGCAGCCTTCAACTCCTCCCTTTGCAAAAAAACATTATGTGAAAAGACCAGCTGAAGCAGTTCACAGCCCATTCTGACCTTGCTCAGGAGTGCATCTTTGAATTGTTGGTAGTTTTTTTCCCCAGATGTATCTGATTGGAATGGTAAATTCTTTAGACTGTGTTATTAGCTAATCCTGCTACTACTGGAAGTGGCTGTGAGCAGTATTACTCCTATTGTTCTACTGTTTGCGTATGTCTTTTGTCTCTAAATTCCAAAAGTTTATGTAGTCTTGACCACGTGGGCAGGCCTTATTGTCATAGTTAGCATCTTTTATTGAGTGATTAAATGATCATTTGATTCGGATTAATAGAGCAAGAATATAATCACGCAACAGTAAATAGCTAGCTTGCTTTCTTCTTTATTTGCTTACAAAAATTACTGTATATAAACAGACGTTTATTTTACTTTTACAATTTTTACAATTACTCTTTTTTTTTTAAATAGGGCTCTCGAGGAGAAAATGGCCCTACTGGTGCTGTTGGTTTTGCTGGTCCTCCGGTATGTGTTTCGTAACACTAATGAGTTTCTTTTAGTCATGCTCTGACTTATTTGGTTTATTTCATTATGAATAATACTGCAGTGTTTTGGAACGTGAGTCACGTTTTTGTTGGAAAAGGATTTGTTTCTTTTACCCATCGTTATACGAGGTAGTGAAGAGGGCCAATGAATACCCTAGATGATTGAAAAATAGCTTAGTTGAAAAGATGATGTAATTTTTCACCAGATTTCATATCTTCATGAATACACTTAGTTGTTCCTTTGAGATTAAAACAGATTGTGAAGTGTCATCTACTGAAGGTAGTAAAATTTACTCTGTGACTAGTGGAAGATGGTATGAATTAATGGAATAAATAGAAAATTTGTGAGATTTTCAGTGAACACCTCAAACTTCCCCTCATAAGGAATTAGGTGCCTGCTTTCACTATTGGGAAGAAAGGACTGGAAAAGAGAATGTCGGTTCAGTTTCTTTTACAAATGGAAAAGGTTCTGAGGAAAATACGAAATCTAAAGAGATGAGAAATATTAATTAGAAAATATTTTTAATGGGAATTCTGACTTCACAGAGTTTTCAGAAAACCGTGTCTGTCATCTTCTGCAGACTGTGGTGAATGATTACGTTTCCCTTGAATTTACCTATTGAGCACTGTTTTATGTTTCATTTTGCTTTCTTGATGTTCTCTGCAAAGTGACCTGTTGGGTTAGAAGGATGTGGTATTCTCTGATCTGATGCTTCTTCTGTAATATGATTTCTTATAGGGCCCTGATGGTCAGCCAGGTGTGAAAGGTGAACCTGGGGAACCTGGACAGAAAGGAGATGCTGGATCTCCAGGACCTCAGGGGCTTGCTGGATCTCCTGGTCCACCAGTAAGTATAAGCAGCATTGTCAGAGAATAGTGTCATAGATTGATCCTGCTTAAAGTCTTCTGAGTGTTCCCCATCACTCCTCTCTTTCTCCTTTCCTCATAGGGTCCTTCAGGTGTTCCTGGTCTGAAAGGTGGTCGAGGAACTCAGGGTCCCCCTGTAAGTAGATTTTATTTTTTGTGAGGTAACTGTAGACAATCTAACATGACAACTTCATGCAATGTGTGTGCCATTCCTCATCTCAGCTTGCATTTTGCAGTTTCACTAATTTGGTTAGGAGCTC
The DNA here is from genome assembly GCF_019238085.1 of Lagopus leucura. Taxonomy (NCBI): domain Eukaryota; kingdom Metazoa; phylum Chordata; class Aves; order Galliformes; family Phasianidae; genus Lagopus; species Lagopus leucura. The sequence continues at coordinate 14,727,407 of NW_024962267.1, forward strand.
TTTAGGTAACTTCAGTGCTGTATTTCTTTTAATAAAGTTGCTGTTAAAATATGTTTTAGGGTGCTACTGGATTCCCAGGATCTGCTGGAAGAGTTGGACCTCCTGGACCTACTGTAAGTCAATTGACATTTCAGTAATAGATGTATATTATAACTCAGTCATTGAACATTTGAATAAAATAGAGTGAAGCGGGAAGCAACGTTTACCATGTGATGCTATGAAAGAGAGCAGTTTGTCAACACTGACTTATGTGACTTCACTGGATTATGTAGTGTTTAGTTAAACTTCTTGTTAGCTTCTCAAACTACTCTGCAGGGTTAACAAAGTGACAATCTTTTCTATCGTTTGTTCTTTTTTTTCTTCAGTGGTGACTGAGGTTAGGCAAGTTTTTGTAGAAAGGGCGAGGCCTCTGCTAGTTTCTCATTAGTGGAGTTACTCATGAGATCCATTAAAATTAAAACACAAACCCAAATCTCTCATATGTAAACGTTCTTAGAAACTCTCGAGTAAAACGAAAACTTAGCTGTGGATCAACAGGTGAAGATTCATCTTCACAGGGTAATTTTTGTACGAAATAAATGGCAGTCATGGTAAGTTTGCCCAAAGGTGAAGTTGATGGAAAAACCTAATATGAATGTGAATTCCTTTAGAGGTATTTGAGAAATGAAAGAAGGCCAGTGATAGCACTCCTTTGGACCACATGACTCTTAAAACATTGAACGTGAACTTGTGTTTGATATTGGAAACCATGGCCAAAGAATGTTTTAGCAGTAGTTGTATAGTTTAAGTTAATAAATAAAAAAAATAAAAGTGCATGTTAAAGGAGGGATTTGAAATTGTGATGGGGTGAGGAAGAAGGCTTGAGCATGCATATAATTTTAAAATCCTGGGAGACTAGCACCGCTGTACATCAGATTACACTATGTCTGTGCTCTGTCACACGTTGTTCCTCCTGGAGTTCATATTTAAAGTTAATAAAAAGAGCAGTCCTTGGTGGTTGTTTGTCCTGATCAGAATAATGTCCATTGTAACGAAGTTTTTAAAATGTTATTAGGGAGCTCCAGGGCCTGCTGGGCCTGTTGGTGAGCCGGGAAAAGAAGGTCCCCCAGGTCTTCGTGGTGATCCTGGTTCTCACGGTCGTGTGGGAGATCGAGGACCAGCCGGCCCCCCTGGTGGTCCTGGAGACAAGGGTGATGCAGGGGAAGATGGGCAGCCGGTATGTCCTTCTTCATGTCATTACTTCTCCCTCAACTAACTCCAGGCTTGGTCTTGTCATGTTATTGCTACAGAAATTATGGTAGCATCATCTTATTTCCTGTGAATTTCAGGGTCCAGATGGCCCCCCAGGTCCAGCAGGAACTACTGGTCAAAGAGGTATCGTTGGTATGCCAGGACAGCGAGGGGAAAGAGGCATGCCAGGACTGCCAGGTCCTGCAGTAAGTAACAGCCCAACTGATATACCAACCTTGGATATTGTCATCATCTTTGTGGGATGAGAGCATAGCGCACCGTAATGTGAAGAGAAAGCTGGAAAACATAAATTCCTGGAGTGAATGTAGAGAGAATAGCAAATAACTAAATCTCAAAAAAGTGTATGAGGTGGGAGATGTTATTTCTGATTTATTGGATGACCTGGACCTGAATTAAGAGCAAGTGGGTTATATGCTAAGGCATCTGGCTAAAATATTCTTATTTGACTTGAAACTAGACCTTTGAAAAAAACACCCCAGACTATATGCTTAGGTGTCCAAAAGTCACTTGAATGTGAGTAAATGTTCTGTAACTGCTATTTCATAAATTGTGAACTACAATATTCCCAGTTGCCAGTTGTGCTCTTTACTTCATTGCAGTATTTATTAAAAAGCTTCATTATCTAGGAGACAAAAACATCAAATAAAGTATCAATGAAAATGGTAGTATGGAAGTTCTGTCACTAGTGCTGGATCCACGAAATCACTTTATAGTTTGACAGGTGTGAACTATTACAGGTTAAAAGAACGTATTGGTGTGGATGAATTCTAAGTGCATTGCATTTTTCCAGTGTTGGGAGAACTTTGTCTGCTGGGGATAAGGCCATAAGACATAGACAAAGAAATTAGGTACTCATGATCTGCTCCTAGACAGACTAATGTCAAGTGAAGCTTTTAGTCAATATAACCCTATTTAAAAGTGAGTAACACAAATAAATTGCTTAAAAACATTGCAGTATATGAAATATTATTAAAAATCTATTAGAATACTAAAATGCTATAATGCGATGGAAAGCACAGCAATAATAGCAGCATGACAAAGTCCTAAGCTGCAGCAAGTGAGGATATGCCCAAATGCAGCAGCCATGTAAGTAGAAACAGAGGAAAGAATCTGCTTACCCTTGGGAGGTCGCAGGAATGCAGGGATCTTTGGCAAGAACCCCTTGCCTCCACTGCCGACCCTTAAATGAAGTCCAGGAGAGGGTGGATGCTGGCTCCAGCCCTTCCTGTCACTCAGATGCATTGAATGATGTTGAGGGTAGTTCAGGTTCATGAGCAGTGTCTTCTAGGCATTATTTTTCTTGTGCTTTCTTCTTTCAGTGATTAAAATGTTGATGTGGCATTTCTCATTTCTCTTAGGGTACACCAGGAAAACAAGGTCCCACAGGGCCACCCGGTGATAAAGGTCCCCCAGGACCTATTGGCCAGTCTGGTGCCACTGGACCTGTAGGGGAAGCTGGTCCAGAAGTAAGTATTAGAGCCTAGGAATATGCAGAAAAAAACCCAGAACAACAGAAAGACAAATTTCTAGTTTGTCTTGTGAAAGTGTGAGATTATGGAGCTAATCAATGGCCATATATGTTTCATAACTCTAGGGACCTGCTGGTAATGATGGTACTCCAGGACGAGATGGAGCTGTTGGAGAGCGTGTAAGAATAAGTTATTTTCTTAAATCTGTAAATCTCAATTTTATTATTGTGTTTTTTTAGTGGTTTTTTTTTTTTTTTCATTCATTTTTCATGGAGTGAAGAATTTGCTTTAAAAGCATATTACAGCTTTGAGTAAGAAGATTCTCTCAAAATTGACACCTCGCTAAGAGCACATGTCCCTGGAAACTCAGACTTGAGTTCTTACGGAATGAATATCTTTGTAGATCACAGTTGTGAGAAAATAGATTAGGAATGCTAATGTCTCATTGCTTAGGGGAAAATACATTGAGAATGCTAACTTTTGTTGTTTTAGTGTACTTCCATTCTCTTCAGGTAAATAATATTGAAATTATGTTTCGCAGGGTGACCGTGGGGAGCCTGGCCCTGCAGGCTTACCTGGCTCTCCAGGAGGTCCTGGAACTCCAGGTCCTGTTGGACCTCCGGGAGATGCAGGTCAAAGAGGTGAAACTGTAAGTGACCATTTTGTTCTGGTTTGGTTTCAATAATTTGTTATTTTCTAAATGTATAGTATTGTGTCTACTTTTGTGGATTGATACACATGTCCTCTCTGTGCAATCTTTTAGGGTTCTCGAGGGCCAGTGGGTCCCCCAGGCCGTGCAGGAAAAAGAGGTTTGCCTGTAAGTTTTCTGTAATCTTTATGATTTCATCTGAGATACTTTTAACAGAACAGAGCGTGAGAAACAGAGCCTGAATCAGAATATTGAGCAAAGCTTCAACGTTAAGTGCTTTGATTTCCAAATGCTTTTCAAGTCTCTTTGGAGTGTGATGTTGTCCAGAGCATGGTGGACCTGAGTCAGTAATTGGCTATGATCTGTCTGGCAGTTCACATTAAGAGTGCAGAAATGAGTGCTAAAGGCAGATTATTAGAGCAAAATGGCAGAAATATAAAAGAAAAAAAAAAAAAAAAAAAAAAAAAAATCACCTGTTCCCATGAAACTGCCTTATTCAGCTTAGAAGAATCTGAATTCAATCCAATAGAAAAGCAAACAAACCCCATCTTTTTGTGTTACATAATTCGTTTATAATCCAACATTGGAGAAAAATGAATTGCAAACTTGGGAAATTGAAAGAATGTTGTCCAGAGCCTAAGCAGAAGTTGTATGAGTGAAAGAAAGTTAGCGATAATGATGCCGTTGATAAACTATTTGGTATTTGGCACTGAGAAATTTAGCATGAAACTTGTGATAAGAAACACAGAACTGAGAGCACGAGCCATTTTTTTTCAATGATTCTTGAATTAGTGTGGGAATTTTCAATCTAAAATGACAAGAGCGAAATTGACAGCAGGAGAACCCAGCCATTTGTACCGGGGAGCCCAAACACTTTTGTCTGCAGTTAGGCAGTGTAACTTCACTTGTACTTCAATCATAACAAAGGCAAAAGGAGCTTCAAGAATTGAAAGTGCGACTCGGGGGCTTTCTGTTTATTGTTACAAGCCTGTGAAAGGTTTGTAATACTTCAGTCTTGCCCATGGAAATAATTTCCTATGTCCAGTAAGACAAAGATGTTTCTCAGTGTAAATTTCATGGTGTAAGGTATTTAGTAGTGTTATTACGGTTTTTTGTCTTTTTTTACTGTATTATGAAGTTAAGCAGACTAAGCTGATTATCACACTTGTAATTAAGTGTTACGCAGTTTTTGTTATTGTTTGCTTATGCTTTGGTAACAATTACACTTCCTGGAACTGCCTCAGCATCATATTCTTTTTATCTTTAGAAGTGAGGGAGTTCTGAATGCAGCACGTAAAAGAAAATGAGGGGTTGTTTTGTTTTGTTTTGTTTCCCAGTTTGGAATTTTACGTATAATTACTGATTGTTACAGGGTCCCCAAGGGCCTCGTGGTGACAAAGGTGACAATGGAGATCGAGGTGACAGGGGCCAGAAAGGACACCGAGGTTTCACTGGGCTTCAAGGTCTTCCTGGTCCTCCTGTAAGCTGTTTTGTTTATACTGTAATCATATTTTCGTGGCAGTTAAACCATGTGGTAGAAGCATAATAAAAAACAACAACAAAAACTCACAAAGGAAGAACAAAATCACAAGTTATATTTTTTTGTTTGTGGTTTTTTTTTTTTTTTCTCATTAGGTATTTTTGGGTGGCCTGTCGGCCTGCACTTGCTAATTATTTTTATTGCAATATTACAATACTACTTGGTAGTGAAGTAAACCTTTGCTTTGCGAGAACTGCACTCTGCTATTCAGAATTTGGTCCCTTTGGGTAATTACATTAGAATGCGGAGTATTTTTTTGACGCTGTATTTTAACAGTCAGGAAATCAAATCCAGAATCTCATGAGGACTATGACAGTCCCCTCTCTCTTTCTCTCCAGTACTTGTAAGAACTTCATGAATTCAGTGGCAGTTGATTGGAAGTAAAACGGAAAATTTTTTGACAGCTGGTCACTGATCCTGTGTAAGAGCTGAATGTTTCAACCAGTAGGCAAAGAGTCAATCAAAAAAAGCCCACCAAAACAAATTAAGCACCACGTGAAGCATCTTTGGACTTTATAATAGCACTGATTGTAAATGGCATGAAGCAAGCCTGTTCTGCAGAAACAACTTTATCAGTGTACCTAAGCACCATTCTTCTATTTATTTGAATTGAGATTGCTGTTGTTGCCATGTCTTAGTGAAAAAGAGAATAAGATGAAAACTAATCAGGAGAAGGAAAGGTACTTGCCCTTGTTAAAATATAATATAAATATATTCACACACTAAGGTCTATATTGCACAGTGTCTTTTTAAGACTAAAAGAACGTGCTTTAAGTATCACAATTATAATTTTTTTCTGTTTAGGGCCCTATTGGTGAACAGGGTAGTCCTGGGATTCCAGGCCCATTTGGTCCTCGGGTGAGTATAAAGATTCAGTCTGGGACTTTTTCCCATTTGTTTTTTCCACAATTAGATTTCTATTTCAGTTTCGTTTTTAATTTTCTGACTTTTATTGATTTTAGTATTATGGGTTTATTGCCATATCTTTTTTTGCCACATCTCTGCTGAGAGATTTACCTTGCTAAATAAATGAGGCTTAACATAAAATGTAGTTAGATGAAAATAGTTAACAAAAGAAAGTTATATGAAGAGAGCTAGATGAGAAGTTCAGGATCTGCAGTCTCTTTATACAGACACTTAAGCTACATCTGATGCAAAGCCACATATGTGGCTGTTCTACTTTTTGGACTTCACTATCCCCTGGGGAAATAGTGAAAAAGTGCCCTTTTAACAAGGGCAAGGAGAAGTATGATTCTTGGTGTGTTCTGGAGTAACAGGATGTCTCTGGGTCTGTATGAATGTGGGCATACAGTGACTGCTCTAAGATGTAGCATTTGAAGTTGGACTTAAATCTTTTAGGCAAAGGTAGTCACTGAATTCAAAGTATGTTGTCTGAGGTGACTGACTTTGGAAGAATATTGAAACTGCCTTTTTAGCATTAGAGAACAAAAATGATTATTTTTGAAGTTTGGTAATACAAATAATTGTATTGAAGTTTTAAGGCTCTTCTCACTGGTGCCCAGCGACAAGACAAGGAGCTTCAGGTGCAAACTGGAACACAAGTAGTTCCATATGAACATGAGGAAAAACTTTTCACTTAGAGTTACAGAACACTGCAGCGCAGGCTGCCCAGAGAGATTGTGGATTCTCCTGTTCTGGAGATATTAAAAACCTGCCCAGAAACTTTGCAGTGGAACCTGCTGTAGGGGATGTGCTTTAGCGAGGCGTTGAACTGGGGGAGCTCCAGAAGTTCATTCCAACCCCAACAATTCTGAAATTCCGTGATTGTTTGTAGAAAGGTGGTTTTGTTTAACTTTGTTGTTCAGTGCTAAAATAGGTTTCTTCTTTCTCCAATTTCGTGTAGGGTCCTCCAGGTCCAGTTGGTCCATCAGGCAAAGATGGAAGTCCTGGACCACTAGGACCAATCGGGCCTCCTGGTGTTAGAGGAAGTGTAGGAGAAGCTGGACCTGAGGTAAGTTGATGGAAATAGGTTACTTTAAAATAATGAGATTTTTTTTACAGTACGTTGCAGCTTTATCAAACATCCACAAACTCCAGACACATCGTGATACTGGATACAGTTCCTCCAACAGCTAACTGGGGTGATCATGCAACAAAAGGGCTAATATCTCATTCATTATCTTCTGAACCTCTTGACGTCCCCCATCTTAATCACCAAGATTTCCAGCAGCTTGCTCTACCATGCTTTGCTTTCAGGAAATTCTTCAGTCCATTAATCCCAGCACAAACTAATACTGAGCTCAGCTGACCTTCAGACAGAAGTTTTAAGCCACTGACAATGAGCAAATAAAAACTCTGCTTTGGCCAAAGTCTTAAACTTCTCTAAATCCAGCGGGCATATTACAGATTTATCAGTTAATGATACCCTAATTTATAAAACATATGTTATATCATCCCCAGAAGGATAGTTGGAAACTGGAGGGATTTGAGAAAGGGTTGGCACGGGTGATGGTGTGAAGAGTTAAGAAATAATGTTGCTCGTTTTGAGAAATAAGGCAGAAAAGGTAGAACAAATGTTCCTAAACTAACAAATAAGAGAAGGCATTTTCAGCTGTTTATTTCTGCATCATAGAATAAACATTAATGATGTTTACTGTCTTTATCACGTGCTAATATTTACTCTATTTCATTTTAATTTCTACCAATTATTAGTATTTCAATTTCTGCTGAAACATCAACAGTGAATGAATACTCTGTGTAGAATAAAATGTGTATCTAAATAGTTCTTTAGTATAATGAGACAATACAAGGAATACTACATAGCAGTATTTTCAGTCTTGCTTCTCATGTTGACTTGCATGCAACTAATAATTGGAACAAAAAAGGAACAAATGCTAAATGTTTCATTTGAGAGATGCAGCATATATTTGTTTGGCTGTATGCTCTATCGTAATTTGGAATGCTAGTTGTGAATTCTGAAGTAATTAACCTCAAAGGAAGTGCCACATTATAATATACCATCTCATGTACCAGAGCATCAGGCTTACAGTGTGGGTATATTGCAGGCTTTCTGTTGCCAAAGAGCTCTCGGAACGTGCAGGTGGACATATAATGCTTGCTGACAGATATCTTATTTATCTCAAGACTCAGTTGCCTCTGTAGATATCACAGTCCAGGTGGACAGACAGACCTCAACGTTAGGAAAAATATTGTTTTTTGGAAAAATACTTGCTGTTCCAAGTCAGGATGATGTGGATTCTCATTCACATCTTGGTGATCTGTTGCCAGAAAGCTCAGAACTGTGCAGGATAAATGTATAGGTATTTCTGTTTCCAAATTTTCCTTCCAGATTTTACTAATTGAAAGTGTGCTTGAGCTGACTCATGGAAGGCAGGAATTTTAGATTGCTCTGAAAATTGCTTGCAGCTGTGTGGAAATAAAGCTGTTAGACTCGGATTTGAGAACAAGGAGGGACAAATGACTTAAAAAAAACTGGAATCAAGAGGCTTTGATGACTTCTTCCAGCTGTTGTCTGAAAGCTAAATTGAGAAGAATTTGAGCAAGATATTAAGACAGACAGTGAAGATGTGAAGCAGGGTGCAGCTCTAATCTTAGAATGCAGTACCTCGTGTGCAGTGCTAATCTCTTTTCTCTGTTCTTGGAAGTGTGCAGTGTTTACCTATATGTGAATTTTTCCTCCATGTCAGAGTGAATGGCCCCAAAGTTTTGTTGTTTAGTGACTTGCTTCTCTGTCATTTTACTCTGTATTTACTCTGTTGTGCCTCTATTGCTATTTTTTTTGTTGTTGTGTTGTACTTTAGGGTCCACCGGGTGATCCTGGCCCTCCTGGTCCCCCAGGCCCTCCAGGCCACCTCACTGCTGCCATCGGTGACATCATGGGACACTATGATGATGCTATGGCAGATCCGCTACCAGAGTTTACTGAAGATGAAGCAGCTCCTGATGACCACAATAAAACAGACCCAGGAGTCCATGCCACGCTGAAGTCACTGAGCAGCCAGATTGAGACTATGCGCAGCCCAGACGGTTCGAAGAAACACCCGGCACGGACTTGTGATGACCTGAAACTGTGCCACCCATCCAAGAAGAGTGGTGAGTGTGAACATGCCATAAGAGTCTGTCTTATTTCCAGTGTATACTTAGTCATGAAAAAAGCGTGTAGTTTTGAGTTCGGTCTAATCCGGCATGAACACTAGGAACTCAAAAACTTCTCCCACACAGGAAAGTATTTCTTCTTGCCTATTAGATATATATTCTAATACATGCCAATTTATTCATTTGGTATATAGAATGGAATCATTAATGTTGAAATAGACTGCTAAGATCATCCAGTCCAACCATCAGCCTGTCACCGCTATGTGCACTAAACTGTATCCTTCGGTGCCACATCTCCGTGTTGGGCATCTCCAGGGTCAGTGACTCCACCACGTCCCTGGGCAGCCCGTTCCAATGCCTCACCACTCCTTCTGAGAAGAGATTCTTCTTATATCCAATCCAAATGCCTTTGGCACAACTTAATGCCATTCCCTTTAGTCCTGTCGCTGGTTACGTGGGAGAAGAGGTGACCCCCTTCTTTCATATTTTTATGTATTTTTACATGTAAAATAGTTCTTACTTCATGGCGGTCGGCTTCTGGAGGTTACCAGCAGGTAGTTAGGAAGTACTGCTTAGATGATGGCAGAGATAGATAGTTACATCAGTTGTGAATATTTGCTTAATTGCTATTAGCTCAAAATATTACTAATCAAAATAGGATTGATGACATATGACTTCGTTCCATCTGGAGTTTTGCTTCTTACTGGCAGTTGGTAGGTGGTAAAATGCTAATGTGACAGTTGGAGTTTCCCTAATTAATATGAGTTGCCACTGATAGACTGGAAGGCAGATGGTTTTTGTACCCCTTACCATCTTTTCCCTTGTTTCCTGGTGCACTGCCACCAGCATCAACGTTAGGAGAGGCATCTGCAGCAAAAATTTGTGTCTAACCCTTACTTGTTCTCTGTGCAATTGGAGCGGCCAGGAGCTTTGAAATAGATTTGAGCAACTTTACAGCTGTCAAGTCTTGATTCCTTGGTTGGGAAATATTTGAAAGGCTGATTGGCTTGCATCTGACACGACTTTAAAGCGAAGTGCATGTCAATATTGGGTGGTTACATGAAGCAAATGCTTGTTTTTCCTTGTGGTTTGTACTGTCGAGGCATTGTTTTGTTTGTATCTTCCCTATTGTTTTAAGAATCGTGGCAATATAACAGAATTTTATACTTTATATCCTTGGCAGGTGAATATTGGATTGATCCTAATCAGGGATGTGTTGAAGATGCTATAAAAGTATACTGCAACATGGAAACTGGAGAGACCTGCATTTCTGCAAATCCATCAACTATTCCACGTAAAACATGGTGGGCCAGCAGATCATCTGACTTGAAGCCCATTTGGTACGGCCTTGATATGAACAGGGGATCGCAGGTAACTAAATGTATTTAGTTTCAAGAATTAGCTACTTGTGATGAACATTATTTCCTTTTGATGTAGAATTTCATCTGCTCTACCGAGCAAATTTGATTTCAATTACAACATTTTGTTTCTTGATTTGACTGACTTATACACAATTATTTGTTATTATACAGTTATTATAGAAGGGGAAAAAATTGTACATCTAAGGCAGGACTGATCTGCCACTGCTGGTAGATGTTTATTTCTCTTGGCCCTAAAAATTTTCAGCCCTAAAAATTGTCAGCTCTTCTGACAATCTACTTTAGAAACTTAGTTTATTTGTCCCTACTGTGTATCTTTGCCCTAATATGTGACTGCAGTTGCTCCTGTTTTAATTGAATTCTACGCTTTCTGAAAGAAAGCTCTTTAGTGCTGAAAATTACAAGACTCATTGAAATTCTCTCGTTGTATCTATTTTTTGTAGAAAATAAGGCTGTCGTTAGTTTTCAAGTACTCAATGCTGAGTCTGTCAGTTTCTAGGCAAACAAGAACTTTGTCCTTAGCTTTCTGTTCAGTTTTCTTTCTGTGATAAGCCCGCTTCCTAAGTTAGGCTGAACTCTCCTGCTAAGTGACAGAAATTCATGCTATGTAAAACATAATTAATGGACCACCTTTTAATAATTTTTATTCCTGGTTCATTAAATTAAAAACAAATATATTTTCAGCTGTTATTTCACATAGAGCAATTAAATATCTTAAAAATGAACATGTAATGGGTAAATATAATAGGGATTTTATCAATCAGAGAGTTCCTGTTGACAGGTTAGAGTTTCGAACAGATGTAGCATTAAGAAAATATGTGGCATTGATTGCTTTTTTTGAGATGCTTTCACTTACTGTGAAGTTTTGGAGAACTTTCCTTGAACCAAGAGGTCACAGTTGACATTTAGCTGCCCGCAGCGCTACATAAAGAGGTTTTTTGTTTTGTTTTGAAGTACTGTGCTCTTTGGAGGAAGAAATTAGCTTTTAAGTTGGAGAAGAGAAGGCTCCAGGGAGACTTTGTTGTGGCCTTCCAATGCTGGAAGAGAGCATGTGAACAGGAGGGGAACGGCTGTTCATGAGTGTGGATAGTGACAGGACAAAGGGGAATGGTTTTAAACTGAGACGGGGGAGGTTCAGATTACATATTAGGAGGAAGTTTTTCACTCAGAAGGCAGTGCAGCACTGGAACAGGTTGCCCAAGGAGGCTGTGGATGCCCCACCCCTGGAGGCATTCAAGGCCAGGCTGGATGTGGCTCTGGGCAGCCTGGTCTGGCGGTCAGCAACCCTGCACATAGCAGGGGGGGTCGAAACTAGATGATCATTGTGGTCCTTTTCAACCCAGGCCACTCTGTAATTCTGTGATTTTGAGTAAAACTGTAAAAGAATATTTCATTTTTGAAAACGCTGCTCGATTTGGTAGCTTGCATTAGAAACTGTTTAGTAGTTATATGCACTTACTACAGATGCTAATTAATACACGTCTGATGTTGCTAAGCAAAGATAACATTTTATGATAAATGACAGCGGTGACATGCAGGATTTTCTTTTTTCCTTGCCAGTTCCAGTGAAACGTTTTCATTTTTAGTCTTTCTTAACTTTTTTCTATGGTGTAACGATTTGCTAAACACAAATCAAATGGAATCTTTGCATGAGGGGAAAAATTGTCAAGAATTCAAACATCGTTGTTATTTGTAGTAATACTGCTATAATGTTTTTTAGAAACAATGGCACATCATAAAACATTCATATTTTTGCGGAAGCTAATTATGTGATGGGTATCTATATGCAGAATTTATGTAGTCAAACTGGCTGTTTGTGACATTTCTACATGCGGTACATGACCTGTAGAAAACCACCTACTGCAGTTGCAATATAGTGGGTACGCTATAAAAGGACTTTCTCAGCTTGACTTTTCTCATTCCAGTTGAGCTTGTTGTAAAGCACTATTTCATTCCGCCTTTCTGTTGTTCAGCTTCAGAGCTGAATGGCCAAAATTCTCCCAAAATGATCCCTGATACAGGCTATTATTGTTTCCTCATCCTCAGCATCCAGGAAATTAAGAAAGAAATCATTCTTAGATTTTATATAGTAAAGCTCCTGCTAATCGTGTCTGGGAAGAGTTACAGCAGTGATGTTTATAAAATTCACAAGCTGTTATTGAATTTTTATGAATGATGATCTATTTCATGTCTTCTCAGTTTGTGTACGGGGATACAGCTGTCACTCAAATGACATTCCTGCGCCTCCTGTCAAAGGAAGCTTCCCAGAATATCACTTACCTCTGTAAGAACAGCGTTGGGTACATGGATGACCAAACTAAAAGCCTGAAGAAAGCTGTCATTCTGAAAGGGGCCAATGACCTGGAGATCAAGGCAGAGGGAAACAGCCGATTCAGATACACTGTTCTTCACGACAGCTGTTCTGTAAGTTGACTTTCTGTTCTTGGCATGGAAGAACAGGACTTCTAGCTTTTGATGGTGGCAATTCTTGATTTGGAAAGCAATCCATAGAATAAGAAAAATATAACGCTGCAGAATTTCACTAAGAGTTACAGAAGTAACTGAATAGGCATTTTACTGCAATTCTCAGTATGTGTAATCAATGTCTTTAGAGGATATTTTTAAATTAGTAGTTATTAGTCAGCACACTGAGGATACATATCTTCCCAATTTGCAATTTTGCAAACAGTATTTGTTATTTCTGTGTGAAATCTCATACATCGAATAATCTCAAGCACTGGTCTGCCAAGTGGGTAGGATTACTGCAGCAGTACTCTAGAGAAAATTCTTTGGTATTTAGTCATTTCAGACTGACTGAAATGGAGAGGAAAATGTTCCTTCCCCAGAAAGTTTTAGTAGCCTTAAATCCAGTGAGTGAGTATAGTGTAGATTTTGTCAATAGCATTCTCAGCTAAATCCAAGAGATGGGCAAAATTTGACTAAAATTAGTCTTGCACTTGATATAAATCAGAATACTCTCCGTGTTTTAAAGGAATGTACTTCAAGTATGTGCGTGCAGGTACATATACACAGAAAGAAGAAATTAATAATGAAAGGAAAAATCAATCCGTCTTGAGGGGGGAATCCTCCTGTATCATTTGGACAGGTCTGTTCATCACAATGAAAGCGAGACATATACGTTTTAAAATAAGGTACAGTGCAGAGAGGAGAGGATTGCTCAGCAGAGGTACAGTGAGATAATCCTGAAATATCCCAGACAGTTGACTCACCCAGCTGGACTTTAGATGAGATCTGGATTAATTTTTCTCCTTTTTTTTTTTTTTTCTGTCTTTCAGAAACGTAATGGCAACGTGGGCAAGACAATCTTTGAGTACAGAACGCAGAACGTGGCACGCCTGCCTATCATAGATATCGCACCGGTGGATGTTGGCAGCACTGACCAGGAATTTGGAATTGAAATTGGGCCAGTTTGTTTTGTGTAAGAGGAAGGGGGGAAATTAAAATGGTACTCAGCCGCAACAGCAATTAAACTCATGAACTTAGACTGATTGAAGTTAATCCTGGGACTCTTGAAGTAATGGCTGATATCGGATCAGCACTGTATATACAGTTTCTAAATGCCCAGCCTCCTTTTGAATATTTATTTTACTTACAAACCTTCCGTTTTAAATGGTTGAACCAACTTCTTGCGCAGCAGTACAATTATGAGAGAAACAAGGACCACCTTTTTAAAGATAACACGAATCCTTTTCCTCGCTTTTCTTTCAGATTACTTCAGAATTTACAGGTATTCAAAATAGATAGTTTTTATGTGGGACTACGTAAAGCTCTAATGGTAATTTCTTTTGCTTGGATGCATAACGAATAACAGAAAAGTGGAGCGCTTTTGTGAACTGTTTGATATTTTTCAGTCCTATCTACTCTCTCTACCCCAGTTTATCTTCCTGTGGTTGCTACCGTCATAGCTATCCGTGTCTCTTGTAGACGGAAATCTCTCGGACAGGATCATCTGAACCTGGCGTTGTCTTTCTTGCGCTTTTCTATATAATAGTCTGCTCGTAAGAGTTTTCTACAGCCACCATTAATTTATGAAGTAGAATTACTACTGGGGTAAATACAAGATTTCAGAATAAGTGTCCCATTTATTAAGTTTTGAGGCCTGATGTCACTTCTCACGATGGATCTGTGCAATTCCATTAAATTATGATTGATCTTCAACATATATAGCAAAGCCAACACTTGTTGATTGTTTTCCAATACTTGCCCATCTAATAAGCCATTATGTATCAAATTATGCCAGCATCTTATATACGGTGCCAGTGTTACATGTGTTGCCGATCATTCATGTGTGTACCAGACCAGTTGCTAATAAAGAGAGAAATTTTAGAAATCCCTGATTTTTAACTGGCATCCAGACACGCATTGCCAGTAATTTTGACTTGCTGGTCTCAAACTGTCAAGGCAAAGAAATTCCACCATTTCTTAGCGTGAGCTACCTCATCTCTGAAAGTTGGGATGCATTTAATATTCGTTTTGTTATTTTAGGTACTGAAAGGTGCTATGCTTCTGTTATTATTTTGAGAAAGGCGATAGGCAGGGCAAAAAAAAACAAACAAAAAAAAGTGATGGTGCTAAACAGCTCTGTAGAAGGCTGACGAAATAAAGATGCTGACTCAGTATCATTTTCAGAGTTTAGCTGTTAGGCTTACTGTGTTTGAGAGAACAATGTTACAGTGCATTTATTTGTTGGTCATACAGTGTATAAGATGTTTTGTACCACCAGCATGCTTTATTTTGTAAAGTATGTGGGTACAAAATTACTTACTTAGTTTTTTATTTCTTAATTGCATCTGTGCTCTCCAAGTTTTTTGTTTGTTTCTTTAAAAAAATAAAAAATAAACATCTGGGGCCATCCCTAAAGAAAGTCATGCACATAGCTTTATTCATGTATCTTTGCAAAGCATTTAATTAAATACATGCTTCTCGCTATTTAAGTGGTTTCCTTTTTGTAAAACTCCTTCCAGTGTGTTCCGTATCAATTAATTTCCAGAAAGGTAAAAATGGAAGCATTTTTTTTTTGTTGCTGTTTGAATAACTTCTTTGCAGTGTGTTCGCCTGAAGTATTTTACACATAGGGAAATGAAAGTATGCTGAATAACACCTTATTTTGTCACAGTTCTCACAGGGTAGTTGTCAGTTTGCGTGGAGCTGTCACAAGAAACTCTAGGAAGGCTGCCAAACTGATATTGCTTTTGAGACTCCAGCAATTAAAATGGTTTTACGTAAGACTGGGTAAAGTGCGATTTATCTGATTCCACGCGTCCATGTAAGTTACCTCTGACAGATAACAGCTTTTGGATGAGCCATAAGGCTGTACTGTATCAAGGCGGGCAAGGATTTACGTTCCTTTCTTCCTTCTGAAAATGTAGGAGCTTTGGAAGTTTCCAGATTGTCCATATGCACATCCACTGGGACTAGGAACATAGAACTGTAAGATGCTCATCACCGTAATCTGTTTTCTTTCTTTTCCCTGTTGGGAGCAGTAGGATTTTTTTTCTTTTACCAGCGTAGAATTACTGTTAATATGTGACTCATGACTCGGCATGTTGCATTGGATCCTTAATAGGAAATCTACACTGTATTGATTGCAGGGAATAATCTGAGGAATCTGTTGGCTCGCTCTAACACGTTCATGCACACGTGTTATCCAGGGTCTGTGATCACGCCTCTAAGCGTCAGTCAGATGCACAAAGTAAATAACATTTGGTGTATAGATAATGTTAGAAAGTTATTTTAAATTTCTTGTGTTTTGTCAGTGAAGTGTAAAAATCCCTGTTTATTGTAATTATTTTTGTGAGGTTCTTGAAGGAGAAGTGTATGTAACTATAAGAGCACCTATTACTTCCCTTTTTGAGTTGTTCTTATCACACCTCCATCTCCATACAAAGCGTGCAGTATTTCCACAGGGATGCACCTCAAGTAGTGAAAGAGAGCTTTAGCTGTAAGGCACCCCGAGACAGTCTTCTGTAAAAAACCATCACTGGAGGACAGCTGAGGCAGAACCTTCACATGAAGTTTAATAAAGAGTCTTTATAATAATTTTTAAAATAATAATAGGAAGAGTGGGTGGAAGGGTGGATTATGGGAACATGGCTTTTCTCGTCACATAGCATGGTCTCAGGTAAATACATCTTGAATTCCAAGAGCGTAGATTGAATGATCTGATGATTTGCAAGACATTGATTAGCTCATAAAGTAGCATTAATTAAATATCAGCTATTTAGGACATTTAGTACAACTCTTCTGTCTCTGTTGCAGGTGGCTTCAGAAATAGTAGAAAAGGCACTTCAGAACAGTTAGGATAATGAAATGTCAAAGGCTGAATCGAGATGAATTTGATAGTTGTAAGAGATGGTTACTTGTTTTTCCTAAGCGACTCTGGAGCTACGAGGTACGGTTTAGATATGGTTTAATAGCTTGTGGTACTGGGAATGGGAGGGTGGTTGGACTAGATGATCTTGCAGGTCGTTTCCATCCTTGCGATTCTATGATTCTCCTATAGAACGCTGCCTTGAGAGAGAGATCTACTGGGAGCCCTGCAGTTCTAGCTGGCACCTCTCAAATGCAGCTGTGCAACAGCCACTAACTTCTCATCTAGGAGGTGAAATCCCATTGTTTGCTGCTGATAATTTGGCACCATAGTGAATGATGATAATGGTGGAGTTGACTATGATGCTATGTAGTTTTGATGTTGAGAGTAAGCAGTATTGAGATGCTAAAAAGATTTTAACCAGTGCATCCGGATTGTTCCTAAGCTTGTATCTCACTGTTCAGCTTTTATCCCTGTGTCACTGAACTGTTGACATAAAATATCGGACTTTGTATGTAATGACGTGGCTGTTTATAGGCTGCTGTGAGCGGCCCTATCAGTGCTACAGGATCCCGTCCTTTCACTGAGAACAATGAAGCAGCCAAGTATGAACTCTAGAGCTATTCTCTATAATATATAATAGATATATATATAGATTATATATATATATATATTCTCTATACTCTAGAATTCCTTAATTGTTCAACATCTGGGCTTTGCTGTCATACTCAGAATCCATCTTGGATTTCTTTTCTCTTGGAGCGACTCCTAACACTGATGGCTCCTTACAGCGTTTTTAACTTGCGAATTTCTTACATTTTAAAACTTGAAAAGAATTTGTTCTTTCTTAGGGAGAAAAATTGTGGACGATCTTTCAAATCTGGTAAGGGCCAGGAAGGTTGTAACAAATATTTCCAGAAATGGAAAAGTGTGTTTCTCTGCAAGCACAATGAGCAATGAATTGGGGTTCAAGTATTGCCGAGTCTGTTCTTATTTCACTGTTTTACTGTTTGACTAGTTTTAGTAGTCACTCACCTCCTATTTTGATAGCAGTTTAATTATTCCTTCTCTGAGATGTTTTCTCTTACTGCTACCTGACATCACATGTTAATTTGTTTTGAAAAATAAGGGACACAGAAGAGAATTGGTCATGGTGTTACATTTACCTTGCCCAGTGGTTTAGCTGGGCAATATTAGCGTTGCTTTATATTCTGCATACTGAAGCAATGTTAATAATGTAGCTTTACAAAGAAGCAAATGTTCTTGTCCCTTCTGTATTTCCTGAGGAGCTTAGCTCTTGTCTTAGTTTCAGGTGGGATGGAATTTTTTCTTTAGTGAGTCTGGTATGATGCTGTGTTTTGGTTCCAGGGAAAAAACAATGTTGATAACACATGGATGTTTAAAGTTGCTGCTAAGCAGTGTTGTGTAGAGCCACAGCCATTCACAGCAAAGGGCCCAAGGAGCTGGGAGGGAATGGAATTAAGACAGATGACTTAAACTGGCCAAAGGGATATTGCATACCATACGGCATCAGGTGGAAGGAGTTCTGAAGGGAGCCGGATTCATCTGGCTCTCTTGCACTGCTTGGGAGCTAGCTAGCCATCAGTTGGGGAGTGGTGAGCAATTTGCTCATGTATTGCTTGTTATAAGCATTCATATATATATGTGTGTGTGTGTGTGTATGTGTATGTATAGTCATAACAGTTATCCATCTTTTTCCTCTTCTTTCTTGGTAGATAGTTTTATCTCAGCTGGGAAGAGGGAGTGAATGACCGTGTGGTGCTGAGCCATGCAGCAGGTTAAACTGCAACCGTGTGGTGCCCAACATGGGGCTTGTCATAGAGATTGGAGTAAGCTCAGGACTAATTGATGAGGGTTGTGGGTACTGCAGATGTGCTCTTCTCTGACCTTTTTGTTAGTCGGCAGAGAAGAGGCCAGGTATTTTATTGATCGCGTCCACAGGGATCTGATGATGTTCATCTTGCCATTTGATTCCTAAGAACCGGATCTCCTGTGCAGGTCCATTGATTTGCCTTATTGCAAAACCAGCTTTTAGAAAGATTTGGATTATTTTCTTCCCTTTCTTAAAAACTTCTGCTGTGCTGCCCCACATGATGTTGTTGTTGATGCATTGCAGTTGGTCAGGAGCTTCCCCTGTTCTAGTGCAGTGGGTATCAGCCCCTAACAAACGGCGGGGCTGTGTTTCCACCCCTGTGGCAGCAGAGTGCAAGCCACAGATCACCTTCATTTGGAGGGGTTTTAATTGTTTGGTGTGGGGCTTGAACCTGCAACCCTGGTATTAAGAGTTTTGTGCTACTGACCAAGTAACCGCAGGGTGTGTCAAAAAGGCCAAAGCAATTCAATTGCAGCCATGTTCTCTACCTGGGCAGCAATATCATTCCACACTGCAGCGGCCCAGATCGGTCTGCTTCCACTGCTGTAACCAGCCCCATATGGCATTTGCCACCCACCGGGAGTCGGTAGAGACAGAGCAGTGGTCGCTTTCCTGATACAGCGATGTGTAAAGCCAGCTGGCTTTAGTCACTTCTGTAAATTGGCTATTTTTTCTCATCTTGTGGTAACTTATTATAAAGCAGAGCCTCTTAAGTGCATGTCGCCTACTCTTGTGGCTCTGAATGCATGTGTCTAAGGTGATCACAGCCTTACAGAGAGCTCTTTCTGTTTGGATGCTTACAGGGTGAGGAAAACAAGGCATTAATGGTTTAGTCCTCCCTGAATGAGGCTTTTTCAGCTTACAGGTTTGAGTGTGAATGCTTCAGGGGCAGAGTGACAGAGAAAAGGAATTAGCCTCCATTTTTTCTTCTTAAAGGCTGGAACAACTTGAGGTGTAGTTTCTCCACTCTCATTGCATATGGGCCTTTCCCTTTCACCTTGCTCTAGCTCAGTGGTTGTTCTGCTGTCTCTGCATGAGCACAGAAGTTCACGGTCTCTCTCTATCAGGTGCTTTCCTTACCTAATTATTAGCTTTTCTTTGGGTATAGTACATATTCATGTCCTCAGTTTTATTACTGAAGATCCTTAGAGTGCTGGGATACTACGTAGCAAAGGAAGAATGCATCAGGCAAACATCATAGCTAACAGCAACACAAATGAGGCCTATGAAGCATAGCAAGCAAAGACTGGAGCATAAGAAAGAATTCTTCTCTATGAAGGCAAGTAAGGAGTCCTAAATATGGGTTAAGAACAGAGCGGTAACTTTCTTATGGCTGCTTGTTGAGGGACTCTAGGTTTTCTTTGTCCTACGGTTGCCTGAAACTGAGCTAAGCAGTTGCCAGACTGGTAAACATGGGATGAGTATTGCATGCTGACACGGTTGAAGAATATGAATTGTGCATGAAAAGTAAGAAAGTGGTTGAAGCTTTGATAGCGAGGTCAGGTGTTGAGCACCTCTAAGCACAGAGATTGCCCAGCCTCTCTGGACAACCTGTACGAGTGTTGGAACGCCCTCACAGTTGTGTTTAGTTGGAATCTCCCATGCTTTGGTCTGTGACTGTTGCCCTGTAAGTGGGCACCACTTCAGAGGAGGTTGGGTCCCTTGTCTGCTTTTTCTCCCTCAGGTATTTAGACATATTGACTGCTGGACTCATCCCGCTAAGTCCACGTCTCTTGCACTGCGGAGCCCAGAACTGGACACAGCATTCCAGGTATGGTCTCACTAGTGCTGAGTAAGCAAAAAGGATAGTTAGGAATATCCCTTAGAAACACTCTTGGAATCTCAGATGGGATTCCGGAGAGATTTTCCAGTTCTAAAACTGAGTAACAAATTAATAGAATATCCTACCTGAAATTTAAGAGAAGTTATCAGGATACTTCTGCGCGGTAAACCTGGGACTATACAGAGGTATCCCTCAGCAGGCTTTTTGCCCTAGGAATCTGCAAAGTTTCTAAATAGCAGTTAAAATAATTTATCTAATCCCTGAATTAGTCACTTCATCTACGTATTGTTTTGTATTCTTTTTATTTTGGGAAGTGAAGGTTACACTTAAGTGCTGTTTCTTGCTAGGCAGTGGGACTCCAGGAGAGAGACCATGTTTGTAAAAAGAATAGGGCTGAGAGAATAAAACCTTTGTAGAAGGAACAGCAGGGCAAAATGGTAAGAGTGTAAAAAAGAAAAAAAAGAAAACAGGATTCCCTGTCAGGTAGGCAAATACCATTAAAAAAAAGAAAAAAAAAAAAATTGATAATAGAAATGATGGTGTTATCAGCAAGACAAAAATGTAAAACAAAAGATAAAGTAAAATCTGCTTTTTGATATGTTGGAAATGCTAAAGGAACTGTGGGACAAAAAGCCAGTCAGGTTTCAGTCTTGGTTGGAATGGCTCTGTTATCTGTGACAAGCAGTACTTTTTTTTTTTCTGACTCTAATCTCTCATATAATGTTAAATTTACACGCCAAAGGAAGTTGCATACATATAAATATGTACTTGAATATATATAAAATCAGCTTTGAGCTTAAAAGCAGACATTGGTGGCTCTGTCCATCCTTGGTAGATCTCTACTAGTTGCCTGTGCAAAAAGGTGTCAATCCCAGAAATGCTGTGGTCTGTGAACTTGATGTGCTGCCTATAACAGTGTGCAATGCTGCTGCTGCTACTCTGAAAGTGTCAGGTAAGATCAATTTTATGTGAGAAATATTATAATAATAGAACAGTTGGAGCATTTTTCAGGGTGATTTAAATAACTGAGAAAGAAACAAGTCTAGAACTCAAATCTGCTAAAGCCCAGCCTGACTTTCTAAGCTAACTCTGGATTATTAACCAGCTCTATTCTGTACTGCTGTTATCTGAAAGCCTTTCTATTAAAATTGAAAATAATCAGGTCAGCCTACTAAGTGACCCTCTGAGAAAAAATGGAAGTGTTTGAATCACGTATATTACGGTGATGTCAGCCATTACTTTTCTACGAACACTTCTGTCATAAACCTAGTAATAAAACTAGTAATCAAAGACCTGATGACTTTAAAACAAAACAATTCCCCCCAGTCTCAGTTTTAATGTTGAATAACTCTTATTAGCCACACCCTCAGCCCCAGTAGCACTGGAGATCACCAAAGCCATCTTGAAAGACTACAACTGCCTATTTATTTAGACTGAGGTTGGGTGAGGGAAGAAGGATTGAGTGCTTTTATTTACTCTGAGCTGATGTGGCTTTGTGCATGGACGCCATTTTGGATCTTGCTGACAGAGCTGAATCCAGGCTGATGGTCAAAGAAGCTCACCGTGCTTCTTGAAGGAGAGGAACAGAAAAAGTAAGAAAACGTTTTATTGCATTATGCCATAAGTTGTGTCCCTTAGGATTACAAAGTTTTCCTTAAAGTGGTGCCAGAGTGGTGTCTCATCTCATTAATATGCTTGAGGAAATAGTAAAATATTCAGAAACAGTGAAATATAACAGTGTTGTGAAACAACAAGGAGTTTTATTAAGGTATTTTATTATGTGTCTCTGTAAGGAATAGACCAACAACCATTTAAAAGCTTACAAAGATGGTTAACCTTCAACACTATAAATGTGTTAATGTGACAAAGGAAGTTCACAATTTTGCGTCTTTATTGACTTTTACAGAGTGAAGGGAGAAAGTTCTCAGCTGTGACATGCCAATGACAATCTTTAACAGGAGACATAATTGCTTTTAATCCTTTATTTTGGTTTACCAAGCAAGTCGATAACCCTGACTTGCAGAGTTAGGAGTGAAAAATACATTAGCACCATCATGTTAGTCTTTTATACTTCCCTAATTTTAGTGGTCTTGACCAGCAATGACAGGAAAGTAGAGAAGCACCTTTGATAACAGAATACAATCCAACAACAAAGCTGTGGTGACTACTACCACTAAGGTATTAAACTCTTGAAGTAGACTGTACTTTTTCACAGCTGATCAGTACAGTAATGGGCAATTTTGTATGAAATGATTCCGCTGAATTGACCGATGGATTCAATGTAGTTTGACTGATTTTATCGATTTTCAGTTTGACTTAGCCCTGTTTCTGGCCATGTTGAGGTAGTTGAAACAGGGAAGCCTTTCTAGCTTTATGGACTGTATCTTAGAAGGAAGGGTAATTGTTGTTACTGGGAGCGATCAGTGCTTTGGAAATTGGCTAACATTCAACTAATAGAACACAGTGTTGGTTTTTTTAAGTGTTGAAGTTTAATTATAGCACCACGGAGACGTGTTCTGAAGATGGAATTTGGTTTTAAAAAAAGCAAGAAGCATTTTTACTGTACTTTGTGTAATAGCAAAAAAAAGTTAACCCTTGATATCAAACTGATTTCCCCCCAGAAATTTTGTAAATAAATAACTGGGCTACAGACGGTTGTCTGTACTAGCTGACAGGGTTAAAACAAAGGAGCACAGTTGGAGTGTGAATCTGTTTGCCAGGGTTTCAGAAAGAGCATGATCTTGATTTATAAGAAGCAGACCGGGCCAACGTCCACACCGAATTCCTGATCAGGACCACCGATATCGATGGGTGCAATATCAACCACAGGTAACCTCATTGTTTTGCGTGTTCTGTATTCAAACACAGTTTTACCCCATTCACCAGTGTGTTTCTGTGAAAGTAAAACAACCAAAAAGTTAGAGAAATCAGGGTTAGGCCAGATGAAAATTATCCTACAGTGCAATGTATGTCATACTTTTTCCATATGAATGTATTACTCAAAGCACCAATGAAAGGACACAGCCAAAGCGAGGGGGAGTGAGGAAGACAGATGGGGGGCGGTGATGAGCGGCAGGGGGTCCCCGCTGGGCATGTAATAGTGGGCACGGGGAAAAGGAAAGGAAGGGAAGGGGGGGAAAGGAAGGGAAGGGGGGAAAGGGTTTTCACTTACAGTACAGCCGTCTTCCAGTACAGCATACATGTACTTGCTGTTTCCTTCAGCCTTTATCTCTGTTTCCACTGAGCTCATCAGTTTCAAGGCTTTTTTAACATTTCCACTGACTTGATCCATGTAGGCAATGCTGTTCTTGCAGTGGTAGGTGATGTTTTGGGATGCACGGCTCGAGAGGATGCGAAGGAATGCCAGCTGTACTTCAGAAACATCTTCAGGTAGGTCAGGGTCTCCATAGCTAAACTGCAAAGTAGAACATGAACAGCAGCTTTTATTTAGTTGTCTCTAGAGGTTCTTTATGTTGTTATTATTTCACTCCTTGCAAGTTTAGCTCAACTTCGAGTATTTCTCAGTACTTTTTGACTATATTGCATGTAGGACCTTTTTGGCTATTATCTGTGGCAATTTCTTACCTGGAAACCACCCTTCATAGACTCTCCAAACCATACGTGTTTCTTTGCATTGCTTTCCGTGGTCCACCAGTTCTTCCTCGGCACTGTGGCAGGATTAGCATTGAGGCATGTCTCACCTGTTTCCATATTGCAGTAGACTTTAATAGCATCCATTTTACAGCCTTGGTTGGGATCTATCCAGTACTCTCCTGCAGGTGAAAAAAAGTTCAGGGGCTTAGCATGTGTACTTGGAGAAGCTTTTTACCTTATGGTGACAGGGTTATTTCCATTCCAGAAACCTGTGCCAAATTATAAAGCTTATTCAATTCTGATAGTGTAGAAGCAACAAAATTCGGATGATATAAAAATGTACTGAGTTGGTAAGAATAGTGAAGTCTGACGCTTGAATTAAGTCAGTACAGAGCTTACCTTTCCTACATTTTTGGACTAAGATTGTAACAAAATTTCTTTTATAAGACAACAAAGGAGTGGATTGATGTCACTGTGATTCTCCATGAATGAACAAAGAACTGCAAGTTTTTAGTTATTACTTCACTTATCATTTTTAAAAAAAACATGAACTTTACACTGCACATCTCTGCCTTTACTTACTTAAAGACCATAACAATTAGGAAAAGAAGAACACAACATCATCTGCTTCCATTACTGCCAATAAAAACCTGACATACCACTCTTGAGCTCAGGATGGCAGAATTTGAGATCTCTGCAGTTACGAGCTGGATTCTTTCGTGATCCATCAGGACTGAGGATATTTTCAATCTGGTTATTAATTGTTTTCATTGAAGACATGATTTCACCCAGGTTGATCTCATTTTCTTTTGGCTCATCTCCGAATTCGTAGCCATAGCCCACTGGACCTTTTTCACCAGCACCAAGGGCACCTATGCCACCACCACAGCATGGACCAGGAGGACCAGAAGGACCAGGCAGACCAGGTTGGCCTGGTGGACCCTGAGAGGAAACAAACAAAAAGGGAACAAAAATGAAATGGTAAAGAAAGGAAACAGGCATAATAAATCCAAAAACAATCCTAAGTGAAGGAAAATAAGAAACAGCAGGAAATAAAAAATGAAGCACAACAACAGGTAATAGAAAATTAAAAAAAAACACACATGTGAAACAAATGAAGAACCACAGCCCTGTTTTAGATTTGGAAGACACGGGGCGAGATCCCTACTCTCCCTATACCACGGGAAAAGTCTTGTAATTATCTGGAACTAACTCAATACCCAGTACATCACAAATTACACCCAACTACAAATGATTTGAACTTCAACTTCAGCGTTAATAACCAGATCATTTCCTACCAGCATTTTCCAACGCAGATACTTAAATACAAGAGAGTATTTTGTTTAATGAATAGCCCCTGAAGTATCATTTCAGCATGCACAATTTACTTACCGCAGGGCCGCTTTCACCTCTGTTACCCCGCGGGCCAGGAGGGCCAATTGGACCTGGATAGCCACTTGTACCATCCTTTCCAGGGG
The DNA here is from genome assembly GCF_019238085.1 of Lagopus leucura. Lineage (NCBI taxonomy): Eukaryota > Metazoa > Chordata > Aves > Galliformes > Phasianidae > Lagopus > Lagopus leucura. The sequence goes on from NW_024962267.1 coordinate 14,752,852, forward strand.
GTCCAGCTGGTCCTGGGGGACCCTACAACCAAGATGAATACAGTCATTATAGTCAAAATAGATTATCGGATAATTTCCATTTCCTAATTATTTGAGACGCTTCCAACATTGCTGCACAGTTTATTAGATGCCTCCTTTTTCTTTAACAGTTGCTGGTTCAGATGGCCTCTCTAAAAACACAACCCAACGTATTCAATATTCCCTCCCATTATCTTAATAAAAAAGCCTTTCTTACCCTTGCTCCTGAAGCTCCTGGACTTCCTATTGCACCTTGCGGACCTAGGGGGCCCTACAAAGAAAAAGTCTTTGGAGTGATGTTTTGCACCAAGGTAAATGTTTATTAACATTTTAAAAACGTCTTCATAATTAACTGAAACTCAAGCTTAAAAAAGGACTACGTCAGGTATGAGAAAGAGTGGATGCTCTTCTTACACCAGTTAAAATTGTAAGAACTTTTATGATGTGATTAAATTAAGTTATACCATCTAAAATGCAAGGAAGCCAACTGATATCAACAAGTATTGAGTGTCATATACCTAAGAATATATACATCAAGGCTTAAAACACCGATTAAATCAGATGTAATCACATTTCCAACAAAGTTACTTAGAATCTGACAACCATTCATGTCCAAGTGTTTTTTGTTGTTTTTTTTCTTAATACATTGCTCTTTTATTTATGCGTGAATCACAAAGAGCTAAACTGTTCATTTTAAAACAACGATTCATGGTTTATACGAGAATTTATCAGACTTTTTGTTGCTAAGTGAGTCAAAAAGGTCAATAGGGTATATCCTGTTAATTACTTAAATATAGGTGGTATTTATAAGTATAACTTCAATTTTTGTCATTGATAGGGGCAGAGTAACTAGACAAGTTTTCTTTTCTCAATTCTCATTTCTGTTGTGAGTGCTATTAGTAGCACTGTTTTAATTCAACACAAAATAACCTGCTCTTTACATTTTTTCCTAAATACCTAAGGCATGCCTGTCAATTACCTTTCAATTTCAGCCCTTAGCAACCATTATAATGGTAATGCATGTTTACAATTCATTCCTTTGCCATTTCATGCCAATTACGTTCCATTATTTATTATTGAGCGATATGCATGACAGAAGAGATTGCTGGACTTCGAATAGATTCTATTTTATGGATTTTATGCTTGTTTAACACAGGTGTCCTATTGTATAGAATTACATGTTGAAATTTGCGTCTTCGCTGTTTAATCAGGAATAGCCTATATATGTGAATGCAAAAAGTTATTTTTTTCTAGTCAGATAGACACTGCGCTCCTAGCAGCTGCTTCTAGTTCTTTATTAATACTTATTTCAGGTTAATTCGCTAATGGTAAATTACTGAATGCATCTGAAAAAAGTCAAATTACTACTTTGCTATTTTTATTTTTGTTTTCAAATCAGCTAGCTGGGGCCCAACCATATGAACTGACATTGCTGTCCACTCCTAATCCAATGCAATATACTCACAGGAGGACCAGGGAGACCAGGCGTACCAGGAAATCCTCTATGACCCTTGATGCCGGCGCTGCCTCGTTCACCAGTTTCACCTTTATCACCACGAGGACCTTGAGGACCCTTTAAGATTAGATTTGTGATAAAAGGAGTATGTCAAGAAATAAGAGAATGGCAAAAAAAAAAAGCTGAGGAAACACTAACTGTATTATTTCAGTAATACTTAAAATATGACTTACAGCAGGTCCACGAGCTCCAGCAGGACCAGCAGAGCCAGGAGGTCCAGGTGGACCCTGTGACACAATAAGAACAAGATAGCGTGGAGCAGCTGCACTAGGCTTTATTTTCTGATATGCAGTAGAGTCAGACTCAAGGAAGAGCTGCACACAGACTAAGCTGAATTTTAGCCAGTCTTTTTATCTACCAAAGTCGTTCTGATGCTTGTATGCATCAATACCATACCTTGAGCGTAAGACCCCTTATCCATTTTTAAGTGTTCAGTGCTCACAGTGTTAGTGTCAGCACTTCACAAAAGTATCTTGAATACATACACAATTACTCCTTTTAGTTTAAATAAATAACAATACTTGTGCTGCACAACAATCATGTGGGATGGGAATTAACCGTGCTATGACGCTTTTTAGCATCCTAAGTATGTGGGTTTAGAACTTAATGTTGTCAGCATATAGTTATCAGCAATATTAACTGGCACGTTTTTCCACTTAATATTCTTATACAAGTGGTCCTCAATGCCAAAAGACTTCCGGAAAACAAATTAAAAGTAACGATAGCATCACCGTCCCAAACTTCTGCTCTTACAACTGCATCAAACAGATCGTGCAGGTGAAGGACACTTAAACATGCATTTGTTTTGTTTTTACCTGAAATCCTCTTTCACCAGCTTTTCCAGGGGCACCATTGTTACCTGCGGGTCCCGGGTGACCAGGAGGTCCTGGAACTCCAGGAGGGCCGCTTTCACCACGGTCACCCTGCAGACAGTCACAGTGAGGAAGAAATTTAGTGTTTTATATAATTATTTTCTGGTGTGTTAAAAGATTCAAGTTATGAGGCACAGAACTAGGTAAATGCATCATCAGATATGGCAGTTCACAAACACTGGTGATTCCTTACTTTACCACCTGGAGATCCATCCCGTCCAGGAGAACCATCTGAGCCAGGGTTACCCTAGAGGAGAATAATGAAAATTAAAATGGTGGTTTATTTAAAAAAATAACTAACAAAAAAGCCAACACGATCTGATTATAGATAGGCAGCATTTTCTCCAGTAATATGAAAACCTGTTCAGCAGCCTAGGAGAGCATTTTCAACAGTGTTCCGGAAGGTTGAAGGGTCCATTAAAGATTTTTCTAACATTTTATTTTTTAGCGTACAGGCACTGAGTTCTCTCACTTGCATTCCAGCAAGACAGAGACATGATCCCCAGGTGGAAAAGAACACAATGGACATTGTATGTTACACCTCCTTCAGGAAACTGTCATCTGCACAGGACTGTGCAGCAGGCGCTTGAGGGAAATTTTGCTAACCTTCAAGCTATGCCTACTTCCTGATTTTTCTGCATGTAACTCAAAACCTATCAGAAATGTCTAATGCATCCACTCACATCTCTGCCCGGCTCTCCAGGTAAGCCTCTCTGACCCATGGGACCTTGTGGACCAGGAGCACCACGTTCTCCTGGGACACCATTGACACCTGGTTTACCATCTTCACCCTGATGAAAAACAGAATAAGTTTTATCTGCAGATAAAATGTTTATTTAATGACATTGTATTATATATCTTCAACAAAGTAGGCAGTAATGAAGGATGTCAGATTAAGTGTAGCACCACTCCAACTTGGGCAATTGGGAATACTTGGAATACAAGAAGGAAGAACGCTCCCAGACTTCCTTTTCACCAATAGTAATACTCTATAGTATTATACTATATATATATATATTATATATATAATATATATATAAATAATATATTATATATAGTATACTCATAGAAGACACCTGAAACTGAGGAGCAAACTTTACTGTTTTATCAACTGGAACATACTAAGGACATTGTATGGGGACTATTAAATCACAGCCCTAACCTCTGATTAATCACCTGATGTAAGCATTGAGTTGACCACAGGAGCACAGGTGAAGGCAATTCACCTGTTCGACTGCAAGGGGTGCAGCCTGGTTCCACATCTAGACCACATTTAAGGGCTGAGTGTCACTGGGGAATGATCTCTTTCTGGAGATCTCTCCTCTTGGAGTTTTTCCTGTGAGCCCAGGACACAAGTAAGCTTTACATTTGTTTCCAATTATCCCTTTCTGAAGACCAGCTTAACTTCTCTGCATACTTGCTGATTACACAGAGGTTTAATCACCTCTTAAGTGCCCAAAAACAATAGCCAAAGCATTTAACAAATAATGACTGGCTATCCTAGCTACCAGTGATTTAACACCAAACAAGCTTCCCATCTCCTTTTCTCGAGACAGGTTAAACTGTTTTCCTGTTTGAGTGGTTATGTTTGAGCAAGAAAGATTGATAATGAAGCAAAAGTAACTGGTGGTAGCTGAAACTATGATTTAAATTCTCTAGAGCTTTTATACTTCATTTATTTCTCTTCAAGGGGTGAGGGTGGTTATATACTTAATGTAATTATAATTACTCTGATCCAAGAGTCTTAGAGACAACCTTAGAGACATCCAGTAACCACTGGCTGTCTCTAAGTCTGATCTTAGGGATGCAAGTGCAAATAACTGGACTAAAATCTCCCAGGCCATTATCTCGGTACATGAACACTTACCTTGCCACCTGCCATGCCAGCTGGGCCAGGGAGGCCACGTGGACCCGGTAAACCTGTACTGCCACGGCTGCCAATGATGCCTTGGGGTCCGGGGTCACCTGGTGTCCCCTGTTTAAAGAAAGGTTAGGCCAGTCAACACCAAGTGTCTCACTTCTGATCCTCAACACATTCAGCCCCTACCTACCATTGAACTTTCCTGGCTGGACATGTACTTACCCTCTCTCCCCGTGCACCTGGAGGCCCTTTTTCACCTGGAGCACCAGGCTCACCACGTAGTCCAGGAGGTCCTGAGCCACCAGGAGGTCCAGCATTACCAGGGGGTCCGGGAGGCCCATCCTTGCCTGCAGGCCCTGCATTACCAGGGGGACCTGGACTACCCTACAAATGTTCAAAATAAGACCATGAGCTGTATTATCTGAAAGAGTACGATGTACTTATTGGTAATTATCTTCCCTTGTCAAAGCCAATCCAATTGCTTTAACTTCCTAAAAGTAGATTGAGAGCACATCCCTGGTACACTGAGATCTGACCTTAAAAGGAGTATTTGTCTCCTTGACTACTGCTGCTTTCAGCCCACGTTTTTTTCCTCCCTGTTCTCGAGATGCATGGTTTCTGTAATACAACACCTGGGATGTCTAGTGGCTGTAGCACATCCAAGATAGGATACGCATTCCTCACCCAAACCTCTGCCTCCAAAATTTGAAGCAACTGATTTCAATAAACACTCATGCCTTATAACTTCAATGGTGCCATGGACATAGGCAGAAAGAAATGCTTTTCCATTAAAAAAAATATCCTAATTTGTTTTGTCATTTAGTGATATTTACATCTATCAGTAACTAAGCAACAAACTTGTTTATTCAAATAGAAAATATGTTTTGATGTCTTACCTCAGTTATAATATAACAATAGATAGTATTTTTTATTTAATATAATGGAAAACTGCATTTTATTCTTTGTATTTTCTTAAACTTCAAAGAGTATCTAAAAATCAGACTGGATTTTTTCTAATAAAGACAAGTGGGCGCATGTTGAACACTCAAGGACATTATGAAACAGTGTATGAGGTGTCTGTAAATAGATAATGCACAAGCATGACTTTTTTTTTTGAAAGCTAAGATACTGCAGGCTGGTGGATTAATCTCCCCATGAGCCCAGATCATACAGACAGCTTTGGTACAATAATCTTTCCATATTATTCTGTTTCATTCAAATTTAGTTTAAATTTTGTTCCATTTCATAAACAACTAAAAACAAATTCTCAAGTATGTATAAAATGTGGTTTTTAAAAAGAAAAAAAATCAAGTAAAAATCCTGAAGTATGCTTTTTTTTTTTTTAATACCATGACAAAGCAAGAAAAGTCAACAAAAACCTCAAGACTTCCACTGATTTCAATGGGCTTTGGAAAGCAAATTGTAATAGAAAAACGTGTACCAATTCCAAGTGGTAGAATTACTATTGCAGGTAAAATAAAAGGAGAAAATTTCTTTTGCAGAATTTTTTCCTGCAAGTCAGAAAGTCAAAAGAAAATTTTCAATGTAACACTGCTTACTATTCATGTCAAGGTACATTTTGTTTAATACAATGTAACAATAAGTCTATAAAGGTATCTGCAAAGTAAGAATAAAAGTTAAGAGGGACAAAACAACTTACATTGTTACCAGGGGGACCAGGTAGGCCACGAGCGCCAGGAAAACCAGCAGCACCCTACAAGAAACCAACACTTTCATCAGTTTCTAAAGGTTAGAAAAAAAGTGAACCAATTCATTTCTGTACAAAAGCTGCCTTTGAATTCTTTCAATTCAGATTTTAGGGAAAACAAGAGGTCCTGCAACTGAATATCAAGTTTTTTGTTTGTTTGGTTGGTTTTTGTTTTTTACATACTTATTTTTTAAATTCTAATCTCCCATCCCCCCCCCACCCCCCCACCTCCCCACTGTTTTTCACCAGGGGGATGTCCTTTATGTTCCCTAAGACCAATCATCCCTGAGAAATTTGGTAGAGACTGCAAATAAATCTAGTATCTGTTGGTATTTCATAGTTTTGGGTTTTGCCCCAACGATTGTTTTGGCATGTGCCTCTTTCTTATTAATATAATTGAACCCAAGATTTCCAAACACCTTGGATTTAATTACACCTTGTGATTAATCTACATCACGTTTGTTGTAATAGTCAGTGAGAAATGGCACTGTTTGTACCAGAGAGCTACTTACAGGGCCTCCAGGAGATCCACGTTCTCCCTTTACTCCTTGGGGACCAGGTGGACCCTATGTGGACAGAAACAGGTATTTTGAAATAATTTGAAAAATAGATTAACATTGTACATTCCATTGTTAAGCAGCAAGCAGCTCAAATGCTTGTGCTTAGGCCCAGCCACCCTGAGGCTGAGGGAAGGCTGAAGAAGCCTCTTCATTTGGAGCTGTAAGAGCAGCACAGACTTACTGGTGCACCAGGACCACCCTGTGGACCTGCAGCTCCAGGGGGCCCAGCCTCTCCCCTCAGACCAGGTGGGCCTCGCTCTCCTTTCCCACCAGGTTCACCATTCTGGCCCTGTAAGAAAGTTTTAACTACATTAAAGAATAATATAAACACAGAAAATAACACTGATGAAAAAACCTTATCCTCTTCTGAAGGGAAAAGTTTTATTGGTCAACTAGCATGGAAACGAACAGATAAAAAGAAATATATGTTGCCTTACGTTTGGCTGAGTACAGAATAAGCAGCAAGGAAATCAGTGTGTCTGTAGTCAAAGTAAGCATTCAAGTAGTCTCAGCAAGTCTGAGATTCAAGTCAATTTCATAAAGACGAGAAATCAAAAACCATATCCTATCGCTTTAAAAGACTTGTACTTACTGGAGCTCCAGGGAAGCCAGCAGGCCCAGGAAGACCTTGTTCTCCTCGCTCTCCCTGTAGAAAACATTAAGTCAGCAATGGGATTTGTTAGAAAAATACACTTCTTGTTATAAGTTAGAGAGTACTGTTGACTAGAACTGGAGTTCTTTTGTTTTAGCAGTCTTGGGACAGGAGTAAATGCAAACAATCAGAGCTAACAGCTGATCTTGAGCTCTAAGAGAACTGCTCAGGAATTAACTGAAAATTAAGTGTGAAACAATGGTTACAGTCATACCTATATAAACCCTGATCACAATTCATGGTAGTCCCTAGCTGTAATTGATGTGCTGTTTTATCAAAGATATAAGAAAATCAATTTTAGTAAGTTGATTTAACTATGACAGGATGGAAACAAAACTAAGACGTTCCTCTGCTTTATCTACCGACAGTTGGTTCAGACTCTTCCCTGATCTGTTACTGCAGCCTCCAATCCCTTTATGCTGCTAAAACACTGGATTTCTCTCAAGTCCTTAGCAGATGTAAATCCCAAGAGTCCAACAGAAGCTGAAAGTGCTCAGTTTGTCATGGTCTCAAGCTGCTTTTTGCTCTTGATAGAGACAGTTAGCAACACTGCTGTACAACTGAGCCATGGTAAAATCACGCTGCAAGAGGAGTGCTGTTGCTTACCGGACCACCACGGGAACCCACAGGACCTGGGGCACCAGCTGGACCAGTCTCTCCCTGTATGGAATGAAAACGGTTACCAGGACTTACTCCTCTGCCCAGGAGCTGGGCATCAACACACGACACGTTGATCACACATGACACGGTGTCATGAAGGACGCTTTACCTTATCTCCAGGTGGACCAGCAGGACCAGGAGGACCAATGGGACCCACGTTACCCTAAGATAATAACATATATGTAAGAAAAAGTTATTATTATATTGTGTATCAAAAATATGGAAAGTGTTATCTTCGTGATCAATACCATTCATATTTCAATGTAAACACGTGGCTAACGACATATAAATGAAAGCAGCTCTGTAATGCCGGTGTGCTGTTGCACAAAACATTTTGGACTGACATAATGAGATCACACATTTTTGAGAAGTATAACTTCTCATTCCCCTCCCCCTCCCATGTAAACCTAAAACTAAATCACCTCAAGTCAGTAGGTCTCTTCAGTGGTAAAATGAAAGTCATTGATAGCCTTAAATTTTATATACATTATGGGCCCATATTTCTTCACAATTTCTCCAGTGTCTGTCACCCAACTCCTTCATTATTTTTTCCATGATGATTTAATGCATACCTTATTTTTTAATCCATTTTTCTACTTCCTTCAATTCATACGATCAGCATTAATGTATCCGCTACCTCTCTTTACTTTTATGTACATACTGCTTGTGAATACTTGGATATATGTATATAATTCCAATTTGATATGCTGTGGATAGATATATATATATAACTATAAAGTCAACTGTGCAAGTATTCTGCATGACAGCCCTTGCTATCACAACGTCTTATACTTTGTTACAGCTGGAATATTCTTTCTCAGTTGACTTAATTCAGCAAGTTCACATTTTTTATTGCTTTTACAATCAGTATTCTTCCTCCAAAGCATGGTCTCCATTAAGTATAATCCTGTACTTGTTTAAATTTTTCCATTTCTGCTGAAATGGGCATGATCACAAAGAACAGCACTAAGACTAATTTAGTTTACAAAACCAGATTTGCACAGCCAGAATGTACTACAACAGGATTACTACTGTCACTCTCACATAGTATTTACTCACAGAAACTCTGCTCACATTTAATGTGTAGACAATATCAAGTTAACTCAGACACTGAAGCTTAAACACTCACTCGCTCTCCTCTTGCACCAGGAAGGCCATCAGCACCTTTACCACCAGGTTCTCCCTATAAAGAAATCATAAGTGTAAGAAAAAAGCAAAAGTAAAAAAAAAAGAGGAAAAAATAATCAAGCACACCCCCCTCCACCCCAAAATTATAACATTACTGAGGAGAGCATCTCATACTAAGTATATCCAAATGACTTAATTTCCTTACTGCGATCATATGTGGAAATATAAAATAGGATGACATACTCCCCAGTATTCAGCACCAGATACTGAGTATTTTGATGCAAAAACCCATACTGTTTTAAAATGGAGCCTCTAACAGGGGCATAGAATGTGGCATGTTGACATTAGCTTCATTAGATCTGTCCTGTTATATCCTTTCCCCAATGAGAGCTATTGGAGTAACATGTCTAGCATATACTACACTGACTGTAAAATGCTGTATTTTTCAAAGGTATACGTCCCATGTAACATTGCTAAACAGACCAGCAGAGGCTCTACACAATTAACACTTCTGAAATCTGTCCGAAAGTCAGCATATGAATAAATCCAAAGACTTGTGGAAGGTCAACACAGGAGTTAGCATACAACACACAGGATGTTCAAGATGGGTATGTTACCTTATCCCCTTTTGGCCCAGGACTTCCAGAAGCTCCTCTTTCTCCTGGCATTCCCTGTAAACCAGGCAGTCCTGTGCCTCCAGGGGCACCAGGGGGACCAGGAGGACCCTAAAAAGGGACAGAAGTCATTAGTAAGGACAAAAAAAAAGAACATGAATCTGAATGCTTCGCATAGCAAGGGGAAAGCAAGAAAGTCTGTGGGTACCTTGGCACCTTCAGAGCCAGCAGGACCTGGCCCACCTCTTGCTCCTGGAGGCCCTGGAGGACCTTGGGCACCGCGTTCACCTGGGATTCCATTTTCACCCTGTAACAAAGAAAGATGTTATCCTTTGTTGTCAGGTTCATATTATGTTAATTCATTCATGTAATTATAGAAATGAAGCTGTATGACTTACCTTAGGGCCTGGGAATCCAGGTCCTCCGATATCACCTTTTGGCCCCTGTTTAAAACAAAGTAAATCCAACTTAGCCATGAGCTTCAGTTAATGAATCCATGTTGTGGATGTCGCCGTGTTTCTCCCACCTTCGATTCCTATAAGCAGACTTCTCTGCACTGCAGAATGCTGATAGCTGTCTGATTTTGGCAATGTGATCTGAGAAGACCTCTGCATCATTTCTTTTTTTATTTTTTAATTATTTTGTGTGCGTCTGGGAAAAAAAACTTAAAAAAAACTTAAAAAAAAAAAAAAAAAAAAAGGAAACACCAAAACACCACTTACTGGCTCTCCAGGCTTTCCATTTTCCCCAGCTGGTCCTGGTCCCCCAGGCAAACCCTGTAAGGAGGAGCAATATCACCATTTAAGTCTATGTCACATAAGCAAACTGTGCATTTTCCTCCCTAGCACCCACCCATACCGATCCTTTACAAAGGAGGAGGAGTCAATTTGATAGCTAGAGGTTTAATGCAGCTCAACCCACCAAGCCTGCTGTCTGGTTTGCAATTCTGAACCATTGAGCAATGCATTCTGTCAATTAATTAATCTGTTTTACTTCAAAACACAACGCTAATAACATGAATCCTAATGACTTCCTTTAAAGGACGCAGTTGAGAACAAACACACAGCACCTGCAGGCCAGGTGAACCCGATGGTCCTGGTTCTCCTCTGTCCCCAGCAGGACCCTGGAATCAAACCAAAGATGAAAAAAATGAAATTGCTTATAGTTAGAGATATTCTCAAATAATTCCACACCACCTCTAACCTACACCTCCTTATCTTGAGCTGAAGAAGCCACTGTGCAATTTTAAGGCTAATATATCTTGGTATTTGCTCTTTTCACTCTAACCACCTGATTAATTCAGCAGAAATATTTACCTCACAGGAATACTTGACCTTAGTCTTAAATTGCTAGCTCTGATCAACTTCAAAAGGGAGTACTAATATGTCTCCATTAGAAACGCCATTACATCCCCCTGGCAGCAGTGAACTGACTTCTCATTTTGACTTACACTGGGTATATCTACCTCAGGTTTCTCCAAATCTTTTTTCTCCTAAAGCTTTGAGTATTAGTGTATGAAAAAATGGGCAAGAGCTCTAGTGTTTCTAGTCTTTGTCCTCATAAAAGGTGATTTCTTTATAACATACAAGTATTCTTTCCCTAAAATTGCATTCTGTCTAGGCAGCAGACAACCCTGGCAACAGTGGATAAGTGACTCTTCAGGTGTCCCACACTTACAGCAGGTCCAGGCGGACCAGGGAGGCCAACGTCACCATTCTTCCCAGCAGGACCCTGTAGCAAGACAAACATGGCTGAGGTTATGGGTTGATACAATTTTTATAATATCAGCCAAGTTATTCACTGTTAATGTTTTTACTATATTATTAAATTATGAGTAAAACTTACAGGAGTTCCAGGTGGTCCACCAGGGCCTCTTTCTCCATTCTTACCTGGCGCACCCTTACAGAAGAGAAAGATCACATGTTAAATACCTGTTCTTGTCCATGTACAATAACTTAACTGCAGCATCACACCTCCCATGAAGCACTGTAATTTTACCATGTGACTGCTCAAGCATAAACACGGGACAAATAGAAAAAGCCCACTAACCTCATTTCCTTTTGGACCAGGGAAACCCATTACACCAGGCTGACCACGTGGGCCTGCTGGGCCAGGTGGGCCAGAACGGCCAGGTTCACCCTGATTACCCTGGGATAGACAGAAAAGAAATGAACACATAACATCAGTTAAGTGAAATAAAAGCATATCTATGAATCATTAAAAAGCAGGCTAAAGATTCAAGATTTCAAGTGTATTTTACATTTCAACCATGCTTTTATATATGCTGTATTTCAAGTAACAGAAAAATAACATCTGCAGAAAGCTCTTACAAAGCAGCAGCACCTGAACTGCTCCTGTAAATTGAAACTAATGAGAGAAAATTGATCTGACTATGATAACAATGTACAGAGTAGACACTGTAGGATCACAGGATGTAGGACAGCGGGCAGACTGGCATCAAATACATGCAGCCTACGTACTGGAGGGCCAGGCTTCCCATCGCTTCCAGGACTTCCTGGAATCCCAGGCAAACCCTGCAAATGAAGAAAAAACCAATTGTGTTATTCTTCAGCTTAAAGAAACATAAATTCAGTTATATACAATATATTCAGTTTGTATTCAGTTTATACAATACATAAATACGAAAAAACCACCATATTTTTAAAAAATTCTTGGTTTTAATTTCTTTAAAATCCTTTCATTGAGGAGAAAAATTTGAAAAAGCTAGCAAATTACTTTGCCAGGAGTTAACATCGTTCTCTTACACTTACTGTAAGTGATCAAATCAGACATTAAACAAAATACACAGGAACAGTATTTCCACTATATGAGATTAAAACTAATTTCAGAAGTTAAAAAAACAATTTTCACTGTCTTGTACTTCAACAACAAAATTCATATGATGTCTTTAGTTCATGTTGTACTTTTTGAAATGCAATTATTTGTTTTATTTTAAATAGCTCCTTTCAATTTCCAATAAAATCTTCTGCAGCTCTGAAGAGCCTGCATTCAGGTTCAAATCTGTTGACAGCATTTGCTAATTCTTAGCATGGTTCACACAATATCATTATGTTCTGCACACAAATTATTTTCCAGCACTATGAAAATCCAACCAGTTACGTTTTCATTAGTTTGCATTAACTACAACTACACAATGTATAAAGAACTAAATATTAAACTATATTTAAACAGTCAAAATAATTTACCATGCAACTTAAACAATTCTTAAAATTTAATTCTACTTTAATACTGAATATATTTAAGACACACAGAAAGTAATGCCTCCTATTTATTTACATGGAAAATACAACAGAAGAAGAGCACAAAAATACTGTTCAATAGAGCAAGTTCTTGGCTACAAAAATCTGTTTTCCACTATAGTCACCATTACCGGCTGTGCATTCCTGCCAGGGGTGAACAAGAGCCAACATACAGCGCTCTTGTAAAAATCTGCACCAGCAGAGGTGATCCACTGTCACTACTGCTGAAACTCACCACCCACCACCTCTCTGCCTTCACAACCCCTTTTTAGTCTCCATAAAGGTTCAGCATGAATATAAATAGGCGCAGTCTTTTCTGCAAGGAGAAATTCAGTAACACGTCTTGCACGTCAGATGCTGTAATGTGACAGAAAGTCCAGTGATAGCAGCAGAGTAGCACAATCCTAGGCTACAGCAAATGAGAACAAGCCCAAATGCAGCAGCTATGGATACAGAAACGAAGAGAAACTGCTTACCCTTAGAAAACCTCAGGTACGCAGGGAACTCCAGGGAGATGCCCTCGCCTCCCCTGCCAACCCTTACATAACACCAGGGAAGGGGTGGATTCTGGCCCTACCCCTTGCAGTCACTCAGATGGATGGCTGAGATGGACCTGAGCTTCCCTGGGTTGGCCCTGCCTTCCCACCAGGTGCTCATTCGCTGCTTCAGGCCACAACTGAGCTTTTTTGCTACAGGTTCCCATTTTGTCAGACTGCCCCTCTGCTGCCATCCATTGCACAGTGACAAAACGTAATGTTGATGGCATGGCAGCAGAGGTTGAACCTTCCTGACGATATCACATCTGCCTCTGACACCACAGATCAAATTAACAAAACATAAAGCATTACTTTCGGATCCACCTTCATAAATATATTTAATAAAAAATTTAATTATCTATTAAATATTAAAATATATTCTATAATAAATTTAGAAACCTATTAAAACAAAAATACATGATATTCACATTAAAGCCATAACTGGTAACAGTGCATGTTGTACTCTGAGAGCTGTGGAGCACTTTTAGCTTTGTATAAAATGCATGCTTTCACACAAAACCTATTGTTTCTGAATGCTCTAAGTTATTGTACCTTGATCTATTATGCTATGAACCTACATACTAAATTTGAAGGATGTAATAACATTGCTAGGGTTCTTTCCTAGTTTTGCTTTCTTCATCAGCTTCAATGAAGCACCTCTAATAGAATTTGTTTTATTATTTTCTGCAGACATCCTGTCTTACCCTCATTCCTGGAAGACCTGGGCCTCCATCTTGTCCACGGTCTCCTGCAGGTCCACTTGGGCCAGGGGGACCTGGGCTGCCACGTTCACCTGCAGGACCCTAAAAAGAGACATTAAAATTTATGGCAAGAAAATGAGTATTGTATTCAATCTGAAAGTGTCAATTCAAATTAACATGGATTCCACAAAAGTCTGGGGTGGATTTATAGGACAACTTGTACCTTTTCACCTGGAAGTCCATTGCTACCGGGTAAGCCACGGAAACCAGGAGAGCCCTGCCAAATAAATGAATCAAATATGCATCTCCAACAATATGAATGAGGCAGCGGAAAATACTTTTTTGAAACTATGCACCCTTAAACTCTCAGAAAACTAATGAATAAAATATATTGAAATCACATTTCTCTGTGATAAGAACACGAGAACAGTAATTTTTGCCTGGATAGAACCTAATAGACAGTTGTTCACTTATTTCAACAGGACCTGCGTTAGTCTCTTTATTCATTGGAATTTTATTTTTTTCAATTACTATAAAAAATGAAACAACTCACTGAACTCTTGCAAAATTATTTTCTCCTTATTCTATTCTGAAAATTACTCTGTTGTATTATTATTGTGGACAATAAATGTTAATTATAAAATATCATTTACAGCCCATCATATGTATTTAATATAATTAGTTTACCATGCATCACATAGGTCCTCACAGCTTCAACAAATACTGCAACAAGTTCTTAAATTACGTGTTATGAGTAAAATGGTAATTTCCTTAGATTTAGGTGGGAACAAAAATATAACATTCATAACGTCTTTGCTATGTTTTTTCAATAAATCAATCTAAGAAATCCTTTGAGGGAGCATTCTCTGGAAAGTAACTGAACAGCTACAAAGTTTGTTGGCAATAAAGTCATTATAAGATCGTGATCATACTGTTGTTGACATTATCCACTTTTAAGGCACATCGATAATAAAGATGATGACATAAAGACGTATCCTGAATGTAGAAGACTTAGCAGTGGTTTAACTTTCCACAGATAATTTTTTGTCAATATTCCTTTTTAAAACTTTGAAAAATTGCATGTAAGTTAATTTTTTTTTTCCAATCCATGTGTGCTTCTCACAGATCATAGTTGATTTTCAGAACGAAGCTGCAGATATGACTTCCACATTACTTCCTCAATATAAAAAAAAAAATAAAAAACAAAATGAAATTATTTCAGTCAGAGATAGAACCAAGCTCTGCAGCTCAGATTAGGTACTCAATAAGAACTCTCCCAAGTTTTGTACCCAACCTCACATGTTGAATTTGGTGAGAACTAATAAGGAGCCAAGTTCTTCCTCCAGAGTTGGTTACTACCATACAAACTCAAGATGCACACAGTGCGCATGGTCATCTACAGTGGTTTACCCTCTCTCCAGGTGTTCCAGGGACACCATTCTGGCCAGGTTCACCATTTGCACCTCTTTTGCCTTCCTCACCAGGAGGTCCAGGAGCACCTGGGGTGCCATTTTCACCCTGGCAAAAAAAAAAGCCACCAGCAAACTTAGACATCTCAAAAAAAAATATATAAAAAAACTCATGTTTTTTGTGTGTGGAACAATTCAGAGTTGAGACTTCCTTGGAAGAAGCCTCTGAAGGCATTACACAATCACTTACACGCTCGCCTTTTGGGCCTGGATCTCCTTTAGCACCATTCTTACCAGGTTCACCCTGAACAGAAGAAAATCTCATTACTGACCGCAGCACATTTTCATTCCGGAGCTATGATAAAATGCTAAAATGCTAAGAGATACAAATCATATATTTCAAAATAGTGACTAATTCTTATTATCTTAATTACTTATTGCAACACAATTAGTATATCAGTCAGACCTGAAAGTTAAATGTTCAGGACTCTTTATAAATCCATTAAAGAAACAACACAATCTGGATCATCACTGACAATAATTTTATGTCTGTTTCTGAGCCAGTGTAGACATCGACGTAATTTCCACTTGAAGTCCCTAAGCATTTTTCTATGAACTATGAGTGGTGTAAAGCTGTCAGGAGAGAGAGTATTGAGGTAAACTACATTCACCACATTACTTTCTACAACTGTTGTAATGGACACTAGTAACTCACCGGAGTGCCTTTTGCACCAGGGTTTCCACTAGTACCAGGAGGACCAGGAAGACCACGGCCTCCTGGAAGACCAGGAGCACCAGGAATTCCAGAAGGTCCCTGTAGAGAGCCAAAAAGGGATCGGGATTAACAGAGCTCAGAATTGCTGGATTGTGCCCAGTCCAAAAGTGATCCTCATTAACGCAGTGCAGCGAAATACACCGATGTGAAAAGTACCCACCATTTCACCCTTGTTGCCGGGGCTACCAGCTCTTCCAGGAGGACCCTGGAAAAGAGAATTATGTAAATAATTGATGCTGCTAACCTATCATGCTTAAACCAAAGGAGTCCTTGGGCTTTGTGAAGATTCTGGGCCCATGCCTCCTAGTCCTCCTTTGATGTTTCCATACCTGAGGCCCAGGGGGCCCAGCATGACCTTGAGGACCAGGTTCTCCTCTCTCACCAGGACTGCCACTAGCACCAGCAGGGCCAGGAGGACCAGCTTCACCCTAAGAAAAAACAGCCACAGTGAAAAAGGAATGAATTTTCACTGGAGTCATGACTAAATCTTCACGGCTTCTTTCTCTTCTTTGCACGATTTAAGAAAAACTACCATGTCACCTGAGTGCAAGAGCCAGATCAATTCAGCTAGCCAAAGCTGAGGCTCATGGTCCCAATACATTCCAATAAATGTATGCTGCATTGCTCCTTTGAGACTCTCCCATAAGGCTGCAAAAAGCAGTAGATCTAACAATGGATTGCATGTTAGAGTGGGCGTTTTTGAAGATTAGCTCATGCTGCATATGAAAACACATAGGTTCTACGTTTGTGAACAGTGCAACAGCAGCCAGAAAAAGGAGTGCCCATAAAATGAAGATGTATGGTGACAGCTGTTCAACTGGAAAAAGGACAAAATCTGATGTTAGCGCATATATTTAGCTAAATACCTTAAAACCCGGAGAGCCTGGAAATCCTGCAGTTCCAGGGGGACCCGGAGGACCCTTAAAAAGTGAAAGAAATACTATTAATACAAGAAGTAAAAAGCCATATGGATATAACTACTCCAAAGTTTTAAAAAGATGTCTGATTATGACATTATTCTCTGAATAATGAAACACCTGGCAAAATAACCGAAACAAATCATGTTGTAGAAGATGAACCTTGGCTAGACCTAAAACATCACACCTATATGTCACTTCCCCTGACTTCCATGCTCAGCAGAATTTTTGTTATAAGATAAAAAACCACATAAATTTATCATGACAGACATTAAGTTATAAAATGCATTAAAATTTGTATTAAGAAAAGAGATGTAAGAAAAAGAAGTCAATTCAAGTGTTACACATACATAGGGGCATGCTGAGGTTTCGTCATGAAGACGAAAAAAACTTTTGCACACTTCAGCTAAATATTGCCTTTGATAAGACTGCTCATTTTTTTCTGCATAGAGAACTACAGTTCTATCCAACTGCATGTTCCCTGAGTAGAATGCGTCTCCAGATATATGCATTTTCTGATATAAAGTGTTAGAAGTCTCCTATTTTTGCTGTAGGCTTCAAGAATCTTGACTAACACTTGAAGAACACGAACATTTGAATTCAAACTGTAAGTCTTACAGGTGGGCCTGATGCTCCTGGGGCTCCATCTTTGCCACTGGCACCCTATGGAAAGAACAAAGGTATGAGCATTTGCTTGGAAGCAGAACCCATCTTCTAGTCCCATTGCTCACAAAGCATCTTTTTGTGTTTGTACTATCCTCCTCAGTTTACCAAAAATCCAAGGATTCTCCAGGTGAGACATTCCAGAATAACCATTAACTAAATATTACGGAAGGAATATTTATCGCTTCATGTGCCTTGCACTGTAATAATACGACAGGAAAATAGATACTTAAGAGATTTCTTAATGAAATGACAGTCACAAGCATCACCCGTGTAGCCAGTTTTTACAGTTGAATATGTAAAAATCACAATACTGGTTAATTCTAGTTCACATTCAACGCTAAAATTTCACTCCAGAAGCCTACAGAATGTGATATCTCAGCAGGTGTGATTGAAAGCCCACTGCTTTAAATCACTGAGACATGATAGACTAGGTCTGCCACTGAGGATATGCAGATGTTGTAAGAACACACTGCTTGTTATTACAAGTTAGTAGAGCTTTGTTAATTTTGCCAAATGCTATCAATTGTGATTTCTTTCAGGACACTGAATATACCTCCTAACCTTGGTGTGAATGCAGCTTTTACCTTCTTCCTGCAAGGAAGTTCTGAGATTAGGTTTTTTTCTCTCTTGCTCTTTCCTTCCACTCCACCTCCCTGTTCTTATTGGATGAACCTAAGCTTTTGTTGAAACACTAAGCTTCCCCACAAAATGAATCTACTCAGTTAAAAAAGGAAATAATAACACTGCCCACAAGTTGTAAGTCAAAAATGTGTCGTACTTAACTGTCATCTTCAGCTGGAGACTAATATGTTTCCATACGTGATTTTACAGATGCTATGTAGTTATCCAATCCCTTACAATACAGCTATTTTAAAATAAATCCATGACCAGGGAATTCCCAAAATACTGAAATAAAATGTGCTGCTCGTTGATAAGATCAACAGCCATAATTAATTACTTACAGGGCCACCGGGATTTCCAGGTCTTCCTCTTTCACCAGTTGGACCTCTTGGTCCCTAGAAAACATGAGAAAACGAGTCTGCCACACAGCTTCCTGAATACATAGGGTCTACCATTTCTTTTCTTTGCAGAGCTCAGTATCGGCAATACACGTAGTAGGGTAATTAAAATAAAAATGAGTTAATCTGTTAAGAAAAAAACACCACTGGCACTTCTATTTACATGCTACATGCTAAAAATATTTACCGGTTGGCCTGGTGATCCGTTTGCTCCAGGTTGACCAGCTTCACCCTGTGGTGTAAAGAAAACACCAAACAATTACAGAATGAACTGTGGTGAGACTGTTTATTGGTTTATTGAAGAGGAAGAGACATGGAATTAAGACAATCCAATTCTCTGTGCCTGACCACGCGGTGCTGAGTGTCCACAGCATACACTGATGTCTGTGAAATGTAAAATGTGTAAAAAAGTGCCAGAACAAAATATCTAAACAGAAAAGAAATAATTGGGAAGATCTGGTAATTTATTATTATACAATAAAGTCAAATGATCTGAGGACGTCCTCTTATTTTTGAATCATGGCTCTTTCACAGCTAGAAAGTCAGTGCAATATACGGTTTACAAAGTCCAACTCTTATCAGCATGATTCTCATCCTTTTCATGGAAAGGTTCGATAAATTTCAATACTTAATGGCTTTCTGTAAGAGCATAACATGCAAAGCATAGCTACATAACAAGTAATGGAGAACAGTAATGTACAAAAAAAATTACTAGCTATTTTACCTTTGGACCAGGAGCACCACTGTCACCTCTAGCACCATCTTTTCCATCAAAACCCTGTGGGAGAGGAAAACCAGATCTGTGAACAGTATTCAAGTACGTTGTTTCTTATGATTATTGTAAATCTGAAAAGAACTGAAAACGCCTTTGAAAAACAGTAAAATCTTTTACATGTTCTTATAGAATTGGAGTAGCAAATACAGATTTTATTTTTTAAGAAAATGCTACGTGAGAAAACTAGAGTGACAGAGTATCTCTGTGTACATGGAATAAATTGTGGGCTCCAGATTACACTGCTGAGAGCTCACTCTCAGTCTCATTTCAGCTGGTTTTCCTACCATCGCACAGATCAAATATTGATATTAAAAGAGAGGTTTAAATACATTTTACTGACTGTACATTATAACAGACATAGAATAAAAGCTAAATATAGTTGTTATTTCATTAGCATAACAGGTGCAAGCTGACTGCTTAAAGCAGACAATAGAAACAATTTCTAAAATGAATTTATAGCTATAATTGCTTACTCTTTATTTTTGAGGTACAAACAAAAAGTAGAAGTGATGAAAAGAAGAGCCTTTATGTACCTTCTTGAACTTTGGTTGATTTTACGTACATTTATATTATTTTCCTTCATATTTAAAGCTATAACATCATAAAATTAAAGAAGGGTGATGGGGATGGAATCACGGAACAGTTATTTATACGATAGCTACAAATCTAAATCAATCTTTCATTTTTATCAGTACAGTTCATACTATATAATGTTTACTTATTTTGGCCCTGCAAATGCTTTTACAACAATTATTTTTCAACTGCATATTGTCTTACACTTTATACAATCTATTATGAAAAAACTGTTACCACAGTAAGTTAGCAAGTTGGCTGACAAATACTGCTTTCTAGCCACTCACTTTAACAGTGTAGCCTACATTGCCACTGTTGGTCACTCAGTGTTCTTTTTTCAAAACATTAATTCTGTTTAATAATACTTGCATTACGTGGTGCATAATCGCTTAGATTTATCACGTCATATACGTATCTTCATAATACTGAAACACTTTCAGGTAGACTTGGATCTCAGTGTAAGTGCTGTGCAAGATGGAGGAAACAACTTTTGCCTGTGGGATTTTATAACTGCAACAGCACATGAGCACAGAAGATTTTACATAAAGGAGCCTATTTTTAAAAGAGAATGCTATCAGCTACCAGAAAATTTTCTGAAGGAAAGTTTGGAAGCCTCCACACTGCTATTTCCATTAGGTAAGAGCAGATGTTTTTCTGTAATGCATGCTTTAACATGTCATTTTGCACAGGGCACTGCAATTGAAGTAAATTGATATAAATTGCAGTAATTGAGATCAAATTGAACAGTCTGTATCACGGAAGGTCAGATTACATTATCCAGAAATTAGCCTTTAATTTTATCTCTTCAATGGCAGTTGAAGAATCACAAAAGTGCAACACCATAACTGAGATTATTTAGTCTGGAGAAGAGGAGGCTCAGTGGTGACCTTATCCATCCCTACAAATATCTGAACAAAGCTTCTGGTGAGGTGGGAGTCAGCTTCTTCTCCCAAGTAACTAGTGATAGAACTAGAAGGAATGGCCTTAAGATGCACCAGGGGAGATTCAGTTTGAACATTAAGCAATACTTCTCCAAAAGAATGATCCAGCACTGGAGGTGCCCAGGAGGTGGGGAAGTCACAGCCCTTGAAGGTGTTCAAGAAATATTCAGATGCTACACTGAGAGACATGGTTTAGTGGGAACTACTGGTGATAGGTAGACGGTTGAATTGGATGATCGTGGAGATCTATTCCAACTTTGGTGGTTTTATGATTCTACAGCTCAGATTGAGCTACAGACTCCATGGCTCATGTAGATCATTAGATCTCAATATATTCAGAATAGTCAGTACTTACTCGTGCACCTTTCATTCCAGGCATCCCAGGCATTCCAGGGTGCCCTTTGTGACCCTAAACACACAAACACAGAAAGATGAGCAAGTTACATGCTTACTGTACAAAGGGCGCAAACCACCACTCATTATGTGTCATGTTCATTAGCATTAGAGTAACATAAATTGAGAAAACAAATCCTGTCATTAGATAACTGCTTGTGGATTTTTCATACCGGTAATCCAGGAATTCCACGGTCTCCATTCCTTCCTGGTCTTCCTGGTTCTCCCTATAGAAAAAAGGGAATTTTTGACTTCTTTGCTACTGTTTCAGTTACTGACAAAGAACTGGTCCTGGTACATCAAGATGAGTGGAAACAAGCAGAAGAAACTTCAGATTAAGACAGCAGGAAAATTACACCAGGGTAAATGTCTTCTGAAAAAACACTGGCAGAATTAACACAATTTTTATGAAGATATTGATTGACAAGTAATAAATTTAAATCCACCCCTTAAGAATAAGTGGAATCACCACAGATAAACTTGTTTTTCATGGTGAAACACTCAAAACGAACACAAACTACTCGATTGCCTCTTTGTACTATAACTATGCAGGACTTCCAGCTGTGAGTCAAAAGATGGCTTTAAAACCTTAACTTGCAAAGCAATACTTGTAGGGAGCAGGTAACACCTTTATCATCCTCTCATTTTTGTAACTGCTAATTGAATTATTTTGCAGCTGATGAAAAATAATTTATGGTTAGAGGCTTTTACGTTCATTTGTTTATTTTTCCCTTAATCACATTGCCTGCTAAAGTTGAAACTTCCTCGGAAGGAAAAAATATCTCCTGTAAGACAAATACAGTTTCTTACAGTCATGGTGTCCAACCAAGAAACTGGCAAGTTAAAGATTCTTAAATGCAACACTGTCTGTGCGCTCTTCTATCTTTCTATTTGATGAACTCCTGCTTTTCCCATTCCTGAATCTATAAATATTATGATTAATAATGAACTTACATCTTTTCCTGGTGGACCGGCTGGGCCTATCATTCCAGCAGGGCCAGGAGGACCCTGAAGAAAAATAATGAATATTAAGTATAATGTAATAATGTAATTTCAAATTAAAAATGCTTTAGTTGCCATAAAACATTTGCACATTTGACACAGACAATAGTAAACAGATAGGGTGAACTGTCAGATTACAACCCACTTCAGCGATGACACAGAGATGCATGCTTGTAAGATCATGCCTTTAACAAATATCCTGGTAAGTAAAGTATACATACAGAAGGGCCAGGTTGTCCCGGTTCTCCAGGGGGACCTTGGTATCCATTAGAGCCCTATAATGCAGCAAAAGGCAGTTAATACATGAACAATTCCATGCACTGTGCTATGGTGCTACTGTATTTTATGACGATCTCATAACCAATCAGAATACGCCTCTATGAAAACAGAATTAAAACTACATCTCTAAAACCTCAAACCCTTTGTGTGTTCACTGAGCACGCACTCAGATTTCTATTTCCCTTTATCTCCTGTGACATTTCTGTGGGAACAAACATTTGGGAATTCTGCAATGGCTCATAGGCAGCGATATATTTTAAGGGCAAAATCCAGCTCTGGGGACAACACCCCACAGAACTGCTGTAAACCCAGAGCACTCATGGACTTCAGCACAGTATAAAACCCTCAGCTACTGAGTCTCTCCACTGAGATGGTAGAGCCCCCAAAATAAGAGGTGACATCTATCTGTAAAATTCTTCAGCTTAGTGTCTTAACAGTCAAAATTCTATCTAGTATTTCTGACAGAAAAAAGGATAGGCTCAGATAAAAAAGTCAGACATTTATGAAAACATTAATATTACTTACAGGGGGACCTGCATGACCGGGCGGACCAGGTGGGCCACTGGGGCCAGGGGGTCCTGGAAAGCCACTCTATATAGCAGATTAAAAAACAGTCATTATATCAGTGTAATACAGATAGAAAGCTTAGTGCAGCTGCAATATCACCAACAACTATTAAATAAATTTTACATATGAATGATTATTAGTACTGAGAAAAATCCACTGTGACATGCATCTGGTGCAGTAAGTGAACTCAGTTTAAGATGCTAGGACTTAATGAATTAAGGTTCTTGTCGTTTGTCAACAAAGCATGTACTTCTGCCATTGGGTTCTTTCCTGAACACAACAGTGTGAAGTCATAAAGCATACATGCTACCTGGACTAATCAAAGGACTCAGGAAGAAATTTCTGTGTACATAAAGAATAACTAAAATCAGTAGCACTGTTCTTCATTTAATGGGTAAAAAATGAATTAAATGAGTAAAAAAGCAAGGAAAATCAAAATTTGAGAAAAATGTTAATTTTTCTACCTTTAGCAGTAACAACTACAGCAGCATTTGAAATTGCAAACAGAAAAACTGGAAAATTATCACAGTGGTTTACTGCAGCTATTAGTGGTTCTTTAATTAAAAAAAAAAAAAAAAAAAAAAAAAACTTTTACTAAATTTAATTTTTTATATATTTGATAGAGCCAAAGAAAATGAATTACAGGAATTACATGAGAAACTGTGCTGCTACACAGCAATATATGCTACAATTTAATGTAGTACACAGCATGTTTTGCAGAATATTATTAAGTGGTGTCAGAAAAGGTCATGTAATACAGATGTTTTGGGAAATTTGTTTTTGTGATACAAGATTAACGGTATAGTTCTAGCACAGCAGTATATATAATAGAGTATATTACTATACTGGACATATATGACTTAATGCTCTTTCACTGATTGTCTTTTGTCTAAAGATGAGAATCACTAATAGCTGCTATTTTCTAAGTCAAAAAGTGTACCAAGTGGCAGAGTAGTCAGTGTAGACTGGGTTGCTGTCAGTATAAGAATACAATGGGCAGTCCCTCTTTTAACTGCTGCAAAACTTTTAGCACAAACTAAGGCTGGATTCAACATGGACTGGAATCATGAACTCAGCAGGTGCATTCTACTGGTCAGACATCTGCCTACAAACAAACAGATGTTATACTTTTTCAGGGTACACACTGGAGAGATAAACTCAATATTAGGAATGGCGTTTGCTCACTACCAGTGTCTCCAGACTGCGAATAAATGACTGGATTTTCATTAGGATGTGTACTAAGGTAAAGGGTCAAAACAGTACATGGCAGTTATATGAGCAAATGCAGAGAAACAGAAGTGTAAAATACAAAAATCAGTCCACATGCAGTAGAAGGACACTGGAAAGACAGGAACGGAGATGTGTGACTGAGAAAAAACCAGGCACCGTATTGACAGAAGTCAATACTACAGCTGTTGTTTTTAATTTTATTATGCTTCCAGATTATTTCAGTTTGGATATTAGAGTTAACAACAAGAATCTATGTAATGTTAATGATAAATGTTGCTTAGTTTCAGTGACTTCAGTCACACCTGCCTAGCCCTGCTCTGCTACTGAATCTGCAGTCATATATTGCATGATCACAAAAATACAGAATTGAGGGGGTTGGAAGACAGGTATCATTGAGTCCAATCTCTCCTAAAGCAGGTTTCCAACAGTAGGTAACACAGATGGATTTTCATTACGTCCAGAGAAGGAGAATCTACAGCCTCTCTGGGCAACCTAGTCCAGTTCTCTATCACCTTCACTGTCACCCTCACGTATACTGCATGATGCAATATAAAAGAACAGGCGACAAATATATATACACACACACACCCCTCTGGTTGAAAATATTCTAGCATGACCAATTAAGTAAATATTTAATTGCATTTATGAATTTAATTTAAATCAAAACAAGATGTCACTAAGCTTCTTGTTGAAAAATACCCTATTAGAGAGAAGTAACTATGTTTGTTAACTTAAAGGTAACCCTGTTATCAGCCTGGTTCAGCACACCCCATATGAAGACCATAAGTTACCAAAAGTAGATGATATGAAAAGCTGTAGGAAAAACTGTAATGAGCTGAAAAAAAATGAACAAACAAACAAATGCAAACATGAAAGACTTAATAGACCAGTGTATGAATGATCACATTGGCAAATGAATGAGCTAAAAATAAACAGGTGAAATGAAAGGTATGAAAACAATGAACTACTGTCCAGGACAAACAGCTGCCAGAATTAAGCAACATTTATTTCACTGGATGATCTGATGGAACCCTGAAAAACAATAAATTTGCTTGGGACTGTCTGGACACGTTGAAACACGTGGTACCAAACATGGCTATGCAGCATGAGGTTAGAAATCAAAATTACTCTTAAATGAAGCAGCAGCTCACTCCAAAGAATAGCAATTAACTACATCCATCACATAACAGGTTGCCTGAATCAAGAAAGATACTTTCAGATGTCAGTATGATATCACTGCTGTAAGAATGCACCATGTCACTAGTGGTGAGTATCTAAAACTCCTGGTGTCTAAAAGAAAAGTCGTGAGTTTCAACTTTTGCCATCTACTTTATGTTGGAAACAAAGCAACCCAAGCTTTAGCTCACTAAGAAAAAAAAAAAAGCTTTGAAAAGCTTGGGTCAGGCCTAGCAGGAAGGTACAGTACACAGTCTGAATAGCTGTGGGTAAAAAAATTCACAATCATAAAATGAGAATGTAAAAAGCTCTGACTCCTGAGACGAAAGGAGATTATAGCAGGGCTTTATTTACTTGTTATCAAGTTAATGTGAGTTTTGGAAATGTGAGCACGTATGGAAAAATCAGACTGAGTAAAGACAAGATGCTGTTGAATTAATAAAGGAAAACTTAGCACAGTAGAAAAGGTTAAAATGCAGTGGAGATTGAGGAAAGCTGTCATGAGAAGAATACCAAGCAGATAAACGATGAGGATACACAGAGAAAAAAGATAAATGCTGGGCTAGCATAAAAAAAATGAATCACAAAGATGTTAGAAAGCAGAAGGTGAGACAAGGAAAAAAAGAAAGAAACAAGGCAAAGAAAAAAAAAACCACAGTAGATAATCTATAACTACTTTCTAGAATCATAACAACAAGAAAACTGCACATATTACACTTGCAGGCAACAATTAAATTTAAACTTAATTTGTTAAATTCTAATCAGGATACACAGACATCCAAGGCATAATCTACAAGCAAGTTTTTTTTTTAAATTACAGGACAGAGAAAAAGTTGATCATCTTACAATGGCCTGGGGAGGATAACCCATGCCAACTGAGCCAGCCTTCACATCATAGGAGTCATACTGTGGAGAGAAACTCTGTAAAAGAAATAAACAGAAAAGAAAAAAAAAAAAAAAGAAAGAAAAAAAAGATGTTTGCAAGTGTATAATCAATGAATGTAAAGATCTTATAATTATGAAATAAGCAAGACAATTTGGCAAAGTTTGGCAAAGTATGATATAACAAGAAAAAAGACAATGGATACAATGCTCAACCCACATCCTGGGCTCAATGCAAAACTCCAGAAAAGAGACCTCCAAAAGAGATCCTTTCCCGCTGGCAGTCAGCTCTCAAAAGGCTCTAGGAGAGATGGAGCCAGGCTCCACCCCTTCCAGCAGCACAGGTGAATTGCCTTCACCTGTGCTCCCATGGCTGACTCATTGCTCACCTCAGGTGATCAACCAGAGGTTCAGGCCGAGATTCAGCAGTTCTCATACAGCTACAAGTCAAACATTTTCATATGTTCGTATGGTAAATGAATAGAATTAACTCATTTATATATATTATTTAGTATCATCCATAAGACTAGCCCAGCTAGTACCTTTTTTGGTCATGGAAACATCAGCTTCCTATGCTGTGAGCGTACACTGTTTGTCCTTGCAACTGGGCATCACCTGAACCCCAAAACTGTCATTATCTCCTCTTTTCATTCTCCATTACCTCTCTTCCATCTCTAACTCCCCTCACCCCCAATTTTTCTTTCTTGGACTTAGTTGTCTCCCAAGAAAGTTGATGAAATATTTTATTTTGCACAGTCCAACAGTCTATTATTAAAATATCTTTTACCTGTGGCTAAATCATGAGTCATTTTAAGGCATTCTGTAGCAAAAAAATCTCTTGCCTGCGTATAAGCCTATTCCTCTTTGAGTCTCAAAGAAATTTTTTTACCTCCTGACTGGGAATTTACACATCTCCAAAAATGAAATGTTACGTATTTTTTCATAGAGCCATTTTCCATCTTTGCCTTTCTTCCTTTCCACCTTTGATAATTCATAAACAGCCCTCCCTTTTGAGGCCAGGCAGTACAGCCTCAATGCTTTGGACAATTTGTCTTAAAACCAATGAAGTTCAGTTGAAATTATGGAGAGAACACACGTCTTGTAGGGCTTTGTGACAGCAGACAGCATCTCTGACATGCCCACTTACATAAAATATTAATGAATTTTACAATCAGTTTTTAAAGAAAAGCCTACGTAAGCCTTTTATTTGACGCTGATTTTGTTCCTCAGATGTTGGGGAACTTAGTTGAATAATATGGCATTAATGCAGGTAAGCGGTTGAAAAGAAAAGAGTGAATATAAGCAGTGTTCTGGTCGATGATCCAAACCACCTCAGACTGAGCATTTCCACTGGCCTGGTGAAGAAGGATCCTCTGCTACCGGTATCAGTCACTGCACTCGGTTTCAACACCACTGGAATGGGAAACTAGTTCAGTTAGATACTAGATACTGTCTTGTATCTGCATGTGCCAGGCCCAAAGCGCTGGCTCTCCTGTTGTGTTATTGTGATGTCCACTGAGGGTGGTTAGCTAACCAGCTGTACATCTCTCCAACTGCCCAGTCCTTATCACACAATTGCTTTCAGAATGAAAAAGGAAAATAAAAGGCATCTTTCCTTAGATTTTGGCTCACCTGTGCACAGGAAGAATATATGGAAGCTATGAAACTGTGGAAGCCTATATTCAAAAGGAACAACTGTTTTATCATAAATTTGTAACAGTTTTGCACTTTGCATCTTGTAAAGCTGGCCTTGCTCGATTGCCTGGGAAACAATGAGACCTCTTCTCTAAGTGCTAACTGTGAATCAACAACTTAACAAATCCAGCTGCACAGGATCTGCAGTTTGAATTCCCCACGATGCAGCACAAACCACTTAGAGTACAACAAAGAACACTGCCACATTCTGAAAAAAGTTAAGATGAAGAAAATGTTTAATTCAATTAAAATACATTGCTGAGCACAGCTACCAAGGCTACTCGTGCCTAAAAATCACGGCTAATTCCCTTGAGGATGGATTTTTAGATATCCAAAGCTGAAACAATACTAAAATGTCTTCATGATTCAGCTAATGCTGGTAGTATTCATGCTACACCGGGGTCACAGGGTTTTGGGCCGTCACCCCACTAAGATCTGAGGAGCTCTTTTGCTATGTCTGCTGTTCAAAACAGAACTTAAGGTTTGGTGGGCCAAAAATAAAGAGGCAATGTAACAAATAGCAACCAAAATGGCACTCCTCTGCAAACAGAGGACCTGAGTTTCAGTTTAGTTGCCTGGGGATGTTTTCTTTTTAAACATGCACTGAGCAAAATAAAGGAAAGTGAGAGAGATCCATAGTCTTTAAGCTTGAGGGAACATACTTTCTCCAGCACACTAATCAGATATTTCTGAGTCATTTAAGACCATCATCAGGTATGGCACCAGATGTTTTTAAAAACAAGATAAAACTGAAATTTAACTGCACTTCAGCCAAGTCTCACAGGAAGAAAATAAACAAAAATCCCAAACGCTGTTACTCAACTGAGTTTTTCAAAGGGACAAATTACAGACAGATGCCTCTGAAAGCATCGTATGTGTGAAGGTACAATGAATAGGTTCTTCACTGTTTTGAAAATCACTCCCCTATGTATTTTTTAAAACAAAACCAAAGGGATAATACTGTGATTCACACATTACAGGATGTCTCCTATTGCCAATTCACCATAAGCCTTGTGGGTGAAACGAAGCATCCAATGACATATTGCTATTAACTATATTGTGTGCGAAGTTTCTCCAGGACACGTCCACCTTTCAGTCGTGGGCTCCTTGTAACACTGTGCTGATTTACCTGCCTCACGGTTTTCTGAGGACTGGAAAAGGCTGAAAGACACCCAAGATTTACTGCCACCCCACTCATTCTTTATTCACCTCTGGAAATCATTGCCAGCCTAACAGAGCCTGGCTTTGGCTAAAGGTTGGATGTTGCTTCTGAGTAACAAAGTAGAAGCTGATCACAGTGATTACTTACACCTCCGCTGATGCTGGGACATGACTGGCAGATACCAGGGGGACCGGGAGCTCCAGGACTCCCTGGCTGTCCTGGGGGCCCAGGGGCACCAGTTCTGCCCGGAGAACCAGGAGATCCCTGCCGAGACACAAACATAGCACATACAGACATTAAAGTTTGCCTCAGAGTGCAAGGGCATTGTGGGACAAACACTTCGATTCATAGCAAAGCACATGCAACTGGGGTGGGAAGCTTCCTCTATGAAGCATAACTAGGTGCACACCTGATCATTCAAGAAAGAGACAGACAGTAGGCAAAATTCACATGATGAAAAAATTACTAGCAGGTAGAGCCTTACTGCAACCTAAGTTTGATCAAGCACATTAGAAATATTAAACTAGTCAATTCCTGAATGTGAAATTAATACTGCAAGTTGAATCCAGATTTTTTTTTACTGGGAAAAAATAAAACAATAACAAGTAGTACAGTTTGAAGTAAGTTCTCTCTCTTTTTCTCCAACCTGAATTATTTGTGTTGAAGCTAAAGAAATTACTTCAAAGTAACTTTAAGGCAGATCTGAAGACAATGCAGACATCAAGTAAAACTGGTTATTTCAGCAGTCCGAATGGGATTTATAGCACTGTAAGAACTGGCTTTTTATTTTGTTAGTTTTCTTGAGAAAAAAATACAAACAACCCTTTACTTACTGGGTCTCCCTTGGGGCCTTGCGCGTACGGAAGCTAGAAAAAAAAAGGAACATTAATTAAATTAAGAAAGAAAGCCAAAATCAAACTGAAAACTGAATATATGTATATGAAACAAGATGAAAAGACATTTAAATATTGGAATATAGATTTATCAAACACATTTTGTTTACTCTTGCTCAGCATATTTAGAAGCCGAGGTTTTTTTGTTTGTTTGTTTGGGTTTTTTTGTCAGTCTTTCATCTACATTTTTATGGTGTATTCATTAAGTGTGTGCACCTGCTCCAGGTAAAAACCTGGCACTAATGAAATCAGCAGAGTTTTGCCACTGAATGCACTAAGTCTACAAGGGACAGTTTTCTTATATTCCTGTCAGTCCACTAAAAAGGCATGTTAATAAATGCAATGATGTAGCTATTTTAAACTTTCTTTGAGACCTAATCTCCCGGATTACCTATTTTTTTTCAGTTAATGATTAATTTATAGATTAATATCTGGATTCTTAATTCATATTTTAGAACAGGTTTTTTTTACTAATTCAGCTGATAGAGACAGCAAGGGATATTCAGCTGAAACTGCCTCCGATTTTTCAAGGTGGATTTTCCCTATCCATTACCCAAGGTCAGCAGGATAGCTTCCAGTGGGCTGACCAAACGCTCGTAAAGTGAAGACTGAAGAAAGTAGCCCACGTGTTCTTTGTTATCAGGAATGACAGAACTGATTCAACAGGGTTTGAACCTGCTTGGGGATTTCAGTCCTGAAATAAAAAATCCTGCACTCCAGCAGCTGACCAGAAAGCAGGTCCTAGACTCAAGGGAGAGGAAGCTGTGCTTGAATGTCCATCACGCTTGTATGGACCACTCCTTTGCACCATTGCAACCCGCTCAGTGAAGTAGCTCAGGGAATTCTGGAAGATGTACAAATGCACTACCATAATGCTAGCAGCACTAGGAGACAGGTTTATATGTGACATTTAATGTTTAAAAAGATACACTATTTTTAGAACTGTAGTAGTGCATCTTCTGTCTCCCTCTTCTGCTTACACAACTCTTTCAGCCTCTTCTTTTACTCTCACAAACACGTACGTCTCCCCTCTCTCCGACGCATGGACACAAATGCAGAAGATGACTGTATGACAATCTGTATGTCTTACTCATGCTGAAAGTAGGAATACTGAAATACTGACAGATCATTCAGCCAAAACTTGGAAGCAATTCAAATCTCAGAAGTCTGTCCCAATGAAATACCCACATAAGAATCTTTATGAGTCTGTAGAAATAGACATGCTTCAACTTTTCTTTAATACTTTTTTTTTTTTTGATCTCATGGATCATAACAGCATGAAATGTTCAGACGAGCTTTGAGTATTTCTACAAGGCAGACCTCTGTATAGCTAGCTTAAGCTAACAGTTTTGGCAGGAGAGTTGGCATGCACTAATTACAATGCAATAATTCTATAAAATAAATTGCATAGAATGCAATAATTCTATAAAAGTAAATTTACTATATGATAATATTGAATTGACATGATAAGAAACGCAGGCTTTTACCATGCTGTGAAAAGTGTGTTGGCATTATATATACCTTGAGCACCATGTCAACAAACAAGCTGTTTCCTTTATTCTTATGCTTTGCCAAAAAAAGAAAAATTTAATAGCTGATCATCGCCTTCTGTCCCATTATTTTTATCTCTGCCTATTGGTGATGTAAAAGTGGGCTGAAGGACTTCATGCTTCTAGCTGTATGGTCCAAGGGACTAACAAGTATTTTATTATCTGGTACTACTCCTCTCCTGGAACACAGAAATAGTGAAGTATTCTTGAATTTACCAAAACAGAGAGAAAACAGAGTAAGTTCAGGCTGCTTTTCATATGTTTTGTTAAAATTTGCCCATTCTAAGTATTTGCCAGTAGTCAGAAAGTGACACACTCTTTATTTAAAAGAAAATCAATCAAAGTTGGCAACACCCAAGTAATCATATTGAGAACTTACTTTTGTAGGCTGTGGTGTTGTCTGCGGGCAAACTGGACAGCATTCTCCGAAGGGGATCTCTGGGTTGGGACAGTCTAACTCCTGGTCATCACAGATGATGTCATCACAGAGAACAGATCCAGAGTCGCACACACAGATTTGGCATGGCTCTGGTTTCCAAACATCCCTGTCAGCATATTCCTGCCCGAGATGGGTACATCCTCCTAGGGCTATTGGAAAGAAAGACAGTGTTCAGTATTATTTCAAGCGTGTTTTCTAAATCAAAGAGGCATAAGACGAAAGCTTTCAGATAGCCTGTTTTGTTTTCTTGTGCAATATAGTTTATCTGTGTGTGGTAAAAGGCTAAAAGCTTCTCTTCACGCACTGTGAGGATCTGTTACATTAATTGCAGAGTCTCTTCTGAATCTATGAATAGACATCAGCAGAAACCTCCTGGAGCTGAGCCAAAGCCTAATTAAATCTGTAATAATCTTTCGAGTAACATCAGTGTCAGTGTTATTGTTATATAATTAGCAACTGAATTGTCTGCTGCAGATAAAAAGCAAACGTTCCAAATCTCTCAGATGAGTGTATCACTGGCATCACTGTGCCAACATGAGCACTTACACAAGGATGCAGAATAAGGGGTCTGTCTAGCATGAGCTTTCATTGCTAGCATCTTGCATCAATAGAGAGCATCAAGTGTTTTCGAAATGGTTTTTGAAAGCTGACATATGCAATAGATCTATAAGAACACTCACATTAATGGTTTGCCACATACTTGTCATCTGGATTGAATCACAGAATCACAGAATGCCCAGGATTGGAAGGGATCTCAAGGATCGTGAATCTCCAACCTCCCTGCCACATGCAGGGCCACCAACCTCCATGTTTAATGCTAGACCAGGCTGCCCAGGGCCCCATCCAATCTGGCCTTGAATACCTCCAAGGACGGGGCATCCACAACCTCTCTGGGCAGCCTGTTCCAGTACCTCACTACTCTCTCTGTAGAGAGCTTCCCCCTGACGTCCAACCTAAATCTCCCCTCCCCCAACTTAAAACCATTACCCCTCATCCTGCAAGGATGTTCCCTCAACTGCTCAAATGCCACAAGTCTTTGCATTTTTGGATCTGTAATATTGATGTCTTTGCAAATTCCTTTCAACAGCTGTTCTATTGATCAAATCTGTTGTAATTAATTTGAAGAGATTGATGACAAGCAGCGTTAAGCTGTGGGTTTGTATATTCTTAAAGAAACCAAATCCAGACAGCCTCATCATTTAATAACACAATATAAAAATACACAAAGTTATCTAAGTTCCTTCTAAGTTCTGTACAAATATCAGAAGTCTCAGACTACAAATACAGGTATCAGTGAATGCTTTGATAAGCAGAAATTCTTTCCGTGAATAATTCAAAATAACTTCGCAAACACAAAATGATGGAGCAATTGCTATTTGTGTATGTGTGTAAAGCTATGGCATTATAAAAAGTTGTCTTACTACATATACTTATTCAAAAAGAAAAAAAAATAAAAATGCCAGAACACATAAATCAGAGCTCTAACATTAAAATTACCTCTGGCTCCACATGAAAAATTCTGAATGCCATCAAGTTGTTGTAATGGAACAAGACTGAGTCCAAAACTATATTGCAGCCCACCAGCATTAGTTATGCAGCCCCTTTTCTTTTCTCACATACAGCACCTTTCATTTTTCCACTACCGCTTTAGTACACTGGTCCAATTTTCTCTTTATTCTGTTTTTCTTTCTCTTTGCTTTTCTTGGACTCTATTTCTATACCCATACCCATGCTCTGTGGCAGGCATCCACTTCTACATGCTTCCTTGCTTCTCATGCTTTTTTTACTTCTCTTTTTCCCCATTTTATCTTCTCAGGTCCATAATATATAACCTCCCTTCTCATCTTCCCTTCATCCTCCTGTCAGGTACCTGAACAGTCTGCTTACTTTTCTGCCCTGTATTCAACCGAGATTATTTTCGGAGTCACATCATGCATCTGACTCAGCTCTTTTTCTTGGCCCCACTGAACTGACTTTCCCCTTTGTGTCACCCATGAAGTTCTCCTCCTCCTCTTCCTCTGCTGAGCTTTCAGAGGAAGGCAATAGGGCAGACAACCAAGACCTCTTGGCTGGCTGAGAGGCGTACATCTGATTTCCTACACACAGAGTCACGGCATCAGAAGACACTGCCTGGTAGCCACTGCATCTGATAAGTACAGCAATTATGTCACAGTAGAATCTTGACATCTTCAGTCTTTTAGGCTAGATTTAGTTTCAAAAAAATTGCTTGGTTTCCCAGCTGTCACCCTGCATAAACGTGTCAGTAGGTCTCGCGTAAATAAACCAATTATCTCCTTGATTAATTGCCCATGTCTGTCTACTAAACATTTTCCCTTGTCTACAAAACCAGCAATTCCCTGTAGACATTTAGTGAAAAATAAACTTGACAATACTAAGGAGAAATGCTTTCTGATAAACAAGAAATCTGAAAAGTACTTGACAAATGAGAAGAGAGCATTATGAATGAAGTCTTCTCTATGGTCTAACAGCTCCTGAAAAAAAATGAATTATAATGAACCAGAAGCAGAGTAAGTCAGTGCATGAGTGAGTGACTCACTGTGTACAAGAAGACCCAGAAGGCACTGTACTGTATGAGGCTGAATACATTCAAAGCTACTGGGGACCCTAGACCTTGCTGAGGAAGGAGGGAGCTGGATAGGTGTGGATCCACTCAGCAGACTCTGTTTACCTCTGCAGGTTAAAAAGTCCTTCTCATTTACGAACATCACAAAAAAGGGAAGAGATCTATTTTGTTTAGTTTAGGGTAAAATAAAATTTTGCACAGGATTGTTAAATAAAAATGCCATTACATATATCTAAAAACATAATGTTGTTATAGTGTGTGCATGTAACACACAATTAAATCACTAACCTAACTGTACAGGAGAATGGAAATAAAGCAAATTTCACTACTTTTGCAAGGCTGTCATTCAATTATTCTGCAGTAGATGGCATCGTTCAACAGGACAGAGAGGAAAAAAGCTTAAATCTGGATATAATGACATTCACATTTGCCTCTAACTTTCTGGACGTTGTTAAATGAATTAAGAAATAAGCTAGCAGAGTTGCAATGAGAATCTTTGTGGCCTTTGGCAAAATAAAAGTATTAAATAGGTTTCCAAAGGAAACTTACATCTGGGAAGACTTAGTCTGTTCAAGACACCCCCTCTGAGCTCAGATGTAGATCTGTGTGTCAGCATATTATGACATAATGCATTTTGCATCGCTCATAAAGATTAAACATTAGCTCCAAAATGCTTTGGAAAGCTGATTTGTGCTAAAGCACTGGCAAGCAACATATAGGAAGCAAGGCTGTAAAAAAAGATGACTTCCCTGCTTCCGGACTTGTGATAAAACAGTCACATATTTGCCTTAACCAGATTTTCTGATGGATTCCTAAACACATATATTAGCCTAAGTTTTCAAAAAATGTTAGAACTGATCAGTGTTGGCTTAACGCAGTGCAGAATCTTATTCTGCCCCTCAAAGTCTGAATATAATTCTTCACACCGAGGGTGGTGAGGCACTGGAACAGGTTGCCCAAGGAGGCTGTGGATGTCCCATCTCTGCAGGCATTCAAGGCCAGGCTGGATGTGGCTCTGGGCAGCCTGGTCTGGTGGTTGGCGACCCTGCACATAGCAGGGGGATTGAAGCTAGATGATCATTGTGGTCCTTTTCAACCAAGGTCATTCTATGATTCTACGATTCTATGGATATAGTGGCCAAGGAGAACTTTGTTTCTGTGGCAGAAACATTATTGCACTGACCTGCTGGCCCCTGAATCATTTTAGCAAACATTAAATTGGTCTTTTAGCAAGTATTTACATTTTAAAATACTTCTGTGTTTTGCTGTAATATTTCTCTTGGTCACACTAAAAATAGAAAGAGGTAAATAAAAGGCAACACGGTGTTTGACATATGCTAGTTTTGCATTATTTGCCATTTTCTAAGCACCACTAGCAGCCGTACGCAAGCAGATGAATCAGGCAGAGCTAAAAGGAAAAGCACCATCCACTCTTGAAGGACCTATAAGAGTGGAACATAAAGGAGCTTGGTAAGGTACATGGTAAAACAAATACAGTCATTTAGGCCTGAAAGTTGACGTCATATGGGACATAATTCTGATACCATCGAGGTGAGGAATACGTTAGCCAGTACTATGACCTGAGAAACTGGCCTTCTTTGTAGTTTGGCTTTGTAGCTTTTGGCTTTGTACCTGTGCAAGCACTGTGATCACGATTTAACCACGTTCATGTGGCAAAAGGAAAAAATCTTCTAACAGCATCCTCAGAAACCACAGGCTTTTCCACTTCAGACAAAGCAGGCTTCCAGCTATTACATTAGATGTAAACTCACACATCCCAGTGGTCATCAGAACTAAGAAGGTTTGATCTGCCAGATTCTGGTCATTACCATCAGCCAAGAAAGGGTTTTGCAGTTATTTAATGTCAAGTCTCAAGGTCTGAAATGAAGAAGTCCTTACCCCTAAATTTAACTGTGTCCAAAGCCTGCTGGAAACAGGAAACAATACAAATCCTCTAATTCCTTACTCTGACCTAGTTGTTTGCTTTCCTGTATGACTTCAGAAATTATTTTTGCATTTATTCTAGAGTCTACTACTGTATATCCAGCAACGTTTTATATATTGTTTCATCAAAAGACCAAAGATAGACGATGAAGTTCCTTTTCAGGGGAAATAGCCCCATTCTCCCTGACCCTGGAGCAGCCTGAGGAATCTACCGTAGCTCCTGAATCATGCCTGCTTTCCATCTGCAGGGCAGAAAAATAATGCTACAGAGCTTACCTCAAAGCAAGCAGCTTGGGCTTGCTGTCTGGCATTATAAAGATGTTTATAAGAAAATTAAACATGCTCATTCCATCCTGTGATGTGTAATGGAAACAAACGGACTCTCCTCACCAACTAATTGGCTGGCTGGGCCTGCTTAGCCCATGCGGTCTCCAGTGAGGTAAGTGCTGAGCACTCAAAAAGCCTGAGGTAGTTTGTGTTTCATAGGAGTTAGGAAAAGAGGTGGAAATATAAGAAAAAAAAGTGGTTTAACAAGATGTTTTTAAACTGAGCCTCCCAGACATGCTCTCAGCTGGAACTGTCCTATAACAGCTGCAAATTTTGTACTGTGTTTATGGACAAATGGAAGTGTCCAGGATGAAGCCTCCCTTGGTAAAACACCAAATACCACCATGAAATATCAGAAATTTCATCTTAAAAGTCTGTCCTTCTCCACTGTCTGCAGAAAGGAGAGCTGTGACTAGGTGCAACGGAAGGGAGTGTGACTAAATGGCTCCCAGACTTCCCAAGTTTCACAGCAAAAAGAGTTTTAGACTGAAAGTGAAGCTTTCTAACTTCTAGGTATTGTTAATGTGTATTAAAAAGTTGATATTTGAATAGCACCACTGCTGCAGTTCCAGGCATTTTCCTCTTTCGTGCTCAGGACTCCAATTTTTCTCCGATATCTTCAGAGGGCTCCTCCTCTCCTTGATTGTTCTGTAGCTTGAAGTGACGGGCTGTCACAGCTCTGTTTCAACACTCATGTTTCACAAACTGCTCCTTTCAGTCTCGCGACATCTCTGAATGGCATTCTTTATGCAACTCCAAAAGGTCACCCTGCCGCAAAAGCATTGCTCTGAAATAGGGACCTATGCCAACCCATCAGGGATGTTGTTGCACAACAGCCTCACTGCCTTCAGCTGTTGGATGGTGTGGAGAAAAATGGCGAAGGAGAGTTCTTGATTCAAAGCTGCTAATAGGAAAACAAAGTGAAGAACTTTTGTAGTCTAGTTTGTGTTGTTGGGTGAGTATTTTTACTATTTATTTGTCAGAACTGTCAATTCAGATAGTCAGAGGAGGGGTAGGGTACAGCAGGATGCTGCATGTGTATCATCTTGCTGTTTATTCAAGGTTGCCCAGAGAAATTGTTTTTCCTGTTTCTGAAATTGTAAAAGTCATTCTGGGAAAGCCACCTGATGGACGCAAGAGATGGTTATTCTCCTTTATTATTGGCTATTTCTCAAAAACATCATGGCTAAATGCTGCTTCTTTGTTTGTTCGTAAAAGATAAATCCTAAACACCCATATATATTGGGATGTTATTCTTGGATTTGCTCTTCAAAGTCATCTCTAAATATGTTAAATCAGGAAATTCCATCTTTACTAAAAAAAAAAAAAAAAAAAAAAAAGCTATTTATTTATTCATTTATTTAATAGAGATAAACCTGTTCTCCTACAATCATTCATTCATCACATCATTCATTCCCAACTAAGGAAGAACTTTGCAGTAAGGGTGACAGAGCACTGGACGAAGCTGTACAGGGAGTCTGTGGATTCTTCTTCTCTGGAGATATTCAAGACCTGCCTAGATGCCCATCTGTGTAGCCTACAGTAGGGGGCCTGCTTTGCATGGGGGGCTGGACTCAACGATCCCTAGAGGTCCCTTCCAGTCTCTACACTTCCACGATTCTGTGATTCTGAAAATACCACCTGATTAGAAATTCAGAAACTCCCTTGATTCTAATCTAGTTATTCTATTGGGAACTGAAGATCTTCAATCTCCTACAGAATCCAACATTTTAATAGGACCAACTGTTCACATTTGAGCAGGACACTAGGAAGAACAATTTCATCTTAATTCAGTGCAATGTCTTTTAGAGGGCCCATTGCATAATTTCTCAGCCACTCTTCCAATTATTGGTAAAATGCCTACGAGATTTTTTCATTCCATCTGTTCTTACATTACAATGTATTTTGACATATCACCTTTTGTGTCATTTGGTGTCACTCTTAAAAATAAGAAATAAGCTGCAATCACTAGTGCTGGTATGAATTCTCACTGCTCTGCCATAATCTGACTTTAATGTGCTTCCTATCTTTAGAGTAGACAATGCCAAATGGCACAAAGATCTGCGTATAAACCTTCAACCAGACAGAAAATGACATAAATCCATGCTTAGATTTGCTTACCGATGATTTTATGGATGTGTTAGTTTCCTTAAACATACATCCTGCCCTCTCCTTGGGCAGTCAGTGAAAGCCTGTATGGTCAGAGTTCAAGTGTAATGGTAATCTTAATTTTATCCCTTCAAAGACTGGCCTAGCATATTTTTTAAAAAGAAGCAACAGCTTCACACTAGGATTAATTAAGTGGAAAAAAATACCAAAATGCAGCACAACATTTTGTCAGAAATTTTTAAAAAAGAAAAAACAGCAACAAGAACAAAAAAAGAAATGATTTTAACATGCACCACCAAGACGGTCTTCTACATTACTGATTTGTGGTCCTATTCTTGCCTTAGGCCTAAATAAAACCTGGATATTCATTCCGTACAAGGAAATTTCCCAAACTTAGCAATTAAAACAATTTTTTAAAAGAAGATTCAAGTTTTGAGTGGGACATGACCTCCTCTCTCTTATCTCAGTAAGAGAGCTAACAACTTTGTGCAATGCAGTTTCTGTTCTTTGTCTTGGAAAGATCAGCTTAGTTCAATACTCCTCTCTTGAGACTAAAACAGATGGGAAATGTTACAGTGCAGAGTATTGCATATGGTAACAGCATTTATATTTTCAGATACATTGGGCAAAGTTAGCCCCCTTGTAACTCCATGGCTGCGGTGGATTTCCATCAGAGATGAGTAAAACAGCAGGGGGTCAAGTTCTAAACTCACATTATTCCCTGCACAGTTTTATTGATTTCCCTGTAATTTCAGAAGTTGGAAGTAAATGAAGGATTTGTTTCTTGTATTTAATATTCCAGTGATGGATTAAAGAACTCTGGCATATAGTCCACAGAAAAGAATCATGTCTTTGACTGCCAATAAATTAAAGGGTATTTGTAATTCACAAGGTCAGGGGAAAATGAAAAACCATCAGGCGACTCTGAATGCCTAGAGCATCATTAGCCTAGTTTCATCTGCAAAATGATCTGTATTCATTTACTCCTTATTCCAGTCTGTACTAATTCACCTCACATTCAGTTTGGACAGTTTGTTGAGTATAGATGGCAGTATTTCATTTTTATAGCAGATATTAATGGGCTATTTGTACGCTGGGCACAACGTTCTTAGCGTCAACTTGATGAAGCTACTAAAGTCAGTATTACAACAGTTTTCTCAGGGTAAAAAAGACACTTCAAATATCTCTATTTTTCAAATGAAGTCCTGAGAGTTTTCCGAATGAAGCATCCAAAAGGCCAGAGATGATTTTTGTCCCTATCGAAGATGACCAGCATTCCTGCTGCCTGCCCCGCATCTTGCACGCTTTCTGCTCAGTGAAGATAAAGATCTCAGGAAAGTGGAGGGCCGCAGCATCTTGAGCAGGCACAGCCAGATGAATCAGTTTATTTTCTGGAATTCTTAACAGGTATGAGAGAAAGAGCTTGAGCAAGAGGAAACCTGATAAATGAACAGGTTCTGCCCTTTTTCTTTTTTTTTCTTTTTTACTGAAAGAAGTGTACAACACTATTTCTACAGCTGCTCTAGCAAGAAAAGAATCAGTTGGATCTGAACTCTGCTTTCCTTTTTTTTTTTTCCCCTTCTCCATATTCATGTTGTTCTGTCCATGCAAAAAAGAAAGCTCTAATAAGAGGACCACCCTGCCAACAGTGAAGCTACCAAAGGGCTCAGAACATTGCACAAAGACTCTTGCAAACATTTGAGCAGATTTCAATTGCTCTTTTCAAAGACTTGCAATTCCCACTACACAGCCTATTGTTTGCTTTCACTAGAACATTCCTCTCTTACACAACTGGTACAGAATGACTGCTGCTCTTCAGAGAAACGAGCAACCATACAGCAGATTTAAAGACAAGCCCAGAAAAAACCACAAATTTTTAAAAGAGCCTCTCATGAACACAGAAGTGCCATCCAGGAGAATATGAAAGCTTTTTATTTTTCACTACTTATAGCTGAAGGAGAATGTGGAAGATGGAGCTCATTCTCCTTTGAGCCTCAGTGTAGCCATTACCCTCAACATCAAAGAAATACACAGTGATGTTGCCCATATTTTCTGTGAGCTGTACCTGGGCAAGCAAACAATTTTTTCTATCATGCCCATTTGAAAAAGCAACTCCAACTTTGCTCTTGCCTCTTTCCCTAAAGGAAAATGAAAAGGAAGAAAAGAGAAAAAGAAGTGGCATAAAGTGGATGAGAAAGAATAGGGGAAAAATAGATATTCACTGCAGATGGCTTGCAAAACCCAGTCAGTGGGTGTGAATTTCAGTGGGAACTAATTATGTCCAGAAATTTTCCAAGAGCTGCCAGAGCTGGATTGCTGTGGGATGTAACTTGCAGACACAGATCATCATCCTTTGATATATGCTGCTGCAAACATGCATGGTCTGTTCCTGGGTTCCACTGTCAGAAGTTTTTCATATGGAAGCATACTTCTGGCTGTTCTTGTAGGAGAGCAGAAGTGCCTGTGCCACCCTGCAGGGTGGGATGTACAGTAACTTCTGCAGCAATGGATAGCCTTTTGTTCTGCATTATGCTGCAGGCCGTTCCGGTACTAAGTCAAATATGATCTTAAATTTCACTCCACTGCTAGCTGTAAAGAAGCCCTGGGCTTTCAAAATAGCACAACACATTCAGCGTTAAAATATGTATGTTCTCATTATCTTTGCATTCTTCCTGTTTGATGTCCTCTGCACACTTTCCCTCCCCTGGCAGCCACCTCTTCATGGAGTATTTGTGTGATTCAAAACAAGACAAAACTGCAGACATTTTTAAAGGAGGTACTGCCTCCATTCTCCTTCTGATAGTCTATGTTTAAATGAGGGGGTGGACTTAAATGAGGGAAAATGGAAGCACCCTTAGCTAATCTGAAAGGAATCTCTTCTGCTGTCCTTTCACTAAACAAAGCCAGAAGTCCCAGAGTTGAAGTTTATCCAAACTAAAGCCAACAAACGATTGCTATGAGAGGGGGTTATATCATGTTTTCCATTGTCATTTTGACATGAAGCAGGCACAGACTTCAACTTTGCATGCTCAGAGACAAGGAGATTGTTAATAAGGGAAAATAAATAAATAGATGCAAAAGCATCCTCAAGCAAAATGAGGAGAACTTTTGCTGTGCAGTAATAAAATGAGAAAAAGTAATAGTTGCTTGAAA
Organism: Lagopus leucura; assembly: GCF_019238085.1. Lineage (NCBI taxonomy): Eukaryota > Metazoa > Chordata > Aves > Galliformes > Phasianidae > Lagopus > Lagopus leucura. The sequence goes on from NW_024962267.1 coordinate 14,795,398, forward strand.
ATATAAATGCAACATAGAATTTTCTGTGTCTTTGTGTGAAAGATCTATTGCTTAGATCAGTGATGGAGCTCATTGCTCCTTGCATCCTTCTGGCATTTAAGATAGAATAAGCACAACTCCGTTGTACTTACAGAAGAAATTATCTAACTGCTGTAACACACTACAAACACACTAATTTTTAAATGCCTGTGGCAGTTATCAGTCTGGCAGCCAGAACCAGAAGCAGAGTAAGGGATAATCTTTGAAGCTACTATGCAATGTCAAAGCAATGTGAGAAATATTAATGACACGATCTCCCGGAATTTTTATTTCCCTGAAAAACAAAGTGTCTGACAGAGATGAATGGAGAAGGATCAGAGAATTCCTTCTAGATTATATAGGGACAAAGCTTCTCTTGTCATGCAAACCAAGAACAAGACAGAAGGCAAAGCTTCACAAATTCTGTGCATCAGAAGATTCAGTGTAAGAAAGACGGTCCATGAAGTAGTAGCTGTCCTGCAGCAGTAATTAAGCCATATCTATGAGCTACTGAGAAAACAACTGCACTGAGTTACAAGGTGGCATCCCTGTAACAGGGAGAACAGCACTATGAGCAGCATGGCATCAAATATCTTTGTTTCCTTGGGCCTCAGGCTGGAAATGGGCTGCAGACTGAGGGCTGGGGCTGCAGCACACCCTCTTCTGCACCCATCAACACTTCTCTCAACACCCCCTCATGACAGAACAGAAGCAAAATAACTCTTTTCCTGTATATCTCCTGGAGATGGAATCACATCCATGTCCAGTGCTCCTTATGTACATATATCATGGATGTACTGATGTACAGACAACTCGGTAAAGTACTGTAGCAGCTACCTGAAGGCAAAATGTTGCTGCTAAAATACCTTCATTTTAGATCCATTTTGGGTTGAAGGTTATTCACTTATCTGCCAAAACTCAAAACCAGAAAGTCTCAGAACAGTAGAGATACAAGTAGGCAACAGGTACTGAACCCTTTAAGCCACTTTAAGGTTGTGTAATGACAGTTTACCAAGCAACCTCAAGGAGAACGAGCCGATGTTCTTTCTGCTGAATCAGAAAGGATTTTATTCAATCCTTTTCAAGTTTGAATTTTATTTGTTGGGAATTGCCAACGATAAATTTAATTTATTCACATCAAATTTCTGTGGTTAATTGGAAATCTAATCCAGTTACTTCAAGTCCAACAAAAAGATCTTGCTAACAACATATATTTGCTTTTGCCAGTAGTTTTCCTTGACTAAGCTGAGATCTTCTGTGTGGTTTCTTAAGCTTAGCTAAAGCATAACAATTTGGAGTTTTAATGGACAAGACTATGGCACTAGTTTCCATTTCTGGTGGTTCTAAGGAACCATTACTTCAAACCAACAAACTAAAATATGCAACTGCCAGAGCAGCTGCCGCTTGTGCTCTTCTCCAGACTACTAACCCTCCGTAAGAATATCAAGAGCAATGCAGCTCTCAGATTGTCCACCAGCCTGGGGAAACACGTGTTGTTACTTCCTATACTGGTAGGCTGAACCCTTCAACTTTGAAGAGATTGCTTTTAATCCATGCTGCTAGGCGACTGTCTGCATTACTGTTGTTACTGATCTACAGCATGCTTTCTTGATTATAAAGCTAGATATGCCCTATTTTCTGCACATTTCTGATTTAAACAAGCTATGACCATTAACACATAACTGTGAAAATAACCAGTACATCCACCACAGCCTGATTTATCAGCTAGTCTGTGAAACAAAAGAAGTCATAGTAACTCCTCCCTCCCTCCCTTCCCTCTCTCCCTTCCTTCCTTCTTTCCTTCCTTCCTTCCCCTTCCTTCCTCCCCAAGAGCATTAACTACGTCTAACATTCAGCCATTGTGTAAGGCTGGTATCAGCTAAGATTTTGCAAGTGACACTTTCCTATTTCAAATCTCAAAACTTTGGCAGAAGCTGGGTGAAGAAATATGACCACTTTGTAATCTGCAATATAAATAAGGGAGCAAATATAATGGCTCTGAAGCATCACCAGTAACATCAGTGCCAGAGACAACACCTCTGCCTCTTCTCCCTTGAATAAAGCAAGAGACAATTCCATTTCCACCTCCTCCTTTAAAAACTCAGTCTGCACAGACTTGGTTTCAAATCAAAAACAAGTATGGAAAATAATGAGAGGGATATTTAATGGTCTCATTTTCCTAAGTTTAATGTCTTCCAAGGATGCGTGATCTACAGTGTGTTTAAGAAATTTGATGTATTTCCAAGAATATATATATATATATATATACATATAATGTTTTGAGGGGATGGGTTCCCCAGGCTTTCGTTTAGCATGACTTCTCCGAGACAGAAAGACATAAACTTCCCCAAGCATAACCTTGCCTGTAGTATTCCTATAAACCAGTCTGGAAAAATGGAAGAAGAGGAGTAGCCCCATGACCTTTTGTACTTTCAGTCTTCTAGACAATCTAAGAGCATGTAATTATCTGTTGATAGGTACATATTTATCATCTGCTTTTACCTTCAAAAACCTGGAGGAGGACTTGTATGTGCTACCACAGAAAAGACAGTCCTGATTGCCATTATTATTAGTAAATTTAAACATTCAACAAAGAATGAATGTTTGCAAGGTTGCATATAGGTAAGAGTTAAAAATTTCAGACTGGAACTCTTACTGCACCCAAACCATACCCAGCTACTCCATTCCCCATCTAATTCTTTCCTTTTGAAAACACACAAAATAATTAAATAGAAACCTGTTTATAAGCATTCCTAATATATCACTCTTCCTTTCTGGGTGTTTTAATCTCAAACAGGGACTCAGCATAAAGAGTTCTTAGCACGCTGCCTCCTAAAGCCTACATATAACAGATTTTATTTTAAACCTGTAACTCTGAACTCAAACTAATAAGGAAGTTCAATAAGTCTTCCCTGTGATATTTAAAGATTCAATCATTATCTCAGAAATGAACTTCCTGACCGGATGTTCAAGATAATACGTTACAATGAAAACACTATATTACATTAAAACAAAAAACCTAGATCGAATAACAATGAAGGGTTTCTGACTCTGGTCTCTCCCTGCTTTTAGAGCAGATGTGTTTTCTTGATGACCTCAACAAAGGTCTTCATGGACTGCTGGGTGTGCTTAGGAGAAGCGTTACACGACAGATCGCTCAGGTGGCATTTACACATGTTGGCTACAGCTAAGATAGGCCCAGGTCCATCTTAGCTCCCTTCTGGGACTGTGAGAGGGGATGTGCACGTGCTTCATCTGTAGCATGTGGAATATGCCAAGTCATCCAGCCAGTTCCCCAAAATTTATGTCGTCTTCTATAAGTCACTGTCCCTGTTGACTCTTCATGCCTAAGTTGATGATGAATGTAAGCCTGAAGACTAACACGTTATACAAGTCACGTGGGCTGGATAGGGGATGGATTTCTTCCCTGTAGAAGGATTTAGAGTTCTTATGCTATTGATACTTTTACATGCAGCAGGTAAACGTGCCTTTAAATGATGGCGCCTGATACACCTTTCTGGCATTGGTCATGCCTGAAGTCCAGCTGTCAGCTGCCAGCAGACATTTCAGCCTAAACATGCTCAGAACTTCGCAAGACACAACACTTCAGAAAACCTGAACTGTTTCAAACTGACTCCATTTACAAGCTGAAATGGATTAACAGGATACATAACTTTTCTTCTTGGAAGCCGCAGAGAATTTCTTATTCCACAATATCCAGATTCCAAGCTTTTGAAGAAGTTCAATCTGAAGCTGTACTCAAACTGCCTTTCCATCTATTACAACAATTCAAAGAAACACACAGACCAAAGGTACATCTGACAATCCTAAACTTAGTGCATACTGAGCAGTTTCCTTAATATCTTTCCAAGTCCTGTCTGCTGGCAGGCTTTCCCAAGGAAAGGAAAATTTTTTATTGACTTATATTTGATACTAACCATATTAACATTTTTCTTGACAAGAGAGAGCATTTTAGCATGTCTGGAAAGTCTATTTTGAATTGTGGAAAATGTGGTTTCCCAGTCCATCGCTGCCTTGCACGTGGATTCACAATGCCAATAACCAACAACTATAGTCTCTTTCCTCGTGAGAAAAGCAAATTGAGCAGCGTGGAAAGGAGCATTCCAAAGAGAGGACAGCATTGGACATACTAAGGGATAACTCACATTTTATCAGCCTCTGTGTAACTGCATCTCTGTAAAGTAGTATGGAAATGAGCCCAGAAAGGAAATGTTACTACACCATGAAATGGTAATGTAGGAGGGCAAGGAGAGTACTCCCTCACACTTCATTTGTATATTGTTCTTCTACCCCAGATATATAATCTCTTAAGCCAAATATGTGTTTCACTTCAGAAATGTCCAGCGACGCAACCAGAGTGAGGGAAAGAGACCTGACACACAGGACGGCTCACTTCATTGGAATAAATAAAACTGACGTTTGTTCTTTTTATGTTAGATAATCCTTATCCCTCTGAAGTCAGAGAGATTATATGCAACACATATTTAATACAAATTATATATGTATACTTCCCTCTGCTGTAAGCAGAGAAAGAACTCAATGCATGCATTTGCTCAAATTTTGCAGTATTGTCATCACTGAGGATTACTGGAAAGCAGTGTATACCGGAAAAACAGAAATAGAAAAGTGCTAGTGTACAGTACAGTGCATTTCTTGCCCACAAGACAGCTTTCTTCCCAGCTGCCCCCCAGCGCGGTGAGGAGGGCTGCTCCTGCTGCTGCAGGCGATGCAATCTGGCAACCAGAGCTGGTTGCTGGTCTTGGGAATCCTCCTCCTTTCCAGGTTGGCCTAGGCAGGTAGGTATGCCATCAAATGGCTAAGGGAGTAATTTTTATGATTTGTAGCATACAGACCAGGGAAGGGTGTGGTTTTAAAGGCATTTGGCTTTCTTTTGCTACAGCTTATCTGGCTGCCACTAAACGAGTGATTTGTGAAGTTAGTCACTGACTTAATACAGGAATAAATACATTGCAGATCTTCTATATTTACCAGAAGGAGAAATGTTTTATCTTAAGGAAGGTCTGGTCTAAACTGCTTGGCAAGTAGGAACAGAACACATCCAAAAAAGGTCAGATATACTTGTGGAATGTCAGTTGTTTAACTTAAATAACGATAATAACGATACCACGCTTATCTCCACAGTAAGCTCAATCATCCAGTATGAAGTATTTCTTTCCTCCCTCCAAATTCCATGCTCATGGCTGCTCAGTGGACACACACACACACACCCGCTCACACTCCTAGACCCCATGAGCCGCTGGTCAGTCCCAGGAGGGACCAAAGCAGCCTGCAGATGTGCAACAGAAACTGTCGCAGCTGCGGGAATTCTTTCACACCCCTGCTTTATGTCAAAGGAAAAATCCTGCACAGTGACATATTTTTCATGTATCACTCTAAAAAAACTACCTCATCACAAATGAGGAGAACTTTTAGGCTGTTTTCTGTGCACAAATTGCTTAAACAAAGCCTCATGCTGCCGGGGGAAAAACAGGCAAGTACAAAACAAGAGCTTCAGATACAAAGCTGGAAGCGAAGACTTAGTACTTGTGACAAATAGCTTCCAGACAGCACCCAGTCAGCAGTTCAAATGCTATTCCAAGTTAAAGGAAACAGTCACAAAACTCTTCAATGTCTGTAACAAGAAAACAAGTACGAAAAAGAAGAAATGCAGCACAGGCAGAGAGCACTGCACAGTTCCCTTAGCCACAGAAAAACAGCAAAGCAAAGAGCAAACTTAGGAGGGTAAAGCACACTCCTGGAGCTTCCAGCTTCAGCGTTCACTGCCTGACTGCTGGGTTAGTGGAGGAAAAATGTTCTGGTGAGATCTGTGAGTACATGTTTCTTACCAGCTATTAAAATGATTGGTTTAAATAAAAAATAAAACAAAAACATTAAATCATAAGAAACTTGAATTACTCACCGTCCTGTTGTGCCAAAATAACTGAGGGTTGAAACACGGCAAGAATGAGCAAACTTACTTTTTGCACAAAGCTCATCATGTCTAAATATTAGACATGAGACTCTCTGTGCAAAAAGAAAAATGGGGGGGAAAGAAAAATCTATTCAAATTAGCAACATCGGTTGTTCCCTGCCCTTCCAGCACCGGGCCATGTACAGAACTCAGCCACAAGCATTCCCCAGCTTTGGCCTTAAATAGGAAAAAAATTGGCTTACTTTACTTTTCCACCCCCTTTACTGAAATTTGAGAAGACGACCCATCCCCTAACACTAAATGAATGATTAATATTTCTTTTGGCTTTACAGAAGAATAAAGTCAACTAAACAAGATACACAGCACATCTGGAGCTTTTGTGCGTGCCTGAAGTTCATGCTGAGCCTATACACACGCAGTTAGTGCACGCTGTGTGTGAGATGTATGGATGCGAGAAAAGGAATCCAGCCATAACCTCCCTGGGGCAAAGCATTTTTCATGCAAATTAGCAGTCACTGGGTACAGCCCAAACAGAATTTTTAATTCTTCGTGTGCCCCATTTGAAATGAAAGGTGAGCACCTTAGGTGACCCCACAAACTGAGAAATCTCAGCTATGCATACCTAGGTATTTTTGCTGAGGAGCCATCGGAGTTAGTGGAGGGGGGGGGGGGGGAGTGGTTAAAAACTGCAACACTTCTGTTGCGGTGCTCTTCTCACATCAGGATTTAGTGTGACATTGGGAGAAAAGTCACATTATAAGAAGTAATTTAAAAAAATTATTATTCAGAGGCACTGATTTCTCAAACTAATACTTTTCAAATAATTCAGCTTTATGATATTATTATTGCATTTGGAAGGAATGCAGAACAAACACCATCTTTGTCTTTACTGTCTGCTCCTCAAACAGGAGGGCATAGCTGAAAATAAATCTACTGTTTTTTATTAGCCTCATTTCTTTCTTTATTCCATGTAACACTTCACTGAGAACAAGGAGGATCAGAACATAGAAAGCTACTTCCCAAATCAGATGCCTTAAGCAAACTTTATTACAAATGTAGATTTGTTCAGAATGTAGCTTTAATTAAAAGTTTGGGGAACTCCACAATAAATGCAGAAAGCAATGTCAGTGTGCACCTCTGATAAATCAGCAATCAAATTAATTACTATTCTCAGTTAATTTACTCCAGCTGGTTAACTGCAGGAGTGCTCACTCATTTACTCTTAAGTATTGCTAAGATTACAATTAGGGAACTGTCTCTTGTCAGTCAAAATGCATTTATGCATTATATCCCAAGATCCCAAAAATCCAAATTCCAAAAATGGATTAATGTTTCTGTATGCATAAAAAAATCCAACAAAGCATCTTTTAATCTGATAGGCATTGGGCCTTACTTCATAACCTATTTATCTGAAATAAATTTGCACTTTAATGGAGAAGTTCTCTTCTTCCTGGGTCACTTAGGGCAAGGCAGACAGAAACAAGTATGAAGAAGTCTTAACTTAATGCCACTTTTGACATGTGCAAAGGGTCTCTTCCGTGTTTACACACTCATAAGGCATGAATGGCTTCATGTATTCCAAAAGTATTACGCACAGCTTTTTTTTTTTAAAAATGAATTAAGTACTCTCAAATTGTCCACTGTATCTGTGTTAGGATGGCAGGGTTATTTTAGATAGCTTTAGTTTTTCATATGCAGTATCCTGCTACATAATAGGTTAGGTTATTTGGCTTATAAATTTCAGCTAGCTGCAATAAACAAACAGGTAACCACCTGTTCTTGAGCTACCCTGGCTGGGAAGTTAAAACGCTTCTAATCTTTATGCGTATGCCTGTAAGCTACAAACTTTCTCTTCTTTTGAAGTTATGCTCAGGACGCAACTCAGAACCACAGTATCTACTAATAACTGGACTGATTTGTTTGGTGCCCTTCAATGGAGATGTATAACAGGACCAGCCCAAAGGAACATCTTCTGATTGCTTTTCTGCATGGGTTAGCAGAACTTTTATTCAGTGACTGAAGTGACTATCTGTGAAACTGCTTGCTGTAGTTCCCTGCCTCTGCATTCAAAATGGCTTGTATCTTTGTGGAATATGGTATAAAAAATGGGTCAACTGTACATGGCCAAGGGTACAGACTAAAGTATTAAATCAAAACTTTTTAAGTGCAAACTTGAATCCAGGCTCAAAATGCTTTGTATTTGCCCATCTCTATGAGGTTAATTGAACCTAGACATTGGATTCAAACCATTCTCAGCTATGCAATGATAGTTAAACTGAATTAACTATTTATCAAAATTGTACTCAGATCAGTTTTCTACTGGCACTTTGTTTCTCTGTATTAACCCTTACATGTTTGTCAGAGTAATTATTCAATGTACATGGAATTTCATGATTATTACATGGTAAGTGTTCACACTGAAATAGCCAAAGAAAAATGCAAGAAGTTTGACCGTGGTCTTTGACTTAAAGGCACTTTCATATAGAATTCTATGAATTCTTCTGCCCATTTGACAATATCAAATATTTCCTTACAGTTCCTGAGTTTATCCTTTTAAAAGATTGAGGGCAACCTGGATTGTTCACTTTCTACAATAAATTACACTCCAACCAGACTGTGAAGCCATATTTCTCATGACATGCTATTTCCAGTAGGCACTGTGGAACCAATCTTCATGCTTCAATTCGTACAGAAATAATTATGAGGTTTCCGAATAGAAAAATAACCAGTATCATTTGATGATTACACCCCATAAAGAAACAAAATTACCCATGGGCACTAGCCTCCTTGAGCTCCAAAAGTGTTACCTTTGCTGTGTCTCATCAATGAATGGCAATGATCAGCTTTGCTGGAGTTTCTCATTAATGCTAGCTTCACATAACAATGGGTGTAGACTCCATTTTATACTACTACTGTAAAACTATGATGCAATTGCCTTTAATTACCATGAATCAATTCCTTCTTATAGGACATTCACAATTCTGTTTGATTTTAAGTACCTGGACAGTGCTACAGCTTGCCTTGAGTACTCATGGGCATTTGCTGAGCAGAGGCCTCCATTTCACATCCTCTTTGCAGGAGAAAAAACCCAGTTATCTTGATTTTTGAGTCTTGCAGGCAGTGTAGGAGTATTTAGTGGGCAGTTCTCTTCATCGGGAATGTAATGTCTCAGCATCTGGATTAAACTGGAAAAAAGTATTCATATTGTAATCAGAACATTCACATTTAGAGAGAATCTGGAACACTTATTTGCTATTGAAGATATTTTCTCTTTACTGTGGATAACATGGAAGACACGTCAATCCAAGCACTTAATCTGAACAGTCAGTCTTCAATTTTTGACACCAGAATTATCACTATGTCAGAAACAAGAAATTTGGTTTTGTTCAGAGAAGACTTTAATGACAGTAGAGAATTGTGGAATTGAAAAAGGGGTACATGACTTTAAAGAAGTAAGAAGCTGAAAATAGAGCAAATGATGATCAAAGGCAAAAGCAAGCAAAAATGAAAATTATACTTTGTTTAGGGAAGTTTCCTCAAACACCACATCACCAAAGTCTGGGTTAAGGTCTTCAAAGTTTCCTTCATGGACTATTATTTTCCTTGGATTGTACTTTTAGTGAACAAATACACACTGCTAAGATACATCTATTACACAGTTTTCTCTTCCAGGTCATCCTTTAGAAACAGTTGATCTATATGAAAAGCTGTACATAAAACCACAAAACAAACAACCAACCTCCTAGCACTTTAAGCCCCTCCTCTTTATCAAGTGAGGATGTACCAAGCTGTAGCCCAATACGTAGTACGAATTTAATTATTTTTCTTTATGCCCTAGAAGTAATGCAAACTACAGACAAAGCACTGATTACTTATAGAACAATCACAGGAATTAAGGTAGTCTCCCATCTTTCCATTTCACTGGAATTATTTCCAAAGACAACGGGAAATATGCTTTTGAGATGAGCCTCTTCTTCACATTCTTTTGCTTTTAGCTTTGCACAGCTTCAACTCTTTTCAAAAATTAAAATTCTTTTTTTGCAGAAGTCCTCTGCAGATTAAATAAAATCCTTCTTCTGAGTCATGTTGGGAACTAACTGTCTTACAGCACAGCTGTAAAGGCTCTTAAAGTAGAGCCAACATTATGACTGCACTAGGGTGAAGCAGACAGCACCCACAGCATTTTCTCTTCACAGCAGGAGGAATGCGAGCCAAATGAGTTTAATGACCTTTGGGTGTACCGAATGCTGGGAATTCAAGATCTGTGGCCAGGGCGTGGTTTTTGTACTGAACACACACCTACTTTTGTCGCCAATGATGAAATCTGTTAATTTAGAACACTGGTGCATTGCCTTGGAGAAGATGCTCCTCCTTTTCACTGAGGTGTCAGACTTACTTTGCAAGGAATCCTTTCTATTCATCTCTAATTCAGATTTCCACTGTACAATTGAAAAAAAATAGACATTTGCTTTTTAAAAGAAATAGCGTAATTCCACCCACTTAAGAAAATACTTAGTAGGATTTCTGGGTAAGACTTCTGCACTCTATATATTATAGCTGTTAGATGAGCACCAAAAGTACAGAAAAACAGCAGAAAGTATATAAACAACTTAAAATAAATTTGATTGTGAGTTGATGAGCTATATTTGATTTTACATGACTGCCGAAATTCTGTTCTCCTATATCTTCAAGTCTGTCAAGAGAGCAGCTTGAGATCACACTAGCATACACAGGAGGTAATCCCTACAGCACAGAATCTGTGCAGAAAGCAGGGGTGCACCAGGTAAGCCCAACTGTGTTGTTGGCTCTGCTGCCTCAACTCAAAGCTCTGCAGTTCCAGGCAGTACACAGAGTTCCCAACAGCACTCAAGTGTGCTGCACTTCAGCTGGTTCACATGGAACCTCAGAACAGAAAGGTTCCAGATTTTAGGTTTCAGGACTAGCAATCCTGCACACTTTATGAAGTTTTTTGGGATTTTTTTTTTTTGCATCTTCTAAACAAAAAAAGAACAACTGTAATACACAGGCAGGAATTACTTATTTCAAATTACTGTTCCACATTTTTCAGTTCTCTGATTTATTGTTTTTCTAATGAGGGAATAAATATTCTTGTTTGAGTTTACTAAAGAGTAACAGAAGGCTATCCGCACTCATATGACTCATCTTTTGGAAAAAAAAGAAGAAAAGAATACAGGACTAAGTGTTTTAACTCTTGATCTGTTTGGAATTAACACGACTCAAAGCAGAAGAAATTAGCGAGGAAAAACTTTTTTTAGAAAAATCTATTCAAAATGAAGGAAAATGAAGACACGAGTAGGTCAAAGAGAATGCAGCAATACAAGATTCTTCTGCGAGTAATGAAATCCTGGTCTTCAAAATGAAAAAAGTAAAAAAGAAAAAAAAAAGATTAAAAACAAAAAATGAAATTCTGGTCTTCAAGATCAGCACTGGACTAGTTTTCCCTGAGTGGCTGCTAGAGATGGGTATGATGTTCTCTTCTGGACCAGAAGTGCTCCACGTGTCAAAAGAGCACATGGGTTTCCTAGAACAGAGAGGCAGCGCTCAGCTGCTTCTCTGAGCGGAGTGGAAGATGACCAGCCCTGCTGCTGCTGGGTGGCCTGAAAGCTGGCTCCTCACATCTGTTCTATGGGATCTCTTCTGATCCTTGACCTCGTTACATGCATTCCTCTCTTATTAACTCTAATGTATTCTCATAGAGCCCATGATGCGTCTGCTATCAGAAAGTGGCAAAAGTTAGGAATTAAGTTGTGCATTGTCATGCACAGAAGAACTCCTATACTATTGATCTGAACCTCTTTTATCATTAAGCTCTCTATTGGCTGGCAGGTTTTTGTCTTAATATCATAGAATAGAAAGCCCTATATTTTATACTCAGACATATAAAAAGTAGAAACATATCAATATTGATAGCAACTCTTCAGACAAGCGTGGGAACATTTTTTTTTTTTAGAAAATCTGGGTAAAAAGATGCCACAAAACCACCCCTCCATAATAACAACAAAGCTGTCTGCTAACAAGCTTAAGTAGTTAGAAATAATCAAGAAAACAATAAAAATACCACACAAGCATTCTTCTCCTTCCTTATGAACTCTGTAGCACAAATCGTAATAACAGTGGTGTGATTCCAGCAAACACTGAATTCCATCTTTTTTGTACTACTTTTTTGTACTCCTTTTGCCTCAGCCTATCCAAATTTCCAGCCTGCCTGTAAGCACATCCTCATCGCCTGACTGTAATGTAACTTTATGTAACTGTAATGACTTTCCATGCACAGTGAGGAATTATGTTTACACAGGCATCTATATGTTCTTAAGACATATACTTTTCTATCTCCACTATTGCCCCAAAGACCCATATAGTGGGTCTTACAGTGTGAAAACTATGCATATTGTAAATTTTGTAAATTTAATGCATTTACAAAATCTGTATTTCTTAAGTGTTTGCCATTGCTATATTTTCCAACAGCAGCAATAGAACCCTATTTATACTGCCTTGACCCAGGCCTGGGTTGCTATCAGGCAGTCCTGTTACCCTTGTGACAAGAAAAGTATTTTTCCCCAGACAAGCTACCACATAAAATGTAAATTTACTGCCTGCCCAAAAACCTGTATTTTAACTACTCTGTGAATACAATAATTGATACGCTCATTCAACACCCATTTACTCACTGTGTCTTAAGTAAGAAGTTTCCTGTCCAAAATAAGAAATTTTCTAAAATATTCCAAAATAAGAATTTTTTCTGTATTCTTTCCTAACAATTACGTGTCATGGAAAAGTAGAAATAAATATCATACAAAAAAATAAACATTACTAGTAGAACAACGTAGTATTTTTGAGGTGAAAAATCTTCTTACTCCAAGATATAAAATGGGTTCTTCTCAACAGATCATTTTACACACACATCGGGAAACTCAAAAACTCCCATAGATTATATCAATGTTACAAAGTATGGAACATTTCTTCTCAAATGGCAGAGCACTGAATACACTGATAAGGCTGTATTGAAAAACAAGTCTGTAAGCTAGCAATGTAATTACAGAAGCCATTTTGAGAGTAAAGAAATAGAGTATGCCTTGAAACAAAAATATACCTAATCCCACCTTCCCAACCCTCAGCTGACCTCCCCATCCTCAAAAGGATGTTTCACTAACCTCCTGATAGAGATCAGTTAAGTTCCAGGATCCACAATACTTAATTAATCTTGCTTACAGAAAATTAAAAGAAGTAGGAGCAGAAAAAATCTCTTGATGGATGCCACCAAGATATAGTGGTGTTTAGATTAGAGATCAGGTCTGGGTCACTCTTCTCTGACGATAAACAGATATTGATTTTTGAAGTTTCTGTGTCTTGAGTCAACTTTGTAGATACTGCAGGAGAGAAGAAAAAGAAATTCCTCATTTGGGAATATTCAAATCTCCCTCTCCAGAGGGAGCATCTCCTTGGCATGCAAAGAGTGCTGATCCCCAGCCATTCTCCTCTTGTCTTCCCTTGTTCCCCTGGTTGTCCTTGTTCCCAAAGCCATTCCAAGCACACAGCTGTCTGGAATTTATGAAACAAATGGACACGTACAAAGGACTAAAAATCTGACCTGCTGTTAGGAAAATCTAGGGTTTTTTGCACAACAGAGAATTAAGTTTGTTTCCATTCCCAGCACTTCTGGTCCTGTTTTTAATTTAGAAATTGCACTTCCTAATTTATAAAGGTCAGGAGGTCAGTGTTGTTATTGTACTATCTTTCCCATAAGCTGTCCTACTGTGCCTCTTTATGTCTTGTCACTGTGAACAAAAGCACTGCATGCTGTTATGTTTTCCAGCTCTCAAGATCACCCATGACCACTAACCACTGCTCAGAAAAAGGAAAAAATATTGTCTTTTGGGAGCTTAATGAAATTTCAGAGTGAAGAATAGTTTCAGGTGCCATCTCTAGATCTCTGAGAATTTATGAGGTGTCATGTTTGCATTATGGCAAACTGTAACATGAAGAAAACAGAACCATTTCTAAAAATATAAAACGATGATACAAGAAGAAACATAGAATAATAGAATGACTCAGATTGGAAGTAACTTCAAAGATCATCAAATTCCAAGCCCACTGCCACAGTCAAGGTTGCCAATCGCTAGATCGAGGGCTATATCAGGTTGCCCAGGGCCCCATCCAACCTGGTTTTGAACACTTCTACCGATGTGCATCCACAATCCACATCCTTCTCTGAACAGCTTATTTCAGCACCTCACCGCCCTCTCAGTGAAAAACTTCCCCCTGACATCTAATCTAAATCTTCCTTCAGCTTAAAACTCCTCCCTTGTCCTATCACTGTCTACCTTTTAAAAAGTTGATTTCTCTCCTGTTTACAATCTCCCTTTAAATACTGGAAAGCCATAATGAGGCCTCCCTGCTGCTGTCTCTTCCACAACACTGAACAAGCCCAGCTCATTCAGCCTGCCTTCATATGAGAGCTGCACCAGCCCTCTCACCATTTTAATGGCCCTCCTCTGGATCCTCTTCAAAAACTCTACATCTTTCTTCAACTGGGGGCCACAGACCTAGGTACGGTACTCCAGATGGGGCCTCACAAGGGCAAAGATGGACAATCTCCACCCTGCACTTTCTGACCTCCTCTCTTCTGATGCAGCCCAGGATGCCATTAACTTTCCGGGCTGCAAGTGCACGCTGCCGGCTCATGCTAAAGTTTTGATCCACGAAGACTCCTAAATCCTTCTCAGCACGGCTACTCTCAAGGAGTTCTCTAAGTCTGTATACAGATCTGGGATCATCTTGACCTAAGTTCAAAACCTTGCACTTGTCTTTGTTGAACCTCATTAGGTTCACACGGCCCACCTTTCAAGTTTACCAAGGTCTCTCTGAATGGCATACTTCCCTTCTGCTGTACCAACTGCACCACTCAGCTTGGTGTCATTAATCCTGGTACTGAACTAGTTCTGTTTTTACTGAATAAGAATATGTGAAGATTGCCACACATTTCAATTTTGATCCTCATCAGCCAAATGCCTTTTACTGTTATTTCTTAGAAACATCACTGGCGTTCTGTCAAATTCATATCTTTGGAACCACAGATGTAACACCACCAAGTGAAAAAGTAAATCTTTTCAAAGTATTATCCTGCTTATTCATTTATCTTCTACCGATGTTTAAATAGCGCAGATCACCACACACAGGCCACCTGCATTTTTGGTTGGACTTCTGATGAGAACACATTTCTTGAATACAGAGTAGAAAACACTACTGAGGAAACTTGCAGTTAACATTATTGTAAGAACAGATAGCACCTCTAAAAATTTGCATGAGTGCAATTGACAAACAGCTGTCCTGATGGTGATACCTATGTTTTAAGCTAAATCAGGCATTGAAATATAAAATCTATCAAAAAACTAAGAGTTTTGACGATACAGACAGTAATGCTTACAGACACTAATTTTTTTTTTTGGTCCATGAATGCTCTTAGAGCAATTTTTCCATTTTCATGACTTCAGGTCACTTGCCAAAGGGAGACAAAAAATAAAGGAACTTGCCTGGTGGTTTCTGGCTGGTGGCTGCTTGATTTTTTTTTAGCTAGGATGACTTCAGGATGATTCTTTAGAGTTGTCTCCTGCAGATAATGCATGCAGATATGCCTGAGTGCAACGATTTCAGAGAACACCATACAAACTGAGAACACCAGAGGTTATTCATCAGGAAGAAAACATTGACAGAAATATTTGTTCTATGCAACGAAACAGAATAAAAGATCATTTCACTTTCAGCAGCCTCACAGCTTTCTCTTGCACACCCCTCAGAATGCACAGTGAGTCCAGCACTGGGAGTGATGTCGGACCTGCCAAGGGTTATGGTACAGATGCACCTTGAAAGCTTGATGGAAAACATGAAAAGGTAAATTTACTGTGCATTGCAACAAGCTGCCACATGATACCACTGCAGTAAGACCTTTGAATTATTTTGTAATTAAAATCAAGTGGTTAATTAAATTAAATGGTGTGTTATTGCATTACTTCATTTTGTTATTATGCTGATGAAGATAGATCACAACAAAGTTTAGAAACTTCTGTTAGGATATATATTGACTACTCTCAATGTTAGATCTGCCCCACCTTTTCATGCTGGCAGCTGTCCATGGAACGAGAACCCAACTCCAGAATACTGCATAGGTCATGCACCTTGACAGAGCCAACTGCCAGCGCGCACACTGTCAAGAAATGTCAAGAAAACTGAAGTTTCCTGATAAATTTGGAAGGAATTAAGAACAGCTAGCTACACAGCACGGTCTAAAAGCTTGGTGCCTGAGGATGGTATCATTAAAATATTTTGAATAACAGTATTTCTCATATAAAATAAGATCTCACAAAATTTGTAGCAGTAAAGCCTTCGCATACCTGCCTCTCTGTGCAGGTAACGTTATATCAATAAAACAATAGTTATCATAGTAGATTGGTTTGTGCTGAGGTAGCTACCAAAACCCCAGAGAACTTACCATCTAGAGAAACAGCAAGCTATATAAAGCTTGCTCTATAAAGCATGGTCTGAACGTGACTTTGCAAATCTAGGGCTGTAGTGCACTTGAATTCTTCAACACACTCTCCACAGGCTCATGAGGAAGAATAGCATGAGCAAGCATACTTAGCTATACCCTGTAGTACAGTGTGTGTGTGTATATCAACCAAAAACTTTCAGCATCATCATTTTAGAGATTTAAGGATTTTTGAACTCTAGTTTATAGTAGCTTTGTAACGACAACCAACAGGCAGCATTCCAATTGATATGTCATATTCTTTTTTACTAAATGTGAACAAAATGCCACATAGGTAGAAGAACATCTTATCAAACATATCCAACAAAGCAGCTCTGGGCAGGGAGGCAAGTAGTATTATCCTTTAAAAAAAAAATAAAAAAAATATAAAAAAAAAATCAACAAAACTAACAACATCTTCTCAAAGTTAGAATGAGGGAACTTATCAGAGTTTTTCTCCAAAACCTTACAGAAATTCTGTTTTCAATTAAGAGCAGTTGGGAAAACTCACCTTTCAGTATCTTCAGCAGCACTTCAACATTCACAAGATGTTTTAAACATGGTACTTGTGAAAGTACACGAGAAGTGTAGACTGCAGTTTCCATTAGGCAAAAAGTGAAAAATAATTCAAACCATAAAAATCCAGAAATTTTGTACTTGAGTAACTTTTGATGCTATCAACTTAATGACGTGAACCAGTTTTCTTAGTGAATTTGCTAATTTAGAAGACAATGAGGAAGCTAGTTTTAATCTACTTGGTGTAGAGGTAATAACCTCTCTAAAGAGAAAGACAGCTATAGGCCTTTTTAGAAACACTGCATCTGACTGAACTTCTGTTGAAGGCTGAGCTAGTAATAGGTTTCAAAATGAAAGGAAATTTTGAAGACATTCTTCTTAGAGTAAAATAGTGGAACACCAAAATACATAGACACTCAGGCAAATGTTACCCAACCTTACAGTAGATAAGAGTTATATTTTCACGTATATCACGGTCTTTTTAGTTAACTGATTCATGGAAAGAAACTGTAAGTAAACAAGAACATTGTCCTATTTTCTATTTCTGTGAGAAATAGCACATGAACAAAATAATATTCTCTCTTCAGAATTATTCTTAGCACTTTGCTATGGCAAATGTCACAGAATAGAGAAGATGAGAAGACATTTTGTTCCGCAATCACTAAGTGCAGTATATTATTTTCAATAACGCATAAAACACATAAGCTAAACCCCGGAATGTGTCAAACGCAGTTTAAACACCACAGCCCAAGCACGTCAGCACAAAGAGAATTACCATGTACTTACCACTGAAGCAGTTCAGGCTTCCCGAAAATTACACGTACTGTATCTAAGGTGGATTAGTCTCCTTGGGAATGCAGGCAAACGCCCTCCAAGACAGTGCACTGCTAAGAAAAAAAAGAAAAAAAAAAAAAAGAGAGAAAAGATTAAAAAATGACTTCTAGATAACATTAAGAGATAGGGAGGCAGAAGAAGGACTCCTATACACACTGTGTTACTTCTAGCAGTAAGCATCTGTGGCCAACTACCAACATTTGGAAGGAATGCATGCCTGCCTGCTGTATGTATTCACCACATTTTCTGTTCCGAGGCTTCTTACTCTTTCAACAAAGGACCCCACTTCGTATCAATCAGGTTGCAGAAATAGAAAAACCCCAGCACCAAAGCTTTACTTAAGCTGCTCAGAGCTGTGCCACCTGAAGAATGTTTTGACAAATTAATAAAAGAAGCTTAAGATATCTGAAGAAAATCAATACAAGGATTGACCAGGGTTTTGTGGTAGAGCACGCTCTGGAATGAGCTCATCTTGCAACATAAAGCAGTTAATGGGCCTTTAACCTTTGCAGTTCGGTGCATTCAGAAATTTAGGGTTATTCTGAACTTATAAATCAAGTGTCTTTTCTAACTCCGTTCCAATAGTACATAAATAATTAGTTTTCTTAATGAAAAGTACAGTAACACGTTATCTGCAATCTCAGGAAACTAAAATCATTTAATGATATTAGGAGGTTTTTTTTGACAGATTTCTTCTCCTGAACTGTCTCGAAATATCTGAAAACTTTAAAGTTCCACCCTGTTTACCCTAATGACACAAAGCAACATTTTCAAAAAAATGGTTCTTAGAGGTTTATTAAAAGATCTCTGTATATAACATATTTTAAAATAATACATTTCTACAAATTTTATAATAAATTGGCCTTGATTTTCAAAGGTTTGGCCTTGTGTCATGAGATGACTGCTTCGGATAGCGTATTTGGATGTCTGAGTTATTTTCACAGTTGTTAGTTATTCCCCAATTCTCTGTGTACTTTGGGAAGCAGAGGGCCTGATAGAGCCATAGTTATTCAGCTGAGACTTTAAAAAGCAAAAGAGCCACTCACAAAACAATCAGCCAGTTTCTTCAGAAATTCTTCTTCAGCAGAAGAACAGAGATATGGATCTGTCTGCTGACCATCTATCATCTCACATAAAGAAACTTCTGGCTATTTTTCTGTGTCTGATTTTCCTGAATGACACAATGACATATGCTTATTTAAATGCTACTTTAATAGATATCAGTATCTATCTATCGACATATATATATATATATCTCTATGTATATATCGACGTATATATATCTCTCTCTCTATATGCAACATTTCTTCATGAATGTACAAGGAGTAGAAATAATGTGCACAGACACAGGGATTGTTCTAAACACCCGGGTAAACTGGAATTTCTGATGCTGGCTATGAATTTTGAACTGTTCATTCCTTGTAAGGAGCTGCAGACATTGCACTCACTGATTTCCTGTTTAATGTCTGGGACAGCAGTAATTTGGAGAAACTTCTACATTATGCAATAGGTGGACATAAGTTTATTACAAAATATTAAGTTAATGTCTTGATTAATTACAGAGTGCCTAACTACAGTAAGACTGAGAAGGTTAGAAATTGGCATCAGTGTTGAAATCCTTTGCCTTCTCTGCTTTGAAAATCCTTCTGACCCTCAGAACGTGCAAAGCAGGGCACTAATTATCAAGGGGAGTGTTTGCAAAAGCTGTTGCGCATTTCTCAGGAATGTTTGGATTGCAGTTCCTTTATCCAATCCCCATCTGCCTTTTCCATTCAAGGCTGACTTTTACATCTCTGCCCTCTTCACTATCTTTTTCATTTCTCTCAACACTGGTCTTATTCTGTATTTTCTTTTCAAATAACTCAAAAATGTAATTGATTGTTTTTATGAAAATACCATTACTGTGCCATTTCCTGCAGTACTTTCAATAAAAAATATCCCTCATATTTTCAAATCAGAAAAATTCTAACTATAATTGTCCAAGCTTTCTTAGCCAACTTAAAAAAAAAAAACAAAAAACCACAAGGAACTAGGTATCTATATTGCATGCAATTATAGTTTTTGCCTATACACAGAGATAAGTATGAATTTGCTTACTCTGCTTAAAAACTCATTATAAAACCCGTACTAGTATCCAGACATAATAACAGTCCTCAGATTTTGGTTTCCTATTTAATCACTTTGGCCTACCCTAATAAACTGATAATAGAATTTTTGTCAAGATCATATTTTTTCACAAAACGTTTCACTGTTTTTTTTTTTACACAATTATACAGTGTTAATTATCAAATGTCCTTCAAGTACCCTTATCTAATTTACTGTAAACTAATTTCCAGGCTTTTTATTCTGTTTTGTTCCTGTTAGCTTCTGTGAAATTTATCAAAAGGGCTATTTTTACAATCAACTTCTGTCATTCTACAGAAGATTCCACTAGCACAACTCTCCATAGAAGTTAACGTCAGAGAGGTAGAGAAGTTCTACAAAATCTCACATAAACAATAAAACATTTCTTCTTTTTATGGAAAAAGCAAAAATATTTTCTTCACCTCCTTAATAGTCCCATATTTTGTTATTGTACACAACACTGCCTTTGCTTTCTGAATACACATCCACCAACAGAATTTAAATCTACTAAATGTGCAAGGACCATCAAATCCCCAGGGCAGTCAGTAAAATTGTAGATCTCATCAAAATAAACCACAAACTTTATAAAGTCCCATGGAAATTGATATATATATATATATACGGAAAATTTGCTGTGAATTAAGTTGGGAAGTCTTGTCTGGAAGACAATTTGAATCCTGAGTGTTCTGTTCATCTGATACTGAGGCTTGTATGTTTACTTTGTATCGGACCGTGTTTACAATGGGTTTCTGGATGTCAGATAGCAGTAAGATCTGTGAAAGTCTGGGAAAAAATGAACAATTGCCTTCTTATTTCTAGAAAAACCCTACAATGTCAGTAACTTTCTATATTCTAATGACAACTAAATGAATGCTATTAAAAATGTGAGGCAAACAAACTTCAGATGTTTTAGCTGCTGAACAAACTAAATCAGTTCAGAGTGAATAAGTAATTTTTTAATAGGTTATTAACACTCCTGTCCATTTACTCAGAGCCTGAAAAAATAAATGGCTAGAATTTGTAGTCGGATGTCATAGATCTATGTCTTATCACAAATATGTAAATAGCACATTTTTGTTATTATAACCAATATTTAGATATCAAATTTGAAGACTACTTTGTTCTTGATTCAGTGGCTTGACATGAACTAATATCTCTCACTTTCTGGGTAAATGTTCTTCAAAGCCAACAAGAGATTCTGATGGAATCCCTCCACCACTACTGCTCTTGCACACAAGGACACTGTCCTCTTTCAGGGACAATTCTCTGATTCCATAAAGCAATCAGGTCAGCCTAGAAAATAGCATGAAGAGAGCTTTTGAGAAACTGAATTCAAAATGTAGCTGTTTGAGGAAACAATTTAAGTTGCACACATGCAATTACTTCTCTCCTTTAACTATAATTTTTGTATAAACATTTTTATCATTTGATGAACAGAAACAAATAGAAACTGTTCAATTCCAAAGCTCTGCTTTACATAAAAACATGTATATGTTAGAACTTTTTTTTTTTTTCCTCCAAGGCATTTACAGCAAACAAAAAGAACTGAAATAGAACATATGAGATATCAATAGTTAGCAACTTATGTCCTTAGACAACTTAGGCAACTACTCTGGCAGATAAGCTCCAGTAAACAGCAAAGCTCCAGAGGTCTTACGTCCTGAGTCTTGAAGCAAGAAAAGGTTGTTTGGAATCCCCAAACAAAGGTAGTGAACAGTTACAAAGAGAACTAAGCTAGATTTAGTGGGAAATTTGAAAAAGCAGACCCTGGAGCTCCATGCAGATGTTAGTTATATCAGAGCATTTGTGTTTCTTCACATCACAGTTTATAGCTTTGTGAGCATAGTAATAGAAACCTTGGATCCACATGAGTACAACTAACTAGAAAAGGATGTCTGACTACTGAGAATCCTTAATTCCAAAAGAATTGTGAGTAGCCGAGCAAGCTACCAGTTGCATAAGAGCACTTAAAGCACTCCTCTTCTGAGCAATTCTAACTACCACGTACCTTTTTGCACTGACAAAAAGTTTGCCAGAGACTGCTTCTATGACAGAATATCATCGAGATTCCACCTATTATAACAACCCAACTGTAAATCTATGAAAATCCAAAAAGCACCAAACTTTGTGCATGAAAAGAAATAAATTAGGTTTGAGCCAGTGCGAGAGACAACCTGCAGTCTCATTACTACATCCTTACAACTTCTGAAAGACCAGAGCTTTTATTAAGTCAGTAAAGGCAAAGCTGTACTGAAAAGAACAGGGAGAACTTCATGTTTTTCAACAGTTTAAATTGTTAATCATAAAATCGTTAATTTTACCCCTTTCCTTGTTCTACTTCTTAGAGAGTGAACTCTGGAAGCCCAGATGCAAACAGATTAAATGAACAATTGAAGAATAGCTACAAACATATTTTATTTAGTTTCAATGTAATTTTATGAAAAAAATATTGTTTGTGGCCTTGGTTTGAAAGAAGAAAATCCAAAAGCTTTCAGCCTTTGCTTGCTAAGGCTAACAAGATGCATAGAGTCTGCAAACGAAAGGTCCACAGGTTGTTGTTTTTTTTTCTGAATTGATAATGCCTGCTTCTCTTTGTAAAACTAAAATGCCATTGTCCCAAGAAGGACAAGTGCACGATCATGTATAGGCAGATAGATAAACAAGATAACCTAAGAAGTCCTTGGCGCTTCCAGTCTTCAAGATGCATGATTAGTCTTTTTACTAAAATGCTAACTGAAGATGACTTTATTTGGAAAATTATCCATTTTGATAAGAGGAATGATTCTCAATGCAGGATTATGAACTGCTGACACCATATCCGATGGAATTCAGAGCAGTAAGCAATTTCCACAGGCATACCAGGCCGGAGAGCCACTGTCACTACAGCCCTTAGCAAACCTCCTATTTCCTTCCTGTATGCCAGGGATGGAACAATAGTTTACAGTACATCAATTTTTTCAGTACTAAATTTTGTGTTACATTTTGTAACGGTTCACTTTGTAATGGATATAAATACAATACTATCCTTTCCTACTTCTGTTAGAAATGCATACTTTTAGGATACTATTGCAGTGATAAGTGAAGACCAGTCAAAACAATCTTTTACTAATGACCAATTCTATTAACATATTTATTTCTGTGCATCTTCCTTGTAATGTACCAAGAAAATGCAAAATAAAAAGTCATAAGACTTTACAATGATTCGTGGACTTCCTATAATTTGGAGTGTGAAATCAAATAAAATGATTTGCATTTAGCAGCTTAACCATTTTACTGCTGTTCTTGAACTACTCTGTGGCTCTGACCCATGTCTCCACTCTGGATGCTACTGTTGATGTTTTCACAGCCCGGTTTGGGATCCACCTACTTAATTATTTTCAGGTCCTATTACATGATAGATGTTGTATATCCATTATTCTTTGGAAAAAAATGTGCCTACTTGAAGACAGGGAAATTGGTCAATGTTTGCTGTTGATGCTGTTCACACCAAAGAACTGATGCAGAAATCTTTCTTAAAGATAAAAATCTTTTCTCCATAATGTCTGAGTAGTCCTAATCACCACCATGTGAATACAGAAGCTGCTCAACAATTAAAATTGGCTTGTCTGACAGATAACTCAGTGCAAAGAGGAAATACTGCACTTGGGTGAAAGCAAAGACTGAGCAGAAAACAAAAAACAGTTTTACAGCGTACAGTTCACAGATCAGTTTTCCAGTGCCCTAAATAATACTTTTTAGCTAAATATGCTCTAATTCAGTCAAACTGTGCCACGTTTCCCTGAAGATTCCCTGCCTGCTTAAGTACATTTGAGCATCTTAAAACATTTCTTAAAAGATTTCTAAAAGATGATGATTCGGAAAGTCTCAAAGTAATAGGATTATGTTACCAACACATCTTACAAACACGAACAATTAAATTAAAGCTGCCCTTGATGAATTTAACACAACATGATGCAGACTTTTTTAGCCCACGTTTTCTTTAGGGATGTGAGACGCTACGTAAGGGAAAATATATTGCCTGATAGTGTGGGTAGCATTAGATTCCACACTGAACTTTTTGTCAAGTTCTGTGTAATAGAAGCAAAAACAAAACAAAACAAAACCAAACACAGTACTTTGCTTTGGTAGACCGTATTGCTCCTTGAATTGGTGTTTCTTTCTTCTCAAAAAATATAAGGAAGTCCAAGGAATAAAGCATTCAAAGCCAGGCTGGATGTGGCTCTGGGCAGACTGGTCTACTGGTTGGTGACCCCGCACATAGCAGGGGGGTGGAAACGTAGGAATGGAATGTTGTTTCTGCATTAGATATTCAAAAGGGGGAACTGATCTGAAGAAGCAGAGCACAATGTATTTTCTAACTTGACCTTAGAAATGGTTGATGTGAAAAAGTAGAAATACCATATATGTTAGTAGCATATTTTAGAAATATAGTTGCTGAATTATGTGATTAATTCTTGCTCGCAAAACTGCAATAGTTTTTAAACGTTCCAAATAGTACAGGTATAGCAATATGGACTAGAAAGCATATTGTAGAGTTATTCTGTTTGGATAAGAGACCTCAGCAAAAAAAAAAAAAAGAAAAAAAAGACTTACACACCAAAGAAGCCAGGGCCTCTACACAAGGCTGGATTGCCTCTCTCTATGGGTAGGTTAGGATGCAACAAGCAGGCATAAAGATACTCCCCTCTATCCTCCTTCCAAGCTTATCTCTATGCAAGGACAAGCAGACGTCCAGAAACAATGACCGAGTGTTGAACGAGCAAATGTGAGAAGTTAACTAATTAATGATATGTGCTTACCCAGCAAAAATTTATGTTTATCCAGTATTCGTATATTTAGTTGAGCACCAGGAAGATTGTGAACCTCAAATACTCAGCCAATGAGGAATCAGGGGAGAAAGAGATAAGCAGAGTAATAGAGCATAGAAGATGTAAGCTGTTTTCTGTGTGCTCTCCTGCTTGCAGGAGGCCCTCCAATTGCAATTGTGAATGAAATCTGCTTTATCAAAGATACCGTCCTGATAAACTATGTGGATATTTCCAACAGAATCTAAATGATCATTATGGTCCTTTTCAACCCAGGCCATTCTATGAGTCTATAATTTTGGTAAATGTATGTTTAATGTCAGCGATAATTTCAGTAAACATTTATGATCAGTAATCTAAGTAAGAGCTGTTTATAAAATACATACAGGAGCACACTTCAAGAGAAGTAAAGAATCAAGAATTAAACTAAATAAATTAAAAAAAGAAAACAAACATTATTACACTGTTACTTAAAATTCCAAAGACCCTTAATGAAGTAAAAAGTCATGAACTAATCCGAGGGCAATTTAGTAGAGCATTAAACAGAAAACAACAGAATACAAGAGGAGATCCCTTGACTGACTTCTGATACTGACTCCAAGCAGCAGTATATTAAGTTTGGTTTGGGAGCAGATTAAAGCAATTTTTAAACCAGAGGTAATGTTGAAATGACAGCCTGATGGTGGAAGAAGAGAATATAGAAACAGAGTGGAATAATACATTATAGAAAACGCTTGCCCTTAAAAAATAGCTGTTGTCACAACTTTATGTAAACAGCTAGTTCTAAGGCCACTGTCAGTCTCAAAATAGAAATGAATCCTATTTTTAAACTGTAGATGTGAAATAATGCACAAAAACAGATGATCTAGTGTCAACTCCTCAGGCAGATCAGATAGAAAGCAAAAACGTGATCATCAATTGGTAGGGAAACAGAACTGTGAAGAAGAGCATGGTGTGTTATTTACACCTAAGCATCAGGAACAATCTTTTAAATACCCTGGTCGTGGCTATGTCACTGGTAACTGTGATGTACACAAAGCTTTATGAAACCTATCGACTTAGTGTATGCCCTGTTTCTGCAGTCACAGATATCTGGTTACTGCTTTTGTATGCTCTACAGTATATAACTCATTTCCTTCATTTCCCCACATTTCCCTCAGAGTATTCAGTAAAACAATCTGCCGTAATAAGACTTTAATTTAAAGATCTCAATAACAAGAGTTCTATTGCTATGCTTCAGACACACATTCAAAATCTTGAATGTTTTTTCTTATAACCTCTGTTTTACATTATTTTTTAACAGTTCCATTGAGTCTGGGGATTTCCCAAGGAATATATTCACATTTCTATATGTAAATGAAACATAAATGCCAAATACCTAGGATTTACAAGAGAAATCATTCAATTCATATGTATTTCTAGCCACATATGACTAACATAGACAAGAATTCTTAGTCTGGCCTTATTTTGTAAAGAAGCAAACACAACAGAAAATCTAGGTCACCAATTAGAAAAAAACTGTCACTTTTCTAGGTAAAATGACTTCCTAATTATCTATTGCCAAACATCCATCTCATGTTAAGAGACACTTCTGGGGCTTTACTGGTGAGCTGTGATTTAGCAACAAATTAACTACCCCATGCTACATGTTCTTTACCTCACTTAATGTGTTACAAGGTCAGAAACATTATATTTCACTTAACTCTTTCCCTTAAATGATGAAACGTGGTATATTATGGATTTTTCTCCAAATCCCACATACAATGCTTAGCACACAAACATTTTCCTTTACTGGATCAGACAAATGCCACCTTCAGCCCCATGTGCTGCTCTGAGCAGTGACCAACAGCAGATCCCTCAAGAAGAACAAGAACATTCTAGCAAAAATGGGGTAATTATAAACTGATACCCTTTGGCAATAATGTTTCGAGTGATTAACAGCTAAGGGATTTCCTAAGCCACAAGTGATGTTTTGCGTTTAATAGCTTCCAAATGTGATTTTTTATTTATTTTTTTTTTTAATCTCCCCTCCATAAATCTTCCAGGAGGGGTGTGAACCTGTACAACCAGCATTCAGTAGATGCCATGGCAAGGCCCATGGCCTTGACAGTTTGAACTACACTGCACGAAGAAATAGTCATCTGTGTCGTTTGATAAGGCAATCTGAAAGTTTCATTGGATACCCAATGCAGTTTAAAGCTTGCACAGTCATTTTTTATTTATCTCTGCAAAATCTTCCTTCAGCCGTTTGCCTCTTAGGGTCTCTAAATGTGCAGGGAGACAAAAGTATGGCACTGCTCTGTGATTCAGCAAAAGGGACTTAAAAAGGAAAAGAAAGTTTTCTCTTTTTTTTTTTTTTTTCATCCCCATAGAGTTCAGCTTGTTGTCTGTTCACAGTTGGGTAAAAAGAACATGGATGATCCTGCCAGGAGTGAGAACCACAGAGTTTTCAAAGTGAGCGGAAAGCAACATTGAGGCTGGGTCAGAAATGGACAGAGAAAACAAACACCAGAATATTTCCTGTATATTATACTGCAACTTTTTCATTTCAGAATCATTTCTGTGGTGCTCTGTGACCCATATTTTTAAACGATTTTGAGAATCATAATGCAAGATTGCATAATGACTAAGATTAGACCACTGTTCAAGAACTGTATGTTATGTAAACACTCAAAACCTCTACAAGACCCGGAGTGAACAGTTTGGTCTCACGGACAGTAATCACTGGAACATCCAGAATATTTTCTCTTAGAGAAATCAGCTGTTTTGATTATGGTTGTTGGAGTTAACAGGGATGAATCATATGATACTCATCGGAAGCTACCAAAAGACAAACAATAATTTTCTAAAAAGAAAACACAGCAAAATACATAAACATCGTATCATGGTTTATGCATTTTGATAAACTATGAAGAGGAGAGGAAGATAAACTGCTAAGTGGAATACTCTCTTAAAACTGACCTAAAAGCTACCTCATATATGTTACAATT
The DNA here is from genome assembly GCF_019238085.1 of Lagopus leucura. Classification (NCBI taxonomy): domain Eukaryota; kingdom Metazoa; phylum Chordata; class Aves; order Galliformes; family Phasianidae; genus Lagopus; species Lagopus leucura. The sequence goes on from NW_024962267.1 coordinate 14,823,181, forward strand.
CCTATCTTCGCAAAACATAATCCTATAAGATAATCTTCCTTGAATTAGCTAAAGTATCTTAAAACTTGTAACAAGTTATTTACTTGTACCAGTGCTCCTTCTCATTTCTTTTCTTATACTGAGATTAACCCCAGTAAACACAACAGCAAACTATACTTACTGTTCTCAAAACTGAAAAATATGATAGGAAATTATTTAAGGCTGAGAGATGAGGAAGAGGCGCTGCGGGATTCTGATGGGTTACAAAATACTCTCACATGAGAATGCAGAGTTTATTGCTACAAGCTATGGTAGTGGCGTTGACTCCTGCTTTCTCTAGAGACACTTTCTCAGTGGGTAAGAGGCACTTAAAAAGTTAAGCCTAAAACAGTTAAGTTGAGGATGGGAAGGATTTCTGATGCTTGTAATAAAAAGAAATACATAAATGAGTCAGTTTTAAAAAACAGTTTTCTGTGCAATCTGGCATAATTATATGTTTTAACTAAATATTTCATGAGTTATATCAGTAACATACAGGAAGCATTGTAACCTAGAGGAATACTCTTCTTGCGCTGACAGTGCTTAACAAGCAACAGAGCTGGACTACAACACAAATAATCAAGAAAGCCATCCCCTGAAGTTCATGAAAACATTGTTTGCTATGCATAACCAAGATATTAAGCAGCAAAACACAAGGATATTCAGAATTTTATTATATATTATACTTACTGTGTACTTACAATATTATACTTACCATGACTGTCCTTGTGTATGCTCTTGTTACACACATGAATGCACAGCACACAGTGAGAGCAAAGCCCCTTGATGATTTACTCAGTGCCCCACTCTAGTAATACCTGAAAGAGAATCAGAATGTGAGGCAAAGAAGAAAACAAACTTTACGGATTTCTGAATGCCAAACACACATCTATAATAAAAAGCTTGCATGCAGCAAGTAAAACGTTTTTCCTCTCCTCTTAGTAAAAACATTTTTGGAAGCATGTTTTGTGAGGACTGGGACACCATTAGCAGAGACCAGAAGGAATAAATGAAAAGGTCTGTCAAATATAACATCTATGGCCTCATCTGAGAGCCATCCATTCTCAAGGACTCTCTGCTCTCTAATTCCTCTTTCAAATCTACCTACGTCAGCTGCACGGCTGCCTTCCATGCACTCTGGTTCACTAGGAGCAGAGCTTGGGTGTATTGATAGCGATGTCCGCTGAAACACAGGAAGATTTGTACCCTATAAAATAGTTCAGCTGTGCCAGAGAAAAGAATTAGTCAAAAATCAGAGCAGTTTGCATTTTTTAAAGTGAACCAAGTCATGAAATAACTATTGGAGAAGCTGAGAGCCCATTATAGCCTTGTTCATACAGAGCTAAGAAGCTCTAGCCTTTCCAACATGCTCCACAGAGATACTGGCCTACTATTCCCTACATTCATTCTCCTTGAATGACTTTCATGTAATGCAGATAACAGCTAAAACTGATCAACACAAAAATATCATTTACACTAAAAAATATCATCAACCTTCAGTGTTCTACCATAAGAGTCTTGCATTGCCTTTCCAAGTGCTTTCACTGTATTAACTTAAAGCATACATATAAGCTACCATGCTGTAACTCTTACAGACATCTATGTCAGATATTAACTGAATTATTTTACCTGAGAGATTTGCTAATGGAAGAACCAAATGGCTTTAAATAGCAGACCTATGTTAACCTAAAAAAATCATGCAGGACAACAGGCATAGACAACAGAACTCCTTTTCAGTCATGTGCTTTGTGCCTAGCCTATGTTTGTTCCAAGCCACGTCCTCTACATGAAAACATGGTATTACTTCATATATTGAAACCATCAGCTAAATATATATACAATGTAATCAACTGAAATTAGGACAATTAATTGTTTTACATAAATATCCTTTCAAGCTGAAAGGTACACCTAAATACATTACAATCAAAATGAGATAAATGATGGCTGTAACCTATTCCTGGAAACAAGAGATGATGCAAAGCAAGACAAAATAAAATTAAGTTGTAGTTATAAAAAGAAGTGATTTATCTAGCGATAGAGAGACTTGAGAAAAACTTTCAGGTGGTTAACAATTTGACTTGTTTCTCTTTTCTGCCCACCTGAAAGTCAAGCCAGAAACCTTGCTTTTCAGTATGGACTCAGTGAGAATTTTGCCTTTGCGATTGTGGAAAATAAGAAGTACATATATCTATGTATACATACATATTCTTTTAAGTATGTGAAGATTTAAGTTTGCGTGTTTCCTGACTAACTGCATAAACCCAGAACTTTACAGGACAGAAGAAGGAGATTTTTAAATAAAAACAATTCACTTTAAAACAAAAGTTTATTTATACTCAGTATTAATTGTGTCAGTTTTCTCAGATAGACTTTGGTGCAGACCCTTTTAGGAGGAAGGGCATTAAGACAATTAGTTTCTGAACTTAGTAAAGAAGGTCTGAACCTGACAAATGCATCATACATTTTAGAGCAAAGTTCGGGCACTTGATACCTTCTGGGTTCAGTCCTTCAAAAGCTAGTCTAAACTAGTTTCGATTGCTGGGAGAAAACACTTTCAGAAGAGCACTATGAACATAGTGAGAAAAAGGTAATTTTAAGGAGCACAGAGAACTAAAGCAAACAAGAGTAGAGTAAAGAAAAAGAGACGAGGAAGTCTGAATTATTTAGAAGACTTCTCTTCTGTCCTCTGAAGACTTCCAAATGACAATGCAGTCTTCTGCATTAGTAATCAGCGGGACATCTGTTATGTTTTGGCCAGTATGCAAAATCAGGAGAAAGCAAGAAGAGACAATAAGAGGAAGTAGACCTAAAAATATTTATAAAGTACATATCTAAATTAGGAATAAAAACATTCTGGAGTAAGTTAATAAAACACATTTCTTCTGTATTTCTTAAGTGATGAGAGGACTATAAAAGAATATCCATAGAAAATAACGTTGGCATTTATAAATTGCAGTAGAATTTTAGTCACAAAGAATTTTCTCATGAAAGCACAAAATTACAGTGCCATTACTTTGAATTAGTTACATAATAGCCAACTCTTCCATGAAACTCTGCTATAAATCCTGTTTACCTTTTTCTTGCTTCAGATCTTTCCTTGGGCATGACCAAAAAACCATACGAGATTCAATAAAACCTTGTTGTGCAGCATAAGGAGATCATAACTGGATGAAAAATCTTATTTCCGCTTATGCCCTTCTCTACAATACTCAACTTGCTTCCCAGTGATGATGGATGAGTGCAATACCCAGTTCAGCCTGACAGCCAGGAATTCTAAGTAGCCTGAACTGAATAATGGTGTACTGAAAAAACATGCAATGGAAGGAAGCATCTAACATCAGTCTCACTTCACAAAGAAATGAAATACCTGAGTAGCTTCCCTAACCTGAGCAGAGCCAAGCTTCTGCCTACAAATCCTTACCTCTGCATTGGCTTCCACTGACATCATTTGACTGTGTAGGTAATTGTCCATGCAAAGAGATTTATCTGCAGGTTATGGGCCAAGGTTCATGTCTGGTGGGTTGTCTGGTTTGCACTATTCATCTGGGAAACTTTTTAGTTTTGGATATTAAACTTTGCTGCTCAGCCCCCAGAAATTTTCCTCTCTCATTCATCTCTCCAAATGACTGCTGAAAGTTTGGGGTGGAAAATGCCAGAAGGAACAAGACTTTGAAAGTTCCAGCGCAAAGCAAGACTTAGACCTTACTCTAAGCACACTTGAACCTCCACCTTGCTTATATAACAGAAGACATATATATTAACAGAAATAATTAAATTCAAGTTTAAAAACAAAAAATAAGAAGTGGCAGGGATGATGAACATTAGATAAACTGTTTCTGTACCTGGCCTTTGCAATGTCTGTTAAAACACAGCCCTGAAAGAAATCCTAGTCATACTGTTCCTTCCTGTGTTTCTAGCAAAGCAGTAAATCAGAACGTGCTACTTGGAAAGATAGTTATAGAAGTCCAGTTTTTTTGATGGCATTTACAGAAATTTGGCGCACCCTTGAATTATACAGGTCTCTCTGCAAGTAAAGCCTCATTTATTTCCATGGAAATTACAATTGATACAAAGAATACAATAACATTATTTAATAGAGCAAATTACCAGCTACACAACACTCTTCTTCAACAAAGCCGCTAATATTAGATGTGCCTTTCCAGCAACGATGAACACGAGCCTGCATCCTGCACTCAGAACAATCTGCGTGGCCGTGGCTTGCTTTTCACCTCCCTGTTGCCACTAATGAAGCACATCACCCAATACCCACTATGCTAACAGCCACTGTTCAGTCTCCATAAACATTCAGCAAGCATCCATGAATGTCAGTGGGCATCATTTTTTTCCACGTGAAGGAACTCAATGACACACCTTTGCATCGTGTCAGGTATCGTTTTGTCGGACTGCCCCTCTGATGCCATCTTTTCACACAGCAAAATGTAATTGAATACTGTCAGGAAGGTTTAACCTTAGCTGCCACTCCACCATTATCTGCCTCTGCTGTCATGGGCCAATACAATAAAGTAGGTGGCATCACTTTTGGAGCAGCCCTTGTATAATTATGAACTTAAATACAGTATAAAAAAAAACATTCATGCTATGACGTGATTATAAGTAGTATTAAAAGATAACGATATTTTAAAACAAGAATTCATAATGATGTTCTTGACTTTGGAAAATGATGTCACAAATAACAAAATAATTCATCAAGAATCCCTGTTTCATTTATGTTAGAAAAACCTGCAACCAAAAAAAGACGACCCATTGAAAGCCACTCTTCTGACATGCTTACTTCTATTATTTGTAGAACGTCCTGATGGGAGAAAAGAGAACAGAATTGCTCAATGTTGAAGATTTGACCCATTTTACATTCTAGAGCTTTTTGCATTTGATCCTAACTTACAATTTCAGTGGGATGTTCTAAAACTATTTTCTTTGAGCTATTCATTTCCACTCCAGTGGAATATCACAGCAGAGTTTCTGATTTGTCACTGTGATACTGATAATTTTAATTAAGACATTAATAAGCTATAAAATTAATACTTTCCCACTAACGCTTCACAGACTTTTAGAGACAGAGAAAAAAAAGAGATAACAAGAAGCTGGTACTGAGCATGTCTTCTACAGCACAGATCCTTGCACATTTCTTGAATAAATACTGGGGTCAAACTGTTAATTACCCCAAAGCTGTAACACCTTCAACATTCATGGGGTTATAGATATGCTGACCAACTCTTCACCGTCTCTCACGTACTGTGCTGCATTGAACACTTCGGAGCTGGAAGGGCTACCATATCTCAGCTGAAGTTCAGCTCTTGGGGATAAAGCCATCAATTTACACAACATCTTGCTCTGGAGCATTTCCAGAGCAATCTGTATTCAAGACTCTGAATAAGGTTCACGCTCTTATAACACTACTGCCAAAGGCTGCTGAAGTTGTCAATGCCTACTCTGGCAGTGCTCTCCTGGCATAGGCCTAGGTGGTTGCTCTCCTGAAAGTACAGCTCTTGCCATTTCTTCCTTTGGCTTAAAAATTATAGTGACTCAGCTTGCCAAACTAGAACTCTGCTGTAAGTGTGTTTTTTGCATTTAGGCGACTGGGCCAGATGTGTCTGTAGTTCTCCCATCATTACAATTGTAAAGGTTGAAAAAAACAGAGCACAGAACTGATGATTATACTTGGCTGATGTAAGCACTTTCCTATACCTCTGCACCAGTCTCTTTTAATAGCAACAAAGAGCAATAAAGTTCCAGTGAATGAGAAATCACACATAGAGGGAGGATTCACACCTAGTTTTGTACTGTGGTTTCTTTTCATACAGATTTGAGAATGTTGGGCGCTGTGATTCAGCTCACAGTGGAGGAGAGCAGAGCCGTGACTTTCAGTTTACTACACAATTGTCCACATGAAGATGAAAACTGGGTTTTGGATATCACCTCACTTAAAGTAGAACAGCTTGATGCACACTGAAGTAGTGCTGAGCACGAAGGCTCTGTGAGAGCTGAAATCAGTGTCCTCATCTGTCCCTCTCTCCTTTCCTGCTTACGTAAAAGTGCACAACTACCCCAGAAAACCAATTTTGACAGAACTATTTGTCATCAGGCAGCATATCAAAACTGCACCTGTTGCCTCAGCCTGTTTCCCCTCTATTTTTACTTCTGATGTAAGCCAGAAGAGGGTCACTGAATGCAGACTAATACAAAACCTTAAGAGAAACGTGCAAAATTTGCTTGGGATGTTTTCATAGAAAATAATTTTTGTTAAGTGATGGAACCTCAGACTACTCCTTTACCTTCCCAGATGACTTTTCTTATTGGCATATTTTTAAATGGTTGCTTTTTTTCTGCTCTTCTTCCATCTTGCTTCACAGGAGTTTCATAGAGCCTGCCTACATTTAAATAAATCAAGAAGCCTAATTGCCAAGTGTCATTGCAACGCCAGAGAGACTGGCAACTGCAAGAGAACTTCTGCTAGTATCTTAAAAAAAGGAAAACAGATGTGGAGATCTTTTTTTAGATTGGATTTCAATGGATGTAAGGTCTGATTATTGAGAACCTTATGTCCTGCTGGTTTCAGTCAAATTTGACTACCTAAGTAAGGCTGATTTACTGAAAAGACCCGAATCAAAAACCATTCACAGGACTGCAAATGAAAGGGAAATCATTCTGGTTTACTAAAAGTTTGTAGAATGTGAGATTTAATCTTGGCCTCCCACATAGCCTCTTTGTAACATATACTTACAGAAGTCTTCCTTTCAAGAATGTATCTATTCAGGCTGTTCTGCATATAAAATGTTACTAGTGCCAGGAAGAATACACAAATTCTATTTCATGCCCCTGAACAGATCTTTTCCAGGTTAAAGTATAAAGTACTTGGCATCAAGACTTGATTTACTTAACACAGACTTCAGTTAAAAAAAAAATAATAATTAGGGAAACACATCAAGAAAGCAGAAATAGAACGTGCTGCTTGGGGTGAAGTAATTTCATTCTGTAACTCAGATCAAGTGACATAAAAGCTACAAAGGATCTCAGCAGACACTTTTCTTACTGTTGGGAAAGAATAACTCAGTGACATTGTTCTTGTAGTGGGAAATTAAGTCATAGGCACTTTGCATACGGTTTTTAAAGTATTTAAACTTTTCTACAGTCATTCAGAAGGGACTTCATTGGATTTCATTAGTGTCCAATGACACCACTGAGGTCAAAATTGGAATAAAAATGCAGCATGAAAAAAACCAATACCTAAGTGCTTGAGAACTGCAGCTAATTAAGTATGATAACTAAGTTTAGACAGCAATATAATTTACTAAAAAGTTTGGCTGCTCATATATATATGGACTACATCAGTATTTCTTTTTAACCTAACAAGTTTTCTAAAACCTAAACTCAGTCAAGTAACAAATATCTAGCATTACCCTTTCTGATCTAACATGAGGAGAACACTAAAGAAAAAAAAAAACAAATATTTTAAAGACAAGACAATTAGTGTCCCTGCTAAAACAATGTCTTCCTACTTGTACAAATAGGAACGCATTATTCAGAGAAGTTATTCTTCACCAACCAGGAAGAAAAATATATTATTTACAGCCATATGATTGCTATATAGAAAGCATTCAGGCTTAGCTTACAAGTAAGAAAAAGAGGATGGGTTATGAAGCACAGGAAAGACCAATGGCAACCAATGGTGCAAATTTTTCCCTGTGGAAATGAAAACGCCAGTCCTTGCAGGATAATCAAGGACTGGAAATCACATACATAGTGACTTACCCAACAATTCTAAGAGGACATTTCCTTACAGCTTTAAATTAAAAAAAAAAAAAAAAAAAAAAGTAGTCCCCTGCAGTCTGTGGGCCAGAACACGTGCTTATACACTTGTATCCCCTTCTGTGATGGGTAACTCTTTTGACCCTCTTGAAATTACCACAGCTTTTAAAACTGGAAAGTTCTCAGCTTCATAAGAATGCATTATATATGCTCCTTGAGCACGTACCTTGCATTTTAATGTTCTGCTGTAGAGCTCTTGGACCAAAATCAAGTCTGGGTAGAAAACACGCTGCAAATGATCCAGATGAAGGCAGCTCTGGACATGCATGGGAACAATGCTCTGGGTATATAGGAGATTGTAGTGTCAAAGAAGAAGTCACCTAGATGGTAGGTTGAAGCAGCATTCATTCTTTTTATCAGGTTATCCAAGTTTTCCTTTGGGTGGTAAGCACTATTTAAGGTTTATACGAGCCTGTGCCATCACCATGGACAGTCAAATAATGCTCGAAGAAAGTAGGGCTCTAGGATTACCAGCACAGATTTGAACTTCTGGTCTTGTTTCTAGGTGATTTGTTCAGTGCTAGGCCTCTACTAGTCCTGCCAGACAGCAGGATTCAGTACCCCAAGCACTCCATCATCTTCCTAGTAGCAGCAGGCTGGGTATTGTGCAACTGCTCAGAACAAATCCTTTCTTATTGCCTACACAACTCTCACGTTCTTAATTAAATCACTAGTAAATTAAGTGCATCACAGTCTGCTACAGGTTTTCTACATTTCTGTAAACATTTTCAAAAAGAGCTTTCTGAATTCTGCCTTCAACTTCAAAACAAGCATTAGACACAAAAGCACACACAAAATGCAAATTGAAGTCATCTATATTTGTAAAATGACTTTCTAGAAATTGTTGGGTGTTAAGATAAAAGAAGCCTTGAACATTCTTCAAATAGCTTATGCAAGAGGAACGCATGAAGAGAGGAAAGCCCATTGTCATGCTGAAACTTTGCACATACCCAGAGCTCACTTAGCAGTGAAACTCAAAAACAGACCATTCTCTCAGGGCAGCCGTCTTATAAATCACACAAACCTCAAACCCTGTAACAGTCTGCGTGCTCAGGAAGCTAACGTGTTTATTTAAAGCTGCGTGCACATACATGAAAAATTCAGACCATAATAGGATACTCTCTTTTAAATCCTGCTTTGCTAATCAGTGATCTGTCTTGGACAAAAATACGTGTTGATTTGCTCGCTGAACTTTGCTTAAGGCATTCCAGACTGAAGCTAATAGCACAGATAGCAAAAATACACAAGACAAACCAAACACAAGTTTTGTTAAATAAATAAATAAATAAAAATGCTTAAGACTTTACATTTGTTTCTCAAACTCAGTCACGCAGAACATGGCAAGATTCTCAAACTATGTTTTCACTGCTCCTAGCCTAGTCAACAATTTGCATTATTTCTAGCATCCAGCATGTGAAGCAGAACACACAGATGTATGCCTGTCAGCTTTTCCAGTGAAATTTGCACATATTTTCCTTCCACAGAGAACTCGGTCCTTGACTCAGTGTCTTACTAAGCAGACATTATTCATTATAACACATCACAGCTGTAATTCAGATTTCATTTACATTGCTTTCTTTCAATGAGTCAAACAGCACATTTAGATGAACAGAATGCCTCATCTATAATAGGTTTTATGGAAAAGAACGGAAAATTATTCATGCTTTTTAGAGTTCAGAGGGTTACAGAGACAGCTTTCTCAGTGTGCCAAGCCTACCTACACGTCATTTCAAAACATCCACTTATTTAATAACATTCCTGTCTATGTATGTTTTAACACTGTCATATTCCACTGACTATAATGCTGCAGTTTTAAATGCTAGCCCCACACGGACTTCACTATCACATACAAACAAGAAGACTGCTTCCTTTCTCCTGCCTGTAGAATACAAGAACATACAATATACTGGGTGGAGAACTATGTTGGTTTTGCTTCTTTTGCCAAAGGCTTACTATTATAATGGATAAAATGAAAACAGCAGCAGCATTCGTAGTGGGAAAAAAAGTAAAAAAGCCAAATCAGTGCTTATTTTCTAGTAAGTTTTTTGGTTGTTGCTGTTGATTTCGCTTTGTTTGAATTACAGTGTACTCTGTTGATACCATATAGTGATTTCAGGATACTTTTCAGTATGGGTTTCAATAAATAACCTGTTGTCTCCAAAGTGCATCCCCACCACCCAGCACCGTCTGAGCTCCCTGAAGTTTACAAAGGACAGACCTGTGAGAAGGGTGCACTATTGTCACAAATTTCCCTAGAGCTCAAGATCAAATCCAATTTCCATCCAATTTCATACAATACACTAGCTATGCAATTTCAGGAGTGAATGGAAACCCCAGAACAGGTTGAAAGGCGAGTTCCACGGACACCATGCTGTACAGGTATGACGCAAAAGAAAATGGGGATTTGGACCAGGCAAGGGCTAGGAAGCATCAAATTCTTCCACAATATATCAGATATCTCAGAATCAGTAATTACAGTGTAGTTCCTAGAGCTGACTAAATGATATCCCTATATTCAGCCTTACCTACACAAAAGAAGCTTTAACTCTTCATGATACAGGATTTATAAATGGATATGGTTTATTTGAGTAATACTCAATGCTGGGTCTGTCCAAACTGCAGACAGTATAATTGTACAATTTGCTCATACAGAGTTAGTTTGAATAAATATAAAATCCCATCCTGTAAAACTCTGTATAAATGTCCCTCAGGAGATGAAATAGACTACCTAACCTATCTCCATTTAGACCTTAATTTTAAGACTTCAAAAAAATGAGACACGCAGAAAAAAGGCCGTAAGTAGGAAGTCCAGCCTCAATAACACCCAAAAACTCTGAAAAAAAAAACCCAACACACCACATGTGCTATCCTTTCAAATAAAAAAACAAAAAAAAAAAGAAAGAAAAAGTAATTAGCATAGATTTTCACAGGCTAGGATGCAACCTGCAAATACTCCACTTTATATTCAGAGAAACATTTTGATGAGAACTGACTCCTCAGTTCCCTCACACACTTTTGTTTCACTCAACAAATCCAAGAAGTTACTATAATGTAAAACCGTAGTTTTTAATTTGTTTTGTTAAACATTCTCAACAGTCTTCAAATTTTACTAAGATAAAATGCAACACTGATAAGATTTTCAAAAGCTCATTTTATCCAACAATTCACTCACAGAGGGGAATGGAAACTTAAGTGGAATCAATTGTCACTGGTCTGTTAATTTCACTGACCTCAAGAGAGTACAATACAGTCTAAAAGCTGAGCTTTTTACAAAAAGCAGTTCAGCTGTTTAGAAGATTAATTAGATTTCAGAGGAAAATAAATTCCTTGTAATAAACTCCTTTTCAAAAAAGACCATTTCTTGATGAAAAAGAATGATGAAACTTCTATCAAAAAATTAGCGGCCCACAGAAGCAATAATGCTAAATGCAAGAAAGAAAAATACAGTCCCCATCGGAAGAGAAACATTTATATTGCAGATAGACTTTGTATCTAGAAGGACAGCATTTCCTTATCTGCATAAGACACTGCTAAATCCACGCCTCACTCTCACAGAATGGTTTAGGTTGGAATGGACACTGCAGATCACTTAGTTCCAGCCATGGCCTCTGGTATATTCTCTCTATATCACCTGCTTCCTGCTTTGGCCTTTTAGAAAGGCGAATTTTCGGACTGGATTATCACATCCAAAACAGATGGTATTTCAACACATCTGCTGTACGTAACTACGCCTTCAAAATAGTTCCAAGGATTTCTTCTTTCACAGGAAGAACTAATAGTCATGGGATTAATATTTTGCAAAGGAACCTTTCAAGTGAAGTAGATTTCTATGGCTAATATTAACACAGATTATCGGGCATACACAAGCTCCTTTACAGCAGTTGTGGAACAGCCCGTAGAATAGCATAAAAATAAGAATGCTCGATTGCATTAACAAAGTATTCCCAGTCAGTCTTGTTTTACTCTGCCTATTTTAGAACTGAAATATTTTTATAGCAGTTTAAAAATAAACACTCCTTGGTTTCTAAAATAGAAATAAAAAAATCCAGAGTAAAATAATAATTAATAAAAAAAAAATCAGACTTAAATGTGTAATGCTGATATATCCACATGTGCATGGGTTTTTTTTTGTTTTGTTTCTTTCTCCAAATTTCAACTTACCTCCTGGAAGTGAGCATCAATCTACAATTTTATACAAGATTATTCAGAGCAATGGAAATCATAACAGATAGGATAAAAAAAACAGAACTGTCCTTTAGATCATGTAGATCTTTGTCATTTTAGGTTTGTGCTTGCATAAAAAGAAGGCTGCTTTTTGCACTTGTAAACATTTATGTGACTCAAGCAACTCAGTAGTTGGCTGGGTTTTCAGTTTATTTCTTCTTAAATTATTTCCTAAGCATAACTGGCTGCATTTGCATGAACTTTTGCAATTAAAAGGACAAGGATTGGCCTCTGGTTTTGCTGAGGCTCTGTGCTTCCTTTGCATAAAAATGACTGTTTTGATCCACTCTCCCCCCAGGTCTGTTGCAGACCATTTACACTCCGGACAACTTTATTATATCTTATAGTACCCTGAAGAAAAATGTAATGCTCTATCCTTGTTGCAATAACTTTCTTTTACCATTTATGCTTTTCTTCCCCTCAGATAGCAGTTCGCAGCTGTGAGCATCAGAAGATTGCTGTATATCCCAAACCTCACAGCTGCAAAGATACACCTACCAGAGAGAGCAAAGCCCTGGATTTCAAAACCACACAGCACAGCACGTAAAGGAAGACCAGGGTTGTAACCATCTAATTTTCTTTCTTCCATATTTGCATGGCTGCTTAAGTATATACAACATATGGACCATGCTAATGTAAACGTGTGTAAGAACGCTACTTTGGAAATATTTCAAATTTCTTCAGCTGTTATTTTAATTGAGCTCATCACAAAACAATTCCATCTGCTTCTGGCTTCAGCAGAATTGTACCTGAGTGCTGACTAACGTGCAGGTTAGTTAAGCTAGTTTTGAGAAGATGGCTGTAATAACCATCAGCACTAACACTTTACTCTCTGTTAGATTAAAGGAGCTGCCAGTAGGTGCAAGATGAACTCCTAAGCTGTTTCCAGATACGGAAGGATAGGAACACGAATTTCTGCACACAAGACACAGTCCCAACACATTTACATTCTTTGTCCTTTCATGGGTTCCAAATAAATAGAACTTCTGACTCACTTTTACACAATAACTCCCCCAGTTGTCCATCAAGAATCATTTTCAGATGTATGTTTTCTTTGAAATGGTTATTTTCTCCCAATTTCCCATTTGCTTTCCCTTCAGGTCAATGTATCATAACTTTCATTTTTGTAGAAGCTTGACTACCCTTTTGTAGAAGTTTGATCATCCTTCAAATACTCATGTTGCTGATCATTTTTCTGACCACTTTTAAAGACATTTTTTTTAACACTGTTACGTTTAAACCTGCAACTTTCCTTCCAACTCATCCTCCATTCTTACACCCAGTCTTTCAATGAAACTGCATGACAGATCTCTCATATAGATTGTCATTTTAGCAGTATTTACTGTTTTTCATACTACTCTCCTGTCCTCTGTATCTGTCTCCCCTCCTCAGTGCTTTCCATAACTCATACATTGTAGAGAGCAGCTGTGAAACCTGGAAGACGGGGAAACAAAGACATGCCCTTTTAATAATATCTGATGAAACCAAAGGGCTACACTGAGTGACACAGACATGTACAGAAGCTTAAGTCTACAGGCACCTGTATCCATCTCTTCTGTTTGTAGTTCTGCTCAAGACTATGTGGCCCTTCTGCCTTCCAGCTGACCACATGCAAGCCATTCTTGATGTGGTAAAAGATTGAACTAGTTTGTGAGAAAACTCAAAGGAGGGGCCATCTTGGAAACAGGGATGAGAGCAAAACCACAGCAGAAAGCAGTCAGATTGACCTAGATTATTAAAAAAAAAAAACAAAACAAAAAAAAACCAAACAAACCAAAAAACAACAACTCGCCTTTTGCATGCAGTCAACAGACTGTCAGCAAACCCTCATCTATCCTGAATGTGAACAGATCCTGAAGGGTAGTCCATATCTACTTCTGTCACAAGTCAGTTGCCTTGGTTTAAGTCACTCATTTTTTAATTTATACATTTTTAATGTAATATGTCTCGTGTCCCATAAATAGTGCTTCTACCACTTATAAAGTATTGCAAAAGGCTTTTTGGAAAGAACATGAAGCAAGTGTTAAGCTTCTTGTGTTATTTGCAGCCTGAATTAACGTTAATGACACCACGTCGTTCTTTTTAGAAGATGTCTAAAGTCCACATTTCTGCTTCTCAGGCTTCCTGGTTGGAATGTATTACAAACAGGCAGTGGACACAACAAGCATGTTTTCTCAACCAAGGAGCAGATATTGATGGAGTACTGTAAGTAGCCAAGTCCAGGACTGGATTATTTTCAGCAGTATTTTCTACATTTTCATTCTTCAAATACCTCAGAAGATGATGTTTCCTGCACTAATGACTATTTCCACCTTCTCAAAGACAACCCAAACCTGTGCTTTAAAAGGCTACAAATGACAATCTGATTTCTGTACGTTTTTTATACCTTATCCTAACATCAAATAATTGATTATTAATGCTCACAACACTCCCATAGCATGCACTTACACATAAGGAAGTAGAAGAGAACTTAAAGTAATTTTTGGCTGACATTGCGAAGTTTAAGATTCTAGCCCACATTTCTTGCATTTGACAAGCTGCCTTACAAAAAGCACAGCAATTCAATGATATTTCTAAGGAAACAAACAACAACTCATAGATTTTTACTTCAAAACATGCACAAAAGCAATCTGGAAATGAAGCTCTAAGTAAAGAAAGTTCTCTGTTGTGCAACTTTGTTGCAGTAAGTAGATGGTCATTTTTAATTGACATAGTTCTCATTACTGTTGCTGGAAACCTCATCATCTGACGCATAGACAGAAAGATTCTTTTTTTTTTTCCCCCCTATGTAACTCCAGACTACAAACAGACATGCTATAAACGTATTAAAAAAGCAATTCAACATCCATTCCCCCTTTGTAGTGCTCTTTACACAGAGATGAAGGAAACACCGAAGCTACTAAGGGCTGTCTGGAACTATTTCTTTTTCTTATCTCAGTCCATGTCAAACATGCTTTGCACCTCAGGATCAAAAAGCCTGACCGTATCCAAAGAAAAAAAAAAAAAAAAATCATAATTTCCTTCCCTGCAAAGCACATTGTAACTGTGCAGATCTTTTCAAAGCCAACAGCATGGACCACTGAAGAGCACTAGCAGGTTGATCACGGTTACAGGGAAACAAACTCAACCTCATCGCTCCCAGTCCCTGCCTGCACTCTGGTCAGGAGACCAAGCTGGAGAGAGTCAGCAATTCACTGCAATTCTCCTGTGGGGTCTCTCAGGGCCCTGCTCTGCCCACATTCTGTGAAAAGCTGAACGAGGCCATCTTCTAGTGTGCATGGCAGGAGAAAGCAGGTGGACGAAACTGGAGAAACTGAAGCATGACATGAAGTTAGAAGTTCAATGTTTTTTGCTTATCTAAGCTTAGGCAACTGTGCTTGTATCCATACCTTCCCTAGTCAGTCAGTGCTTGTTTTTGTTTCTTTCTTCTGATTAGCTAAGGTGTTGTCTTGCAGTATCACTTTCTGGCTCGCAGTCTCGCTAGAGTCAATTCGAAGACCTGATTCCAGCAGTTTTTCTTCATGCTGGCCCACACTCAGTTGTTTATTTTCACACCAATCTACAGTAATATTTCAGCCAAGAACTCCAGGCCCAAACCTGTCAACCTGACACCTACTTCAGCTACTTCAAAGGTGATTACACTTGCACTTGTGTTTACACAGCAGCTCCTGAGAGGAAGTTGTGCTGCCTACAGTTACTGCTATCTGAAAATGCATTCCAGTTTGCATCTCCTTATGCTGAATCTCAGTGGGTGATTACAAAGTGGTGAATGATGCAGTGCTACCACAGTGCCCAGTGATTACGCAGAGCTACGACTTAGTCAGTCTTGTTTGTCAGTTTCAGGTGTTAACTGGCAGCTCTCAGAAGCCCTAGTCTACATGAATTAGCACTATATGCATGGGCTTTCATACATAGCAGAAAACCTATGCCATTCCACGGTATGGATATCAAAGAACATTTCATGAAGAACTGTTCCCCTCATTTCTTCAAGCATCTCACTGCATAATATGTAAACATCATCGATTCTCAATCCGAGGGTATTTCTTGAGAAGTTTTAAAAAGTAGATAGGAAAGAGACATTAGGAAGTGCAATATATTTATAATGTTGATGCTATTTGAAAACAAGCACACTCACATCCATACTGGTATAGCATTATCTTTCAAACACGGTCATCACGATCTTAGCATTACCTTTATCACATTTGTACAAAGTGCATCCTCACATACATCCATTTCTGGAGCTTCCCACACCTCTAGCTCCTGATGTTAAATATTCCAGGACAACTGTGTCTTGCTCTGATGCAGAATCAAGGCAAAAGAAAGCAAGACTGTGAGATAAAATAGTTGTCACTTCCAAAAATGATGCAAGAGAAGAAGGTCGTACTTTTTCTTGAAACAAACAAAAAACTTTAGCATTTCTCAGCTAGGGAACAAAAAGAATTGATATCTTACAGAACCCATCCCAACATATCTTTTCTTGTGAAAAATCCACCAAAAACATGCCCAATACACAAACACTTGAAACACGATAGCTTGCATGTAGTTATGGAAGTAACAACCATTAGGCAAATTCCAGAGACTCAATCTGCCCTTCTAAGGATGGAGGATGCATCTTCTGTTACCGAAGCTCTGGACTACGCTGGACACTGTAAAGCCTCTCTCCTGTATTTTCAGTTACTCATACTAGAGAAGCCTCCCGTCAAACTCTTCATTCCTCATAATAACGCTTTACAATCATTATTAAGATGTTAGTAAGTTTCAGCATCTGTGGAAGCAATGTGCTGCTCAGCTTGACCTCACTGATCTTTATCTATGCAGAAACCTGATGAGAACTCTCATGTTCTTGAAAGCTCTTATTCTATCAAGAAAACAAGAACTACTGAAAATGTAACCACTGCTCTGGATGTTTTTGTCCATCATTCCTCAGCAAGTATGGAAAGATTTACTGAGACCATCTGGAAGTATTCTGGTTCTTATCAAGCAGCAGACTTTTTTCTTCCTTTCTTTTCTTTCCAGTTCTCTTTAAGTGACTCATCCACTAATGTTGTTTAGCCACAGTTTTCTGTCTTAGAATGAGCTTTCATTGAACAGTACACCGGGGGGGTGGGGAAACAACCTAACTGCATCTCCAGCTTTGTATGTTTCCTACAGAAAAACTGTTTTAATAATGGGTTTTGAAATACCCTTTGTTTCTAGTTCTAAATAATATCTACCCAAGGTTCTGAAGCCAGGAAGATGACTCAGAAAAGACATAAATGGGTCAAGCAAAGTTATTTCGGTTAAGGACTGTCTTAATTAAAACCTTATTTATTTACTTATTTTTGGTGATGGGAAGAGAAAATCCATTAGAAAATGAAATAAATGAAGTCTGAACTTTCATCACCTTGATGAGGTCACACTATAAGAGTCACAGAGAGAAAGGTTTTGAATCCAATGGGAGGGAAAAGGGACAAAGAAATGAACTAGAAGATGACCAAATTAAAATTAGAAGATACCTGCTCAGTGGGAAACAAAATACCAAACAGAGCAGTGAAAATACAACTTTCCTGTCCTCAATCACACAAAACATTGATAAGAATAATTAGCTTGTAAATTATCAGACTTCATTTGATGCTCAGGCACGTTCCCAAAGAATGAGGTATTTTATGCAGCTAACAGGAAACAGATGAAAGATGATTGAGAAGTATTAAGACAATCTACACTAAACATACAGAACAGTTTGGAAAGCAACAGACTCAAGCATGCTAAAAAAATAATTTCTTATAACAAGTGTTTACTTAGAACTGCATATACTATTTATTCATGTTGACTACCATTGTACAGAAAATTTCTGACAAAGCAAAGTTTTTGAAGCACTTAAATTCCCTATTGACAGCTAAAAAAATAAAAATAATCAACCCATTCCCATAGTACAGTAGCATACATCTGCAGGCTGGTTTGTCACAAGAACGGGGTCATTCACATGCTTGTGGTAGGGGTATATAAGAAACAAGCCCTCTAGCTCCATCTACATTGTACACTGATAATATAGATGGGCGTGGATGAAACTCTAATACTCTGATGTAGCAGTAAACTAATGAGGGAGCACAGTAAGAAATTCTGCAAGTCAAATCTACTGATCCAAAACAGATACTACTTGCATTTTCAGAATATTTCATCAAGAGTACACTGGATATAGCATAGGATTTTTCTTGTCAAGATCAAGAGCAAACATGTCAGTCAGTGCTATATGGCTAAGATATTTCAAACTAACCGATCACTTCAGGCGCCAAAGCAAATTTTAAGACCTCTTTTACAGGATGGACCACCCATCAACCTCCTGAAGGTCAAACTGCTTAAGAAATGGACTTCTTTTCTGGATTTTGTCTTTACAAACGCTGGCACAATTAATAACATTCTGGACTTCAACTGATTCATCTTCTAATGATTGCTTTTTACAAGATCAATAAGCAAATATTAATATTGTAAATCTTAGTATTTTATTCAAAAAGAAATCAAGCAGATTTCTTACATTTAAGATGCGGGTAGATAACGCAGCCCATACATACCCGACATAACTATGAAATGTTTGCATACAACACATTATTACCCTTTATGAGCATACAAGGGCTGCACCAAGAGTTTTATCACCTGGTCTTACTATGTCAGAGGCAGAAATTGGTGGTACAGCAGTAGAGGTTGAACCTTCCTACCAGCACTCTATTACGCTTTGCTGCAATGCAACAGACGGCAGCAAAGGGGCAGTCTGTTAAAATGGGTTCTGACACAGAAGTGCATATGAACCAAAGGGGTGGCATTACACACCTTCATGTACAAAAACCACCGCCTACTGAAATCATTAATGCTTGCTGAGTGTTTATGAACACCAAGCAGCAGATGTGAGCGCAGTGAGGCTGTGTGTCCCTTTCAGTAGTGGCAACGGCAACATGTAAAACAAGTCACACTGCGGATAGCCATGCAGATTTATTTTTTTTTTTAAACAAGGACAGCATGCATGTTATTGCTCATCACTGGCAAAAATGCACAGCTAGTGCTACTGGCTCTCAAAAAAGAAGCTGAGAATTTGATCTAGAGAAGTGTGTTACCATGCTCTTCGTATCTAATGCATCTTCTATAGAAATAAACAGGAGGCATCACTTTCAGAGAGACCTACGTATTTACTGCAGTAACATGTATTACTAGTGCTTCATGCACTAGAATTTACTGTCATAGAATCACAGACCGTCCTTCCAACTATTCACACAACTCTCACGCCGTTACAGTTTATCACTCATTTTGTAGTCTTACTTTCTGCTACACATTTAATTTGTGACCTTCTCCAAATTCAAATGCTCTTGACTGTAACAGATAGTTTGTGTTTTTTTTTTTTTTTTTTTTTTTTTTTTTTTTTAAAGTAGGTGTACTGCTGTGATGCTATAATATGATGGGAAGTACAGTAATAGTAGTAGGGTGGCACAATCCTAGGCTGCAGCAAATGAGAATAAGTGCAAACACAGCAGCCATGGACACAGAAACAAAGGAAGAAAGAACTGCTAATCCTTGGAAGACCTCCTGGAAGAAGAGATCTCCATAGAGATACCCCCATCTCCACTGCCAACCCTTAAATGAGGTCTGAGAAGGGGTGGATCCTGGCTCCAGCCCTTTCTGTCACTCAGGCGCATTGCTTACACCATAGCTTCTGTGGGTTGTCCCTGCCTTCCCAGCAGGTGCTCAGTCACTACTTCAGGCCATGAGTTAGCATTTCCTTTACAGTACATAAAATGCCTGTAAAAAATTGTACCCACACAGAATATCAAAACCACAGGCATTAAGCTGTTATTTCTGATAAAGGCTCTAAGTGAAGATCTTTTTCCTCATGCCTTTCTGAGGTGATTAGAGCCACATGTTCCTCTTCAGTACATTTGCCCATGGACCACTTTTGCAGAGGCAGTGCAGAGCATCCTGGAATTAACATCAGAGCAAGGACGACCCACGCACAGGCTAAAGCCCCCACAGAACTTGGGCTAAATTCTACCCTAACCTCTTGGTGCAGAATCACAGCCACAAAGTTAAGATTCCCATTCCCATCTCATCTCTATTTTTAACTTGTCTTGATTTTCCCATGGAGATATATTTCAACAAAAGAGATAACCAAAATGCTGTATTATTTGCAGCAACCTTGAAACTGTTTGGGAGAATATGTGAAATAACGCCGAGACATTTGAATCATAAAGTTTGAAAACTTCCACTGTTCTGACTGTTCATAAAGTCGCTCGTACATTAGAAATACAAGAGAAGTTTGTTGGTTGTCATTCATGAAGCCTTTACTCACAAATTACTTGGCAATGTTTGCTTGCAACTTCTGAAAATTTAGGATTCTCAGTTTTCCTGGCTGCATGGCAATACATCAAGTCTCACATCACACCGTATGTTAAAAATGAGAGCCCTGACATACTTTAACCTGCACTTTTTTTAGTGCAAACTGAGGGGATGCTGATGTGCTCAAAAGCAAAGCTGTTACTGTGAACAACAGAATGACAGACATAAATAGGCTAGACAACTGGTTGACGGCTGTATCAACATTAGTATAGACAGCAGATCAAGGGCAGAGACTATTCACCTTCATGCAACACTTATCATTTAAATAAATTTAAATATCATTTAAATAAATTTAAATTTAAATTTAAAGCACATTTAAAGTGCTGCCAATTTTGGGGATCTTCATTCTGGAAGGATGTTGGTAAACTTGTCCTGAAAGACTGAGGGAACTGGGCTTGAGAACTCACTTGGAGCAGAAGGTCAGCCTAGATATCTCTGATCCTAAATATAAATATTAGTAAATACCTGCCTGGGACTCAGCCCAAAAACATAAACAGCAGTGTAAATGATAATCTGTACTGCATCATACTTTGGTTAGTCTTCAGTAAAATCCAAGCCATGTGTTTCTCATTCCCCGAGGTGATCTGTACCTTGCTTAAACTGGGTCCGGTTCCCCAGAAACAGTGGGTCTTCTAGAAGCTCCTACACTGCTTTCTCCTCAGGTTGCTCACCTCATTGCTGCAAAACTATTTTAGGAATAGTTAGAAAGAAGGATGGAGACTTCAAAAAAACATTTTATAAAGGAATTTAAAAGCAGACCAAACAAAACCCAGATTAAGCTACTTCACTATTTCCCATTGTTATTACTGTTCCAGCCATATTACATTACATGCAAAACTGAAAGCAGATCACTTTATAAGGTCAGTTAGATCTTTCAAGTCTGTTCCCCCTGTGGCTGGCCTTTTTAGTCCTCTAAAGGGAGCTTCCAATTAACAGATGACCATAATTTAACAACATGAGTGGACAGAAAAAGGAACCATCTGTATGAGCAGTCAAAGGATTCCATGCCACAACCATATTCCAAGGTATGTTTCGGAAAACCTCTAATAGGCCTCACTGTGCTTTCCTGACTCTCCACACTACTCAGTACTCTGCGTAAATGACAGAGCCTCATTCTGCTTGGCACTGTGCTAGCTTGCACTAGAGACATGAATTCTGCTCTTCGAACTACAGATTTTCACTGCAAATCAAATACAACCGTAGGCTAAATCAAGGAATTACAAAGTTCTACAGGAACAGCAGAATAATGCTCTTTATTGTGAAATATAGTAGTCATAAGCACTCAGCACACTTATCAAAACATTCAAGCAGATACTGATAGGAGGTTACTTTGGTGACTCAATGCCGTATCAAATTTGTTTTTGCTCTTCCATTTGTATTCTTGGAGGATGAGAGTTAAAACAGAAAAAGTGGAAGAAATACAAACGCAGATCCAAGAGTGCTCATTCTTAAACTTCAGAAACATTATGCTGCCACCACCACAGACATTTCAACTACCATTTCTACACAGAACACACTGAACAAACTGGCACCGCTTGTTGGGACTAAACCAACACCTCCACATTCTGCAGACTCTGGACAACAATTCCAGGGAGAAGCGCTTTGCTGGTGGATCTCTGGGAACTACAAAGCAGTCTGCACTGCGAGCTGTTTTTGGAGAGGGAAGTCTTGCAGTCTGCATGACTAAGACTTATTTAAATTAACAAGACCTAAAAGAGCACCTACTTAAAGTCGAGTGATGGAAATCCTCACTCAGCCTACCAGCTGTTCTTAGCAATGGCTTGTTTATCAGCTGCAGGATGACCCTGTCAGGGTCACAGCACACATTTTTTAATCCAAAAAACTCTGGAATACTATGCCACAGTTGGCTTGAGACTTCATCTCTTGCTGCAACTGAGGAGAAGGAAAATAGTCCTCAGTTTGGCTGATACCTACAAAACATTGGTTCCAGATAACTTCCCTCGCTAGGATAAAAATTCACGCATTCAGCTTTTATAAGATCTGTTTAGAAATGCACAAATCTTGTCAGGCAAACTCTATTTGTACATAGCAACCAGCTATGTACAAACAGCCTTCCTTTTTTGGACCCAGATGTTATGCAGGTGTGGACATACTCCAGATGCATAAGTACAAAGATTTTATCTCAGGCATTAACAGAAAACAAAAACTTTATCTATCTATGGAGTGAAAAAGTATGGACAGATAGTATTGTTTGATCACCATGGTGGCCAAGTGGATAACACACAGGATAAGGTGGAATCTTGTTTTATCCCACTTCACATATTTTTTCTTCTTCCTTTCTCACTTCTGACTTCTACCTTCTCTCTCTAAACTGAGCTTTTGCATTTCAAAGAGCATTATTTTTTTTTTTTTACTACATTTTATTACTATGTTTTCTACAGAGACTGGGATTAGATTTGCCACGCTTAGAAACTCCTAAATTTAAGCACAATTTTAAGTGACCCTGGTATATGTAATCTTTTGAAAAGTTTTATGTAAATGCAATCTTTATTATTTGTTTTCCTGGTCTTTGGCTGCTGCGTAAGGAAAATCTGTTTGGATTTTTTGACATAAATTGCTCCAGCAAGCTTCACTTTTTCCCTTTTAGAAAATGCTATTTTCAGACAACTTTTGAAAGGATCCTACAGATGAGATTTACGTAACTGTACTATTGATTTTGAAGGTAGGTAAACAAGAGACTTGAAGATGACTTTGTCTACCCAGGCCAGATGTAGCAATAAAATATTTTCTATGTACATAAAGGAGAAAGGTTATTGACACACAGTCATTCCACAAGGAAGGAGAATTTGATTTAGCCCTCAAGTAAGAGCTATATTAAGAGGTTTTGATGGTTCTCTGTTCACTTAACGACTTATTAAAAAAAAAAAACAAACAAAACACAACAATATCACTTCATCTGACTACACAGCATATTTTAAGTGTCGACATAACCTTCTCCATAAAACTGTACTAAATAATTTGAATCTCAATCGATAATGACAATTTAGGTGTTTCTCTTTTTACATTCTTGATGAAAGCCACTGCCAATTTTCTTGAATCTGATGTACAAAATACAGCTGCTTTCATTCCTAGTAGTGATTCATCTCTGAATAGCTCCCAAGAGGGAGAACTCAAGTACAGCTGAATCAGGAGATACCAGTGTAATCATAAAAGATCACCGTCAGGGCAGAGATACTGTACACCACGTACTCTCCCATAAGGAAGGAAAGACACTGCACTGTGCTAACTGTGAGAATCTCGACAGCAGATCCTTTGCAATATTTTGAGGCACTGTCTTAAGTAGTGCTCTACTAGAATAGCTACACTTAAATCTTGGGGGGCAGAAATCCTAAGGCCTCTAAGAAGTATTTTTCTGATTTGACAAATCCGCAATGATTTGAACCAAGAGGTTCACAAAATGTTCCTCTGAGAAGAGGAATCTGATTTAAAATGGGACCAAGTAATCTATTGGTGAGCATCTTGTCAGGATAAGAGTTGGTCAATTAAACTAGTGCCACCATGAGCATCTCCTGCAAGGTACTGCACCCTCAGGGATCATGGAACACCATTGTTCCTTGTGCCTGCCATAAATACAGTCATAAATGCAGTGAAATAGCATTAATCTTCAAACGATGACCACTCTTAGTTATGTGAAAGTACTGGAGGAAAAAATAAAAATTACCTTGCTTTTAATAAAAATTATCAGCAGTGTTTAAGTCTAAAATTGGCCACTAGTATATTGGTTCACTATTTGCACTGATAATTTCCAGAGTGGAGAAATCAATGTTCACTTCAGGTAAAACATCTTCATACTGTTTTCACCACAGCTGGACTGATCCTCTCTTAATGTCATGATTATGTCTTCATGAGCTGGAGAACTGGGTACAATCCACTGCACAAATGCTTACTGTCAAACACAGGAGCAGAGGCAGAGCTGAATGCAGTCAACATCTGAAAACTCACATCCAACTTCTGTTCCAGTGAAGAAACAGGCAGAAATTCTATTTTGTATTTCTGTAGGAACGCAAATTGTGGCTTAAGCAAAACAGAAATATAATGACAAATTTTTCTTCTTAGAAAACACAAACATTTTACCCCCTAGTTTTGTTTTTATTTAATACTTCCAAACATTGGATGAGTCAAGACCATGCTGCTGGGGAATGTGTAAAATGGTCTCAGAAGAAAAAAAGAGAACGATGACATAGCAGACTTGATAATATCACAGGGTATTTTAAGCCTATTCAAGAAAAAGAGGAAAAAAAAAAAAAAAGAAAAAAAAGGACAGTTCTATGTGCAGAACCTTAACAGGAGTAAAAGTTGCTGCCGGCACAAATTAGAAGAGGAAGGAGAATATAAGAAATTAGCATCTCACAAATCCTTTCAGTTGCTGCTAAACACTGACAGCATAGAAGCCCAGGCAAGATTTATGTCTTACATCAAGCATAAAACAAGCTCTACGACAACACACTGAGGAACTCGCAGCAGATTCCTGTAGCTGAGAATTCAAATATAAATACACAATTTCAGTTTCAGACAGAACACCACAACATCCATACTGCAAAAATCCAAGAAAATCAAACAACTCAAACCTGCCCAAACTGAAATCACATATTTCCCCTATACAGTTCTTCTGTTATCCCTGTTTTATCTTTTGTTTGCATGATACAAGTCTGACAGTCACAGGCATAATTATAAGGTGCTTTCAAGAACTGCTTTAAGACTGTGTTTATTAATAAACCCACAACACAGTTACCAAAATGCAGACAAACCCATTACATCAAATGGGAAAGTGTGAAACAACAAGCTGAATTATCCAAAGAGTAACTGGAAAACATAAAAACCAGCCACGTACCCATCTGGGATATGGAAGCATTTACAGCCCCTTTCATTGCCAGAAAGGGACTATCTGACAGAACAAATGAGGCATTCCTTAGTAAAGAGAACCGCAGTTAGTCACTAAAATATTTTCCTGACTATGAAAGAATAATGTGGTTTTAAAAACGTCCAACTGATAATAGTAATAACAGTTTGCTATTTGAAATACACGTGGGAACAGGGACAGAAATTGCGTATGGATTTTTAATTTTATACCACAGATGTTATTTGAGCAGTTGTGTAGCAACTTCAAAAGAAAACATCAACAGTATATACATTGGTTAAGAAATTCATATTGAAGAGGCTGAAAGCTTATTAAAACATTTTAATAGAAATCTTGACTGCACAAAAACTTTCTGTAGCACAGTTTGAGCCAAGTAAACAAACTTCTCTCTTCAGAGATGGAAAACAAACTGCTACTGCTGATTCATTGCTTAAGACATGTGGCACTCTCCTGCTGTACCTAGCTGTACTCTCCTTATAGGCAACCTTGCAATTTGCCTGCTGCTCCTTACTTTTCTGTCCCCAAGTCTGAGCTGGCCCCAGGGATTTTAGCAAGAGCTTTGCCATTGACCTTAGTTACCACTTGGTTCTTCTCCTCTTTTAGTCTCTGTGACTTCACTTCCTTTTCCTCCCAGCATTTTTTCATACGAGCTTCCAGTATTTCCAGTTAGCCACACTCACCTTCTCAACAAATGAATAGTTTTGACAAACAAAAAACACGTCATACTATTTCCCTGTTTCTAGGATAATAATTTTGATGGATTTGTGAAGTCATCTCTCTGCCTCTTGATCTGCAAAGTGTGCATATTCTTCAGCCTCCACGTGCTTCTCACTGGCTTTGCTCTCAGCCTCATACTATTACTAGCCATCTTCCCCTCTCACTGCAGATAGCCTCTCTCAGCCCCACAGAACTTCTGCAGAATATCCAAGATGAACCTATTAACATTCATTTTTCTCTCGTAGCATTCCTAAAATTTTTTTTTTTTCCTAAACTATTCTCATTTTTGTACTCCATCTCCATGAAAGCTCCTCATGCTTCTAAACAAAGTATGAGGAATGTGCCTCGTCTCCTCACATCACTCGTTACTGTCTATCTGAAACACTAACATTAGTCTGGCAGTTAACAGTTTCACATTGTTCACACTAAGCACCTGATTTCACATATCTTTACTATTTTGGCCAAAAATAAAAATGTATTCTTTATTATTGTTGCTCTTTCATGAAAATTCATTGCGAGCACACTGTGAGATTTCATTGGTTCAGCATCCACGCATAGGAACTGTTACAAACATCAATGATCAGATACAGGTCTTTCAAACATATTCCACCTCACCAAGCAATGTTCATTTCTTTCACCAAATCCTAATTATGCTTCCCTTAATATTTACTTTTCAGCACTGAAAATTATCTATCTAAAAACGCTGAAAGTACACAGAAGAGACAAAAAGAACTCCAGACTTAGTTTCTCTCTCTAGCATTGAAGCTCTGTAACATGAATCTCCACGTTGAATCCTATGGGGAATATTAGCTTTTCCTGTTCAGGCTGCCATGTCTTGGGGACAAGAGATGGTCATTCTTGGTTATTTTTGTGTTATCAATTAAAACAGTACTTTGGAAAAGGCAGGTCTTACATCCATTTAACCCACTGTGTCTTCAGCTCTGTTGCAAGTCCACAGGAATAGTTGGCATACTTTCCCAGCAAAACCCTGATGTATGATTTCAGATGTTTATAGCGTCTGTAACCTTTCGCTATGAATAATTATTACCAGAACATCGACTTAACTTTAGATACAGTAAAAGCTTGAAGGTAAGGTTGCTATTTCAACACACTTCAATTAATCTGTAGTTTATTGCTGCTTGCTATGTTGGCCAAAGCCATAGTTTGCTTGACGTTAAAAGACAATGCTTCTGCAGAACAATAAACTGAGTAGAGTGAACAAAACGGTTGTCTGGGCAGCAGATGCTTTGCTTTCTAAGGAAATCCTAGGAGAGGAGGCGGCCTACATGCGGTACTTCCAGCATGAAGACCCAGCATGATAGTAAACCGAAATCAAACCATACCTTCCATTCACCATCTCCAAAATCCAAATCTGACCTGAACTTAATCTGAGAAAGACTAAGCACAAAACCACACCATGCCATAGGCCTGGCCTCAGCATATTTGCATTCAGTACAACACATGTTAGAGCAACTGTCTTTTGCAGAGTAGTTGTCATCCCAAAACATTTATCTATCCTGTGAATACACAATATTTGAAGGGCGCAGGAAAAGATGTGCATGTTTTATTCTCTTTGCCCATAGATTACCTATGTCTCCCTAAGACAAATTTATAAATAGCATGTATTCTGGCAACCACTTTTAGTTCGTACTGCCTAAAGTCAAGTAAGTATATTCATTACAATTATTATTACTTTTCTGGGAGGTGTTACATATAAGCATGTGCTGGTTATACAAACTCTCGCCAGTTTAATTATTTATCTTAAAATGACATAAGATTTCTCTCACATTATAAATCAGGGGCATGCACTTCAGATTTTAATCAACACCCAGCTCATATTTTTGATTATCAGATATATGACATTTACTGTACCTCCCTTATTACTTGTGACTAAATAAAATAAACAGATTTATTTTATGACATGATAGACAGCTTCCAGCATAAATAGTCTAAAATCTATTCAATCCTAACTTCAAAGTGTCATCAGTTACAATCAATTTGTGTAGATTGTTGGATTCTATACTTTTATAGCTATTGAAAATAAACTAACAGAAACAATTGTGTGCTTGTAGCTCCACGTGTAAGAATGTTTCAGTACTAGAAATATGCAATATGAACATTGTCTGATGAACTCTACATTCAACTCTACAAATCCTTAAAAACTTCCAAAGCAATAATATGTGATAAACATGGCTTCTTCAAAACAGTGCTGATGTTTGAAGTGCGAGTTTACTAATTCTGGAGTTGAGAAAGGAAGACGAAAAGTGAACGCTCTAAGATAAATCTACTTCAATTTTCACATTCCCCTGTAAACAACACCCCATCCATCCACTTCAGTAGATGATAGCATCAAGTGATAAACAATGCCACTACCACCTTCCCACTGATCACTACACCCCTAAAGAGATCCCATGTTTCAGTTAGTGCAACGTTCAAAAAACAACAGCAACAAAACAATTATGAAAACTTTTTTTTTTTTTAAGCAAAAATATATATGAATTCCTATACAGAAACTATTCCTATTCCAGAAACTGAAGAAATGCTGGTTTTAATGCAATTATTTGTTACTAGTTTCCCATTTCAACTATTTGCATTTTGGAAATACATTAGGACTGGGAATTGAAAACACTAATTGCAACCACACAAATGATAAAAACAGGAGTCAAAAAATGCAGGTTAAGAACAGGTGATATTGAAGTAGAAAATACTTTCAAGTGATGATTTTGAAACAGCTACATTCAGCCATTTGAGGATGTTACCTCAGCACTCATCCAAAAGAATTTAGAATTTGATAGATGAGGCCATTCACTGTTGATCAGACTTTTGCAGAATGGTCCTAGACTTACAAGGGCATCAAAGACAAAAAGTCTTTATACTGTGTTGGAAGAATTTGAAGGGTATATTCCTTAGTATCAGCTCCCTGCCTCTCCAGTGGGAGCAAAACTCAATGATTTACGTATTCAGGACTCCAAGTAGTAAAATACATCTGGGGAGAAAAGAATATGCAGATACTTGATTTGTATGGAATGCTAGAAACTATTTTTTTTGGTTAATCACAGAATGGCCAGGATTGGAAGAGACCTCAACGATGATGAATCTCCAATCCCCTGCCATAGGGAGGGCCACCAATCTCCCCATTTAATGTTAAACCAGGCTGCCCAGGGCCCCAACAAGTCTGGCCTTTAACACTTCCAGGGACGGGGCATCCACAACCTCTCTGGGCAGCCTGTTTCACCACTCTCCCTGTAAAGAACTCCCCCTGACATCCAACCTAAATCTCCCCTCCCTCAACTTCAATCCATTTCCCTTTGTCCTGCAGTTATCAACCCTTTCCAAGAGTTGATTCCCTTTCCCTTTGTAGGTTCCCTTTCAGTATTGAAAGGCTGCAATGAGGTCACCCCTACAGCCTTCTTTTCTCCAGGCTGAACAAGCCCAGCTCCCTCAGCCTGTCCTCATAGGGGAGGTGATCCAGTCCCCTGATCATCCTAGTGGCCCCCCTCTGGACCCTCTCCAACAGCTCCCTGTCTTTTTTGCACTGGAGTCTCCACACTTGGACACAGTACTCCAGATGGGGCCTTACAAGAGCAGAGTAGAGAGGGACAATCACCTCCCTGTCCCTGCTGGCCATCCCTCTTTTGATGGAGCCCAGGACACCATTTACCTTCTGAGCTGCAAGAGCACACTGCTGGCTCGTGTTGTTTTTCATCTATCAAGACCCCCAGGTCCTTCTTCGCAGGGCTGCTCTCAAGGACCGCTTCTTCCAGTCTGTATGGACGCCTGGGATTCCTCCAGCCCAAGTGCAAAACTTTGCACTTTGCCGTGTTGAACCTCATCAGGTTCACCCGGGCCCACCTTTCTAGCCTCTCAAGGTCATTCTGAATGGCATCCCTTCCTTCAACCGTGTTGACCACTCAGCTTGGTGTCGTCAACAACCCTGCTGAGGGTGCATTCGATTCTGTCATTGAGAAAGATGTTAAAGAGCACCAGTCCCAAGACAGACCCCTGGGGAATGCTGCTCATTATCAGCCTCCACCTGGACATAGAGCCATTGATGACCACCCTCTGTCTGCGGCCTTTCAACCAGTTTCTTATCCATCAAGTGGTCCACCCATCAAATCCACATCCCTCCAATTTGGAGATAAGGATGTGGTGGGGGACCATGTCAAAGGCCTTGCTCAAGCCCAGGTAAATGACATCGGTCACCTTTCCCTTGTCCACTGATGCCGTCACTCCACCATAGAAGGCCACCAGATTGGTCAAGCATCACCTTCCCCTCATGAAGCCGTGCTGGCTGTCATGGATCACACGCCCATTCCTCATCTAATCAAGCATGTTTTTTTTTAAAAAAAAAATCTTCACTATATCTACACATTAGCATTTCAGCCTGTTTTCTCATCCCTACTCAGTGTGCCTCCTGAGGCCTTGATAGATCAAGTGCCTCTCAATAAGGACAACAAAACCACCATGCAATGCTTCAGCTCCCCCAAACAGTAAGAGCTGTGAAAAATGAACAAAATGTGACATCTGTCACTACAATTCACCTAGTACACCTTCTCATGCTTGCTACCTCATAATTCTTTTTCTTCCAGCTAAAAGGAACACCAATTGCTCTGCAATTACACCACTCTCATATTCCTGTTGTTACATTAAAAAAAAAAAGTTCTTTTTGAGATGAAAGATTTTATGCACAACTAGATAAAAGGCTTTGAAATTCAAGTCTCATCCTTGCATCAGCTTTAAAACATAGTTCCACATCTTGCAAAAAACCCATACATCCACCTTAGTTTTAGAGAATTACCTCCATTTCAGCATCTACTTTTACTTTTTTAATGGCATGCGATTCTGTTTTGTAACACATGATTACTTTTTGCCCAAACTTTCTATTACTGTCGATTAACATGTTATTAAGGTCCCTGGGAGGTTATGCTACATCTGTGAAAAGTCAAACTGACATTTTCATCTTACCCTGTGTATTAAGATTGTGGTTAGGACAGGCAATGGATGACTCCTCCAAAGTACTGTCAGACACATCAAGGACTATAAACAAATTCTCATGGTCTTTTACAAGAATTTTCTCATGATCTTTTGTAAGAACATCTGGGCTTGCTTATGTGGAGATGTTCAGGAAAGACTCAATTAGCTATGTGAAGCTAATGAGCTAAGTTATAGCATATTCAAAATCCAAATAGGCTCATCTGCAAGGGGATTTAAGATGCTGCAGTTTATGACCACTAATCCTCCAGCAATCAATGAGTCATCCATAACTGTCCTAAATATTTCTACTCAGAGCTATCTTGCTACATGGAGAAGAATCCTGTATTCCTCCTCTGAATTATTCTAACTTCCATAAAACAAAAGTTACAATCTCATCAATTGCACAATTCAAGCCACAGAATTTTTTTTTATTTTTTTTTTTAAATATACACTGGAAAGAAACACTGCTCCTTCTTTTTGAAGGAAATATTGGTAAACAAAGGTCTGTGTAATGCTACCAGAAAGCGAGTAACGAGACACTGTTTATTGTTACGCTACTATATCTAGCCATAGCCCACAACAAAACCACTGCACATTTTCTCCAGCAAAGCTAAACTTCCAAAAGGGATAAAACAGTGTTCACTTACATAAAGCAATTGTTGAACAAAAGAAAAGTACATATCCAAACCCACTAAGACACCAAGCTTGTTGGTCTGTATTTCACAGGGACAAAACATAAGGACATTTTTGTCTTTGTGCTTTTCTCGACACAGCAAACCCAACACGCAGGGCTCAACAAGCTCCACTGAATCACAATACCCATTTAATTACTACCTCAGGAAAGTACAGAAAGAAAACCAAAACAAATTACCACAAAATCTTCCATAGCTCCATGGAGTTATATCCAATTACCTAACAAAACATTTGGGCTTTACGCAGATTAACTCATGTCACAAAATATAAGGGAACCCCTGTCTTAGTAAATCAAATAATTCTTAAACATTAGAGATTTGAGTTCAACAAAAATTGTGGTGGCTTCAAGAACTCAACAGCAACAAAAACATAAGCTAACTTTAAAACAAACAAACTTAAGCTGACACTTTTCTTACAGCTTTTTCTGTAGTTTTCTCAAATAGTCTATTTGTGCATTTAGCACATATATTACATATACCTTCCTTGTACTATTTTCACAACTACTTTAAGAAAGACGACAACTATATAAACTATCATAGTCTACTTCTCTAAAATGTACTTCATCTCCGGAAACACATCCTTATTCTTTCTGGTAACTGAAGTGCATATTCTGCTAGGAAGAGTTGGACTAATCAGATTTATAGAAAGTTGAAGCATCAACAGTCAGTGCTGCAACTTCATTTAGGATGATATGGGCAGTACCAGAGAACAAAATGCTCGATGCAAACAAAAGACACAGGCTAATATTAAAAGATGGTGAAAAAAAAACCTCATTTTCCAAGGCTTACTTGATAGGAAGTGCCAAAAAAGATGGCTTTATTTTTTATTTTTAAAGCAGCGTGACTGATGTTTTCATATTTTCTCCCCCAGACAGACAATGGGAAAATTATAGATTTGAAAATTTACATTTGCTCCAGATTGGAATGGAAAAATGATTAATCTGACAGACACCTAGAGCCCTATTAGACTGACTTCAGCAGGCAAGATTCAGAACAGACTCTAAAAGATTATTTGATAGCGTTGACACAACTGGAAAATGAGGCAGATCTCAGAGAGCTCACATAGATTGCATCGTGCTAAGGAGTATCTTTGATAAGACAAATAGCATTCCAAAGAAAAGAAACATATATAGAGCTACTATTTCTAGACTCAAGTGAAGTGTTAAATATCGCAACACATAGTACACTGATAGGTGACTCAGTGTTCACATGTAAAAATATTTAAGAGAAGAAACTTAGGCTAAATAGGATGTAGCAAGTAGTACCATCAAAGATGAAAAAAGGTCCTCCTAAAAAGTTAGTTAAGGGGCACATTTTTACACCATTAACACCAAGTAAATTACAGAACACAATGAGTTAAAGTTGAGAACATCAACAGCTAATTAAGCAGCAAAACATCCCATGGAACTTGTTATCTCAACAATAGAATCATAAGAGTCACAAGGTTAGAAACGACCTGTAAGATCATCCAGTCCAACCATGTCCTCATCACCACTGCCACCACAAGCACTACACCATATCACACAGCACATCATCCAGACGCCTCTTGAACTCTGCCAGGGACGGCGACTCCACCACCTCCCTGGGCAGCCATTCCAGTGCCTGACCACTCTCTGAGAGAAAAAGTTCTTCCTTATGTCCAACCTAAACCTCCTCTGGTACAGCTTGCGGTCATTACCCCTTGTCCTGCTCCTTGCCTGGGAGAAGAAGTCAAATCCCTCTTCACCACAACCTCCCTTCAGGAAGTTGTAGAGTGCAATGAGGTCTCCCTTGAGCCTCCTCTTCTCCAGACTGAACAATCCCAGCTCCCTCAGTTTCTCCTCATAAGACTTGTGCTCCAGACCCCTCACCAGTTTTGTTGCCCTTCTCTGGACAGGTACAAAAATGGTACAAAGACAAATACAAGAACGTGTATACCCATGCAATTAGGGAATTTCATTAGCTAAAAACACAAAAAGATTAAAACCAGAATGCAATAGGTAATCACAGGAAGAATATGAACCATTAGTGCCAGAGAAATGCTTTGAAAATTTCCTAAATGTCATTTTTTTCTAAATGAAAACCCTTGTCTTCACAGACCATCCAAAATTGACAACAGGAAAATACTTCATAAAAACAAAGGCGTATGAAAGAGTTTGTAAGGCTTTATTTGTTGAACATCTAAATAAAAGGGCTAAACAATTTTCAGAACTTCTGATGAGGAAGATGGTCAAGATCAAACCATGAAAAAAAATCTTACAAAGCTGTTCACCAAAGGAATCTGCTATAGATTTGGACTGGTGGTAGAAATTGAGGTTGTTTAAAAAAAAAAAAAAAGAGCTTGTTAGTTTACAGAATCTTCATTTTTTACTGATGTTTCAGCACATATATGACTAATTAAATAATAACAGGATATCTGCTTGTTGACAAAATGACCACAACATATTTAGTTAATTAACTCAGAAGAGCAAAGCACATAGGGAAGCAAGCATTTCATTTTGCATTGAGGAGGATGAAGAAACACTGAGTCATTGAGCTGAATGTTATTTGGCAGATTCCTTGTTATTATACATTACTCTCATTATAATGAAGTCAATAAACTTAACTTGTGCTACCCAAATATCCAATCATATTATAAGAGAAAGTATCATTACGTACAATAATAGAACAATGAACTGTTTTTCACTGTTAAACAATGCACATTTGTTTTCTCTAGTCACTTACTATAATCTTTTTTCACTTTCCATATTACATATGCCTATCCTCAGAGTTTTTAGCCTTTGATTATTCTTATATATGCTCACATGGAAAAACTGAACTCTTCCTCAGATGATGGGTGAAAACCAAACATAATTTTGATTATTTGGCAGAATCCTACAAAGCCATTAACGGCAATCTTAGACACTTGAGCATATCCATTAAGAAAACAATTCCAAGTTCTCAACTCTCCTTCCATCAAAATCTCTGAACAACGACCTCTCTAGAAGCCAACAGCAAATTACCACATTACAAAAACTTACACTGAAGACACAGAGACATCTGTTTTGTTCCCCGTGTTTACCCTGCAGTATTGGGACATCATTTTCTTTTCTTCTGCTCTTACCTTTGTTCATGTTATTTGTGTTTATTTCTTTAAACGGTGACTCTTTCTCTACAGCTCAAGAAGTATTCGCATTACTTGGAATTAGTCATTGCCACATCAGTTCCATTAGACTTTCTGGTGTGTCCTAATTGCAAAACATAAAATGCAGCTGCTGCTTTTGTTCCATGTTTCATATTTTCTTTCTGGTAATAGTGGCACCAATTGCATTACCTTTTTCATGGGAATTACAGTCATCATTTCAGTCTATTCTACAGATAGGCCATAATACATTTTTTCTTTCCTAATGATACTATGTAGTACTTTACAGCACTTAATAGGACTAAGCAGCTATTAGTACGTTTTCAGCTGGTCAGTCGCGGGCTTTCAGCTACAAAGCATGGCCGTAGTCACAAATAATACATTACCACTTTCCCTCTGTTTTCTCTTTTTTTTTTTTTTTTAAAGAGGTACGACAGCACTAACAATAGAAATTATTCTGAAGCAAAAATAACATCGCCATCAAGGATTAAGTCAAATGTGTCTCCATTGAACTGCACTGCCAAGTACTTCGACTACTTGGACTTTCTTAAGCAACGTTTGTTTATATTAATGTTTACATTAATCATCAGTCACGGGCTTTAAAAAGGGGATAACAATGACTGGGACACATCAGTGACAGCTATGATTCTTTATATGGTTTCCTGAGTCACAAGAGGCGTGACAACTGCAACCACATTGTTAACACAGTCTTTATCACACAAGTAACACAGACGTACTCCTTCAGTCCGATCTTTTGACTGCCCTGCCATTTGACTACTCCATTGTTTGTGATGTAAATGAGCATCGCATTTTGACACTGAACCGCAGGACAGCACAGCCACAGAACATTTGCATAACTGTGAACGACGTGCCATCAATTCATCCTTTCCCTACCTGTGCATTTTTTCCATGCTTAATATTTTGAGAATAAAGGGTATGTACATAAACTTCCCCTTTCAGAATTTTAGTATTTTAAAATTTTCATGATTAGGATTTAATTCATGTTAGTACTCAGGAAATACAAACCATTAAATATTTTACTGTTTTTAGACTGTTTAAAATAGCATCAGGTTTACTCTATTGATATCTAGGCTTTCTCTGATACAGACTGAGAATACTACTAACGAGACTAGAAACAAAAAATTTTTGCAGAAATCCTGACCGTGATTTCCTCACTGTCCAATTTTCTAGTTGAGCAATAAATTTCTCATCAGCTTTAGTGAGTGAAATGTAAACCCCATGTACAATATAGGTGATAAACATAGTGGAATTACATCATGCATTTGTTTACATTTTAGAATTAACTTGATTCAGATAATGAAGAAAGAATTTGAAACAAATTGCTGATTCAGATTCCAGTTATCACACCTTGGGTTCAAAAAATTTAAACAGTCAAGAACTCTATTAGCACTAATTTATTTGAAGGACGTGAGGATAAGAGTTAATCATAAGACATAAAATGGGATGAAAAGTAAATAGAGTGAAGAAATTGATAAAGTACTTGGGTTTTACTCTATTCCTATATACCACACTACACAGATTACGAGTTGCAAATAAAAGCGGGCTGTAGATTGTATTACACAATCACCTTTCATTAGCTTTATCTCGATGACTTTTCCCAGCCAAAAGGCAGCATACGTTAAGTGAAGAAAAAACATCCCACATGACTTGCCGCTTCTTTAATAAGACCTCGATGTTAGCTCTGACCACAGTACCTGCCTTCTGCAATTTAGACACAGAACACTAGTGAAAAATCTATGCCCATCTGCCCTAAAGATGGAAACCAGAGATTGTTTGATATGATATTCCCTAAATTCATCTGATATGGTATTGCCTAATATAATACAGTTGCCCTTTCCTGCACTGCACACTCTCTACAGACTACATGGATACTCATTCTCAAGCTCATCTTCTATCTCAACTAAGTAATAACATGGAAAAATAAAAACATAATAATAAAAATTAAGATTTTAGAATATCAGCTCTAATCATGGCTTGGCAAAACTTGACCTGGAAGCAAGTTTCCAAAAAGCTGCACCCCTTTCAGTTCATAGAGTTCACAGTCATGCGTGTATAAAAACGGTTTTGTGCTCTTTATCAGATAGATCACATACGAGATTCAATGTAGTGCAGTTATAAGAAGAGTTGAGCATTTTCCAAAGATTTGGAAAGCTGAAAGTGATGTAGACATAAAGTATATAAGAACATAGAGCAATTTGAAAAGCTGGAGCTAAGCGCCTATCTCTAGGCTTAGTCTAATGTTTAGACCAGGGGTGTCCAATCTTTGGCTTGCCTGGGACACAATGAAAGGAATTATATAAGGCTATACCTGTGAAAGTTGCTCTGAAAGTAATGCCTCCTAATTATTTCCAGGGACAGATACAGCAGATACAAAGAACCCAATAACACGATATAAAGGAGCAAATTCTCAGCTAGAAAACACTTTTTCAACATTGTCACTACCATTAGCTGGGAATTTTCATCACTACTGAACAAGAGACTGCATGCTGCATTTGTAACAATCTGCACCAGAGATGACTCACTGTTGTTGTTGGCACTGCTGAAACACACCACACCGCTCTGCTCACATCCACTGTTTGGTCCACATAAACTTTCAGCAAGTGTCAATGAATGTCAGTTGGTGCTGTTTTTTCCACATGCAGGAATTCAGTGACAAACCTCTGCTTTGTACTCACTTCACAGAACTACATACAGAACTTCTATGTCAGACACCATTTTGGCAGACTCCTGCTTTTATCCATCACATACCAACAAAATACAATAGAGTATTGGTGGGAAGGTTCAACGTCTACTGCTATACCACCAGCATCTAGCCTTGGATGATGTGGGCTGACATCATAAAGTAGGAGGCACTATTTTTTGGGCCACTCACTGGGAAAGTCACTGCCACTAAAGCATGGGACAGGCTGCACTGCAAGCTGTGCCAGGCTGCAGGTTGGACACATCTGGCTTAGAAGCAGCAAGACCCATGGAATTTGTGGCTATTTTTTTATTTGATTATCTAGGAGATACTTGATTCTCAGCTTGTCTGAAACCCAGCCCAGCTGAGCCCAACCTTGCAAAGATTTCCAGTTACTGTTCTTGTACTTGACTTGGATGACACGTCAAGTACCCTCCTGATCTGAGGATCTCATACACATAAATTTTGCACCCTAAAATGGTATTTGGGCAAAAACACTAATTAGAAATGGAAGACGAGCGTTTGCCACGATGGGCAACATAAGGGACAAAAATCAAAGCCGAAAACATCCACCTACCTCAATTCATGCTAGTCATGCCAACAGGCCCACAGAACATAAATGAAAGAATTTTAGATAGACCAGTACTAACACTTCACTCAACACCAATAGTTATGATCCCTTAGAACCACGGTACCACAGAAGCCAAGCTCTGATGCACGAGGTAACTTCATTAAGGCAGGTATTTATTATGGAGGTTTTAGGACAGCTGGAGTTCTAGTCTATGGTTTATTCCAAAATTAGGATCACACGACATGAAACAAACCATATGTTCAATTTGGTGAGAGTTTAATTCTATAAACCATCAGTCATTAACTAAAAGCATACTTTGTGCGAGGGCAACATTCACATTTCACTTAGGCATTACTGAACCGTGAATGGAAGTGACTGCATAACCGTATCCTACAGCTGTCAGAGGATGAAAAAAAAGAAAATGCCACACGAATAAAAATGACTGAAGATTTAAAGAATTAGATAATGTTTGCTTTAGAACAGGGATAAGAGTGAGGCTTAAGGACTTCTCCTCACAGCTGTATACTTCTGTTTTGCTTAAGTAGCTTCCTTTATTATACAGTCTACTGTACATATATCACTATCTAAATCTAGATTTCTTAATCTACTAAGTTTTTCTTGAATATCACGAATAGGATGGACTGAGATACAACTATGCAATTCAGAGCAAAATGGTAGACTAGACAACTAACAAACTGAAGCCTAAACAGGATTCACAGAACTTCCACGTGTTGCATTTTGATAATACTACTTGTTATCGTGGAATTTCATAAATCGAGGTTATGAGTGCTCACAGGATTTTGTTGCTGCTCAAAAATAAGATTTCTGCTTTGGGTAACACCTGATATTAGAATTCTAGCATGTAAAAAATGACCATGAAATTCCAGTACTTTTTAAGCAGGCCTTAACAACAAGTTTTTGTTTATGTTAGCAACTGTAAAAGTCACTTCTCATTGTCTGCAGAAGACAAGGAATAATTGGCTGATAACCACGCCAAATAAAATCCTTCCTACAAATGTTGTATAGTATGCTACTATGAAATCCTCACATCCCAGAGTACCCCTGAACAGCATTACAAAGCATTCTGATGACCAATTCTTCAGAAAATAGAAGATCAAAATAGACATGAGCCATACAGATCCATCTTTCTCTAGAAAGTGTCATCGTATCAGTGACATCCACAAGGAAAACTCTGAAGCCAGCCAACCAAAACACAGAACTTAAATATATAAGACTCACTGAAATATTTCTGTATATCTCAGTTCACAGTTAAAACATACATATTATATCCTGTGATTAATGACAGCAGAAGAATTTCATGCTGCATTTCCTCAAATAGCTGACCAAAGAAATTTTAGAGGATTAAATGCGTAATGGGAACTCACAGTCTATCAGCTGTTTATGCACAATGATATGTGGTCACATATTCCCTATTATTCCTGTCAAAATGAAAGCACACTGAAGATGAATTAGCGCTGTTTCTTGCTCATAGTATATAACGCATACCATAATGAAGCTATCAGAATTAATTAATTCATTTTGAGAGTGTCAAGGTTAATTTGATGCTATAATACCTTCAGTTCATGGTACTTATTTTAAAAGGCCTGACTACTGTCCTCAGACTACCTGCTTCACATAAATGCTACTTGAACATGAGTGAAGGACTTATTTCACAAAATTGAATTAACAGATAGTTGTAAAATTTAATCTTTTCCACGTCTTAAATTGAGTCAGAATTAGTTTGCTCAAGAGAAAAAGTTGTAGCAGCAGTTTTATTCAGAGCAAATGTGCTATCAAAAAAGGTAATGTGGAAAAAATCTTTTTTTTTTTTTTTTGAAGTCAGAAATGAATCACGTCACTTAGATAATTTTTTCTACTACGAGGTACACATGCTTTAAAGCCAGATAGCAAAA
Source organism: Lagopus leucura (assembly GCF_019238085.1). Taxonomy (NCBI): domain Eukaryota; kingdom Metazoa; phylum Chordata; class Aves; order Galliformes; family Phasianidae; genus Lagopus; species Lagopus leucura. The sequence continues at coordinate 14,863,155 of NW_024962267.1, forward strand.
ACCATAAGATCTGCACTGAATATAACTTTAATTAGTTTTAGTTACGTTAGCAATGCCTTTATACGTCTGAAAGATTTATACCATGCTGATATCAAACAATACCATAGCATTAGAACTGTTTGAAAACCAAAAAGCTGAATTTTGAAGTGGGGTGGTTGACTTGACTCTACTTGTGCCACAGTGGAGTGGAGGCATTTCACGAACGAGCACAGATCAGAGCTGCATACAGAAGCAGAAGATGTCAAAGACAGTACCGAATATAGATGGTAGGTTGAAACCTGGTAATATATTAAATTGCATCTGATCCTCTATTTTTTGGAATCATTAAAGAAAAACATTTTTCAAATGAATAGATCTGCATCGGGTCTTTATTTAGACAACTTCAGTTCTCATACCAGTTGGCCCATTTGAGCTGGATTTACTCAGGATAACTAGCAGTTCATGGTCCAGACAGTCCTACCCAAAACCATTCATGCAACAACTCAGTACTGCTGATCATGGACACGGTGGTTGTTTACATAAAAGGCAGAAAGAAAAGTTGACCTTTTGAAAAGTCTTCAACAGTCTGAGGTAAGCGTAACACTACCAATATTCCAATGGGATGTTATATGCTTATATATGATCTTTTTTTTTTTTAAAAGACATTATTTGTACACAGATGTTCACTTTCCAAATGGAATTAATTTTCTGGCAGTTCTGAAGGCCATCTTGAGGCCATGACATTTCATTTCACTTGAAAACAGTTCATTTTGACAAAAGGACAAACTCTGATACCACAGTTGTATCAGTCAATAATAATGCCAGGGAAGACATCAGCATAGCTGGGATAAAGCAAGCGAGCATTCAAATTTTATAAAATGCAAGCTCCTAGTCATTTGGATTACATTAAAAGTGAAAACGAGTTTGTTTTTTTTTTGTTTTTTTTTAATGGGCTTTTTATTAAGCATAAAAGGAAGGCTTCAAAGCACAAGGGATTCCTACCAGTCATCAAATACCAACTCTCATTACAAGACACACAGGAACTGCAAATCTTATGCAGCCACCAACAAACACCAAAAGCTCTGATGAAGCAGCCTTGATTCAAACAGCATTTGCAGTGAAATATAGTAGGTACATTTCAATTATTTCAAGGAAGCACCTAAAAGGCTTTATCTAAACCATTAGGGTAGCTCTTCCTGTATTACTTGTACAGGAGCCAAGACGAATTGGTTAATAGTGAGAGGCAGTGGAATAGGAGAGGTGATTGTGGATCGAGAAGATTGGCTCGCATTTTCTTATGTATGCAGCTAATATACATGTGTACATAAGTCTTTGGTTGACACTGCAGTATTAAGAATCGTGCAGTGAGACAAAAGCCACTGCTACAAACCCAATTACAAACGCCCAGACAAGAGCATTCCTCCAGCAGGGCCATGCCTTGTAAAGAACAGACCAATCTGGCAAATCCAGGTCTTCCAGTGCTTTCTCCTGACACCAGGAAACTGCTTATCTTTTATCTACATTCATCTCACAGGCAGGAGGTCTGCCACATACTAAGAGTTTCTATTTTCATCCTCAAAAGTGATCCAGAAATGTTAGGATGTGGCAGTGCCTCCACAGCGGAGCATACTTGTTGTGATACACTTATACACAGACTGATTGAAAATGCATGCTGGAAAACAAGGGGAAAAAAAGTTCACTGTCACCTGGAACCGATTTACAAGACAACACTGTGCTTGGTAACAAAATTATTTCCCAAACATGTAAACATTTCTCTGCAAACCACTGAAGTCATAGATTCAGTTTTTCCACTTCCTCAGGACAGTCAGGAGAAACCATGCTGGTCACCACTTCACAACGAGAAAACAGAAAAGACCTTGTCTGCACTGCTGATCTGCTATGCAGGTAACCTATGCAGAGCCTTGAACAGCAACTGTGCCGGATGCACAACAGTTCACCACAGAAAGATTTATTATTTCCTCTATCACTCCAGTTCTAGTGGCTTGCCAAATAGATTTTCTCCTGTACAGCACAGTTTGTAGCACACCCAGGTTTTACAGAAAGACTAAGTGCCCAAGGAAGGTGGAAAATGTCAATCAAAGGCAGAAAACTACTCATTTAAAATAACATAAACTATATTTCAGTATCAGAAGGGTGAAGATGCATACTTAAGACTGTCAGCAGTATTTCTAAGTTTTCCTCAGATTAACTCCTAACATGTACTGTGTTGGAGAAGTTCTAATGCAACTACACTTCGAAAAATCATTATCACAGAACTAGATGATCTCTGAGGTCCTTTTCAACCCAGGCCAATCTATCAGTCTATGATTTCAACAGCTATATCAACCAAGCACACAAAGAATCATGCTTGGTAGCAACAGTGGTATGGTACTGACAACTGACAAAAACCAACTGAATGTGACTTGGGGAAAACATCAACTCCTCTTCCTCAAAAAGCAAGAATAAAGAACCTACCCCAGCCACCAAGTTTGTCAGAAAACATAAATCCTTACTATGCAACAGATACGCATAGACTGAAGTACCTGATGAGCTTTGAACCTACCATTAACAAGTTCACACAAGCCATATGCATTTTTGCTGTCTTCTGACAATGTATCTAGCTAGAATTGAGCTGATTTTCTTTCTAGCAGCTTGCATGACACCACATTTTACATTTGTGTCTAAAATGCTGTAACACCATAAAGAGATAGAAAACACAGCAAATGACAGCAGGGTAGCAGAGCCCCAGCCTGCAGCAAGTAAGGATGAGCCCAAGCACAGCAGCCATGAATACAGAAACACAGGAAAAAAATTACTTACCTTTAGAAAACCTCACACAGCCAAAAATCTCCAACAAAATACTAAACTCCTATGCCAGCCCTTAAATGAGGCCTGGGAGGGGGTGGATGCTGGTTCCACCCCTTCCAATCACTCAGGAACATTGGTTACACCTGAGCTCCCCTGGGTTGTCCTTGCCTTTCCACCAGCTGCTCAATCAGGCCATGAATCAGTATTTCTGCTATAACTGTTGTTGATAACTCAACAGCATTTTAACTGTTGTTGAACAATGCAAACATAGAATCATTGAATCACCAAGGTTGGAAAAGACCTACAAGATAATCCAGTCCAACCGCCCACCTACTGCCAATAGTTCTCACTAAACCTTATCCCTCAACGCAATGCCTACACGTTCCTTGAAGACCTCCAGGGTTGGTGACTCCACCACCTCCCTGGGCAGCCTATTCCAGCACCTGACGACTCTTTTGGAGAAACAGTATTTCTTAATGTCCAACCTGAAGCTCCCTTGGTGCAATTTAAGGCCTTTCCCTCTTGTGCTATCACTAGTTAGACAAGAGAAGAGATCAATCCCCAGCTCACCACAACCTCCCTTCAGGTAGTTATAGAGAGCAAAAAGGTCTCCCCAGAGCCTCTTCTCCAGTGTCAAGATGTCCTCCATTTCTCACTCTGCTCCACAGCTAGAAATCTGAGGGTGGGCAAGTGGCAAGGCACAGCTAGCCCAAACTAACCAAAGAGATGTTCCACACCATATAATATCACGCACACAATAAAATATAGGATCAAAGTATGAGAAAGAATCTTTCCCTAGTAGCTGCTACTCAAAGATTGGCTAAGCATTGGTTTGGTGGAAAGAGATGGTGAGTAATTACCGTTGCATAATTTTCTCCCGCATTCTTACTTCTTTTTCTTTCCCCTTTAATTTACTGACTTTTTTTTTTTTTTTTTTTTTTTTTTTTTTTTTTAAATATATCTTGCTTGTGACTTTCATTTTGCATCTGCCATTCCAATTCCCCCTGCTGTCCTAGCAGGGCAGGAAGCAGGCATACAGCATGCCTCGTTGTTCAGGGTGAACCCATCTCTCTTGCATGTTTAAACAAAGCAAAAGAATATTTTTACATCTAGAACTTGTTGCCAAGTGGACAATTGCAATGCACAGCAAGTGCCAAGGCCGTGCACCTCAGAAGCACGCTGCAACTCTAGCAACCCTTGCAGCCATATTTGCTTGCAGAGTGCTGTGACAAACTCTTCGGTCTCACACAAGCTACCGCTGCCCTGCTACGCATTTCTTTTATGACTTCACAGCATGCCACACAAAGACTTATTGACTTAAATGCACCAGGAACAGAGAGAAGGAAAAAAAAAAATACATCTGTAATTAACGTAGCTAGGCTGCAAAAGACCCTGAAGACAAAACAACTTCCATTTTCATAGATTTGCGGGTGAAACAACATACCTTTTTGGTATTGTCAGTGCTTTGCACTTTGCTGCATACACGGCTCGGCTACAACTTCTCTCGCACTCATGTGGGCACAGCTTGCAAAACATCCCGTTTGATTGCACGGGCAAGCACAGACATGCCGTCCATCCCCACGGCAACCATTTTGGATCTTGCACCACCTAATTTCACTCACATGAAAAATATCGACGTTCTAAGGCGATCAGCTCCGGCGCAGGCTCACTTTGCAACAGAGGGGGAAATCACAGCGTTTGTGGCGAAGTCCCGAAACCCGGGAGCCCCCAGGGTGCGAGGAGCCGCCAGCCCGCTGCGAGCCGCTGAGGGACCGCATGGCGGCGACCTGTAATAAGGGCGGGAAATTTAAATGGCACCGCACGCTCGGCAGGGGAGGCGGCGTACCAACGCAAAGAGAGAGCTGCCACGAGCTCCCAGCGCTAATGAGAGCAGCTGAGCATGTAGCCTGCATTCTCTCTTGAAACAAACGCGGCGAGCACCTGCTGTAACGGCCAAGCTGAGGTAGAAACTCAGACTGGAGGGACAGCCTTATCTTCCAGGGCTGATACAGACAGAGCTTGGGAGCAAAAGAAGCTAAGAAAGCTTCCAGTCCTGAGGAGATAGAAGCCCGCAGAGTGGACCTGCAGCTCTGCTCAGAGCAGGAGGAGTCTCCCCTTGTCCACAAAGTATCCCCTAAGCAATAGAGAGCTCTGGGGCTGCAAAAAGGGAAGGGTATTGGTGACAGCCATGTTAAGCTGGTCCAACCAAGGGCCAGTTCTCCACACAGAGAGGCACTGAGGCATTCATTTGCCATTCAGATAATCTCCCTAGAGTGGTTTTCCACCTGCTGGCAACCTTCATTTGCGATATCAAGAAAAATTACTGTCCCTAGGAAGGCAAGAGGACTACCATCCATTCCTGCTTTTACAAGAACTTTTTAAGGTTAAGACAAGGCCTTCTGCTCCTCGTATTTCAGGTAGGCACCAATGAGGCTGCAGGGAGAAGCCTGATGGCTGTCAAGAGGGACTTCAGGGCATTGGAGTGGTTAGTTTATGGAGTGGGAGTTCAGATGGTGTTCTCCTCCTCCTTTTCTGCAGCAGGGAAAGAGTAGGAAGACCCACGCGATCAACTTGTGGTTAAGAGGATATTGTTGTTGGAGAAATGTTTTTTTTTTTCTTCTCATGGAGCAGTTTATTCAGCACCAGGCCTGCTGGCAGCAGATTAAGTCCACCTGGGTCAAAGGGGAAAAAGGATTCTGGCCCAGGTGTTGTTGGGGCTGATTGACTAGGCTCTGAGTTAGGTTTGAAGTGGGAAGGGGATAAAACCATGCTCGCTGTAGATGAGCCTAGAAACAGCACGTGATGGTCAGAGGTGAGACTAATAGCCTAGGTGTAGTGCATCTGTACCATTGTGTGCAACACAGGCAACAAACAGGAGGATCTTGAAACCATGGTGTGACAAGAAAGCTATAACTTCTTTGCCATCACCAAAACATGGTGGGATCATTCTCATGACTGGAGTGCTGCAGTAGAGAACTATAAACTCTTCAGGAGGGATAAGCAAGGAAGGAGGGGCAGTAGGGTGGCTCCATATGGGAATAATGAAATTGAGTTGTTATAGGTGAGGACCGGGGGCATCCTGATCCTTTCCTTTTTGTAGCCCCAGAACATCTCTGTTGCTTAGGGAGTACTTCATGGACAAGGATCTGACACCCTGGTGAGAGTATTGCAGACCTGGAGATGTTTAAGGAAAGAGTAGGCATAGTACTTAGAGACATTGTTTAGTAAGCGATATTAGCTGCATATAAAATATATAGTTAGTATCAATAGCTAACAGAACTTCTCATTTTTTTTTTTTTTTTTAATTAAAACATATAAAAGTGGCAAACCCCCATGAAACTAGCAGGTTAAACATATGCACTAATGCATGACAAATGGGAACTAAGCAGGAGATAGAAGCCAGGGTGCGATTAGAAAACTATGACCCAATTGCTACCATGGATACCTGGTGGGACATATCACAGAAACATTGCAATTGAGGGGTACAAACTTTATAGAAGAAATAAGCAGAGAAGAGAGGGCGCGTTGCTGTCTATGTTAAGTGGATAGATTATTACTTGGAAGGGCTGCCTCTGAGAAACAATCAAATTGTGAGCTTGCAGGTAAAACTGGATCTAAATAGTCTTTAAAGTCCCTTCCAACCTAAGTCATTCTATGTTTCTATGATATGTCTATGATACATTGCTTTATTTCAATTGCAATCCATGTCTGCCTTTTACGAAAGGGTTTGAGAAAAAGTTATGAGCAAGAATGAATGCACAGCACCGTCTCAAATGTTTGCCTATCTTTGCTCTGATGGGACACGAGAGATAGGAGACAAGACTTGAATTTGGCTGCAAATTCCTTGGAAACAGGTTTCCATCCTCCTTATTTGAGAGACAGGGTAATAAGATTGAAAAACAATCCTGGTTTGATAATATTTTAATAGGCACATTGACAAATGTATTAAAACAGTGGAGAAAGCTTTAGTTGGATTCTCACACTGACCTTAAGGAAGAAAAGAACATGGCTTAACTATTCCAAATTACTTCCTAAATCAAAAGTAAGAGCTAAGGACCATGGCTTAGAAGATTGGAATGTTCTAAATGCTATAGACCATCACCTCATTAACTTCTACATCTTTCAAACAGAAATAATCTAAGTGGAAAGAAAAGGAACATCTGGATTGTTTTCAACCTCAGAGTACCTTTACATTCCAGTTGCACACCTTCAATGCTGTAATTTCCCTCAGCATATCTGAAGCGATTAGCCTATCTGAAGGACATTTCAGGAGAAGGAGGATAGGCATTGGGACATCATTACCTCCTGCCATTGCATATCTGACCCCTTTTTTTTCCTCCAGTTCCTAGACCCGCTGAACATTCCCACAAGAGTTAGTTCACAAAGCACATTGGAACCAGAGCAGGGAATGAGCTGTAGACATGCCAGGAAACCATCTTCCTCCCTACGAATTTCCATGCTGCTAAACTCATGGGAGCATTTTTTCTCATTTCCTCTGAATATCAAGGGTAGGCTGGAGAAGCTCATGTGAGGATTGTGTACCTCTCCCCTGAAGGAGTATCTGAGTCTCTGGCGAGCTACTAACAGTCCCAACACAGATAACTGCTACTTAAAGCACGTGCAGTTTTTCCATGCTGCTTTGTAGCATCTGAATTAACATACTAAGGCTGCTCTCAGTCATGGTACTTCCAGCTTTCTAATGCTAGATTGAAATCTTTTACTTCAATAATAAAAGCAAAGGATCATTCACTCTGAACCATGATTAAGACTTCATGCATATAAAATAATTGCTACTCAGCACAACTCCACTGTGTCCTGCTTTTTTTTTTTTTTTTTGCGCTGTAATATAAAGAAGAAAAACAAGACTAAAACCTAAGTAACTATCTACCAAATCACGAGAAAGTTATCAGTTCATTCCTGAAGTGCTTTCACTAAATCAGTAGTATTACTTGTTGAGAAGCATAGTTAAATGCTTGGATTGGTATCACATCCAGTCCTTGAAGGACATCGTCTTTCCTGCCTTTTGTCCATCACCCTTCAAATTCTTAACAAAGGGTGGCTTGAAAAGAAATCAAAGTAGAAATACATGCGAATAAACAAAAGAGGACACAGCCAGCATTTACTTCTTCCAGAAAGATCTTCAATTCTTTTGCTACCAAACCATTGGTGTCTTAAAGTAAGGAAGAGTGAGGAAGCAGGGAGATTGTAGTTAGGAAACTGTGTGTTTTCTCCTTGCTGCTGCTTGGAGTTTCTAGGCACTAACAGCATTCTTCTTGTTGAGCTCATCTATTTTTACTCAGGGTCTTAAATTTTGTAGTCTGAGTAGAAGCTTCTGAGTGCAGTGCACATTTTTGAATTATTTTAGGACTAACAGTTATTTTTGGATGTGTTTGAGAGAAAAAATTCAATCAGAACTGGAGACAGCCTTTTAAATATATATATTTATGTATCTCTGCATTGAATTGAGCAAGTATTTAGTGCATCTCACCTACTTTTTCATTCTATTTATACTAGTGCTGATGTAAATTTTATTGCAGCAAGTACATATTTCTCCTTAGACAGCTGGAAGTTTTTTGGTTTTTTTTTGGTTGAGGTCAGTATTGGTCACTAGATAAAACTGAAAATGATTTCATTAACATTTGTTATAGAGGACTTTATGGTGAATCTTCTGTGAGTCATGGAATACCATTTTGAAACAGGAGGATATGTTCTTCCACTCACTGTGGGATTCTAAACTCCTGGGTCAAAAAAAAAAGTAGGAAGATTCTGCAGTGTTCTGTTAGCCCCAAACCATTAATCTGTGATTTAATGAATATGCAGATAGATGCAATGCTGAAAACAGACTAATCAAGAAGGCAGCAGAGACGAATAGCGCAGACATATGGGTCCAGGCAGAAGAAAGTCCATGCTGACCACCATGGGTCCATGCTTAAGAAAGCATGAATACACAATTTGTTTTTATCCTGTTGCCATCCTGATTGGTTAATGCCACACTGCTTTATCCTTAGACAATTCACTTTCCAAATAACAGATGAAAGAATGTCACATCTGCAGTGACTGTAGGCAGGCAGCAATATGCAAAGTGCTCTGCAAGACTCTCAGCTACTTGGTGGAGCCCATGCACACACACACACACACACACACACACACACACACACACACACACACAGAGAGAGAATACCGTGGGGGTGATGTCTGACATCCGGAATTCATTCTCACTAGCAGTATTAAGTCAGCACTATTTTAATTTATGAAACTTTACCTCCAGTAAATGATGCAGAAGTTTCACTTGGAATTTAGCATTTAGTGGATTATCCAAGCCAGAGTTGGGCAGAAGGAATGACTGCATTCACTTCTATACTTCTTGAAGGAATAAATCATCTTGAGGGACGTTTTCCTCTTCTGCAAATGAAAATAAAGGCACGTGCCAGTTCACCACTCTTATTGCTTAACATTTCTACTGATTTCACAAGAATGTATTGCTCAACTTCCTCTAAAGAAGCTGTGTGACTGTTAGGTGATGAGAGAAAGCTTAGATGAATGTTCATCCATTGTAGTGATGACTGCAGAACGCTTAGATTTGCTTTTGTTGTATGAAGGCTTTCCACTGACGTTGGTGGGATTGATCATTCATTTGCATGTTTCAAATATGGCTTTAGAAGACTAGCAAGAACATCCTGCTGCAGAACAGTGATTTATCAAATAGTCTTTCAAAACCGTTTATAATTTCCTGGTATGAGCAATTTGGCAGTGAAATCAGGGGATACAGGACAGAATGGAAAAACAGTTCACTTGTTATTAAAACTGCTGATTTAGAGAGATCTGAATTGCTCCTTTCTTGGTCAGATTGTACTTAGTGAAAGCAAGACAAACAAGACTGAGGCATTCACTATCTACAAATAATATTTTGTTCTCTCATTCTCATCTTTGCTTACCTTGGATAGGTTATTTTTCTTGCTGATTTGATTCCATAAATAAAATAATTCCATAGGCAAGGGAAGAGGGAGGAACATGATTCCTTCCCTCTAAAATTGCTTCACTTTTAAGTTTATTTTCTTTCATATCTACTTTATTACTATTATTAAGTTGGAAGCTTAAAAAAAAAAAAAGTGGAAAAGGATCATTCTTTTCTGAGTTGATTACACGGCACTTCAGACATAAAAGATTCTAAGTGCTATCATAAGGACAAACAAATAGCTGCCTACAGGTTGCTGAGTTGAAGAACTTTTAGTTTGAAATTGCATTGGATATTCAAAGAGATGAAAATAACACTGTGAAAATGGGAAAGGAAAACAGGAGAGGGAGCAGAATCTTTTTTTTTCCTTTTTTTTTTTTTCTGACTACAGCTACCTTATTTCATTAATGCATTACTACAGATTGTTGCAGTTGGTGTTCCTTCCCAGAATAACACCACCCTCTCGACCAGCCAAGCTTAACACAGTAGCAATAATGTATTTTTGCCACATCTAGACATACTCTGATATTTTCCTTAAGGAGAAATAACATCAGAGGAGCAATGCACTATTTCTTAATTTGCAAATATTCTACAGTAGGAAGCAAATGTTTAAGAATGGAAATGCAGTTCTGGATTTGGAGATGAGAAGAAAGAATAAGTGTAAAGCATACCACAGCATCAAAAAGATGACTAATGTTGCCAAGGATAATGCATATATTAAAGCAGTTAGATAATCAAGTATGTTATAAGTACCATTAATTCCAGTGAAATAAAGGAAATAGACACCTAGTCCTCACAATTACACTTGGTAAAAACCTGAAACAATTTAGATGAAAATGAATACATAGATAATTAAGTGCAGGTGGGACATCAAAACACATCCAAGTCATAACTGCACATTCTAAGAAGTACACGTGCTAAGCAACATTTATCAACGGTTTTAAATCTATCTGTAATACAGGCTAACGGGCTTGTAAGTGAAGTTATAAAATTCAGTACACGTTCACTATGATGAAACTGGGTTCAAGTTTGCATTCTGGTAAGAACAGTCTCTTGGCATCACCACTGTTCTGGTGATCCCAGACGTTTATTCAGAGACGGTCACAGTTTTGGCAGAAGGATTTAATATTTGGAAAAAAAAAAAAAAAAAAAAAAAAAATCAGTACTGAGACTTCTCCTGTTAAAAAGAAATAAAATAATAATTAAAAAAAAAAATTGGCTCTAGAAGGATGTACCAAGTTTCCTGTGCTGCTGATTCATCTTGGTGGAGCTCCATGCATCTGCTGAGACTTCCAAAAACATCTTTCCTGTGTATACAAGACCTGGCCAACAGCACTGCTGAATCGAAACTTAATCTGAAAGCATTCAGAAGTGTTCTGCAAACCTGAAACAATGCACTAGAAAAGCAGTGCAGCAGAGTTGGTGCAGATGATGTGCTGCGCCCACATTACTGCATGCCCTACTCCTTCTATGACACTTCAGAGGCACCGTGACCATCTTTTCTAATAAGGATTTCCTGATGTTGCTTCTAAAAGCCTTTGGAAAAGCCTTACAGTGTGCTGATTCCATGCCACAACCCTGGGACACAGACAAGCTTAATATGCTGCTTTCAAGTTATATGGAACTAACAGATAGTTTAGGGTAATTTTCCCTGCTACACACTAGAGCCAACCCAATATTATATGAACGTATGTAGAAGTTAAGAGCTCAGCTTTGCCCAGCTCTAGGAACATTTCTCCTTGAAATTTCCGCTCCATTTTTTTTCAGAATAACTGAGTATTTGCTGCTGCCAGGACACCAGTGCAGATACCTGCTTTTCAGATGCTATTTCATTTAGGCAGACATGGAGAAACCTTAAATACATAAATGAATGAAAGTCTAAGTGTGGTAGATCTAAAATATATATATATATTTTAGATCTACCACACTTAGAAAACTTACAACACTGATAATAAAGAGCTGATATCAAAGAAAAATATTACATACTAAAATTATGCCACTTACGTATCGCAAGACTTCACTGTGCTACTTAAAGTCACACTAAGAAAAAGATGAATATTTTCTTCATCACCTGGCTGGTAGAATACCAGCCTTAGCAATTTGATGTACAGGAAAATACCGACCTTTTTCTGTTTGTACTCCTAGTTATGTATTTTAGAGGGAGGTTTAAGTTGGCTCAATATTTTAACATTATACATGTCTGAATTAAAACCACATTTGGCTATAGATGCAACAACATTTCTGTATTGAAAATTGTTAATCTGTGATGAGAACAAATGCTTGTAAGTAATATAAATTATCATCTACAGAATGTTTGAGAGTGGAAAACAAGTTTGTCTCATTCTTAGAAGCAAAAATCACTTATTCCATTATTCAGGCTGTGCACTCTGGCCAGACCTAGCAGAACATACTTGCATCTGAATCACTGCACGCATAAAATCAGAGTTACCAAAGTTTCTGCCTGCCCAGCTCTCTTCCACAGCTAATCCCTTCACACAGAGCAGAGGGAAAACAAGGTGCCCTTCCTAAACCCAGTACAGAACAGAAGGTTTAACTAAGGACTTCATATACTTTTTCTTCCATGGTTATCCTGGCACTGGGCTTCAGGTTTGATATAGGTTCGGGAGGCTGGATTTAAGAAGATACTCTCAACCATAAGAAGAATCATGAGATACCTACTAAATATTTATATTCCTATCAGCGATTTACTTTGGATTCAACCATTTAATTATTTAATGAATTTTTAAGGTGGTCAGTCTCTCTTAAAATTCTCTTATTACCTGCCAACCTTTAGTTTATTCCAAAGACTGCTTCAGCAAATTACTTGACATTTCTCAGGCACTGAAAAACATTTGTTCTGACTTAGACTGATTTAGAAAAAACATTCTGTAAAGTAGTGTGGCATCAACCTGTCCAACCAAGAGTGGAGAAGATTATGTTGGGAATGCTGCACTACAGTAGAGACTTGCTTTAGTTGCTTCCAGTTTAAAAAACAAACAAAACAAAACAAAAGGAAAAAAAAAGTGATGTGTAATAATGCAATCAGGTTGTATTTTGGCTGCTCTCCTATTTCACAAAAGCAAATAAAAGTAAAAACAAATGCCATACTCTAAACAGCTTGCAAATTCTAGTAACCAAAGATTTCAGTAGTCTCCCCCTTATCTGCATCAATCTCTTCCTAAAATGTCATATCAGATTGCCAAATGTTTTTCCTCATGTTCTGATGATCTGATGTTTTGTGAATAGGTCATCAGTACAGCACTTCTATCTAATGGTATAATTCCATCTTGTGTTCTAATCTGACTTACTTTGTAGAACTAGGGAGTATGTAACATCATACTCTTCTACTGAAATAAGGGACTCTATTCATGCTTCCTGTTAGCATGCATGCACAACTAAACAACTATAACAACTCCTTCATTTTTGAGCCTAATGCACTACAGAAATTCACATTATAAAACAAAAACCATTTATGATTATGATTAAGGTTTTAGAAGAAACCAAAATCAGATCCATCTACTCTATGCCTTTTAACCACCCTTTTAACAAGTGAAATGTAAGGATAACCACTCTAAATTTTTGAAACTTACCTTAAAAATATATAAAAAATCCCATACCATGATTTAGCCACAGATCATCTTCTCATGTTTACAGCAGTATTGCTTTAAGCATATTAAAGCAGAATTGGCATTTTTACTCTGTTTCTCTGGATGCAGTCTACAGCTTGAATTTGGCACTCTTGTTTGCCATACTACTAACCCAGCCAGAATGTTATGTGAACACATTATTTTAAACATACTTCACTTACCTAAAAGAAACTGTGTCTTTTTGTGCAAGTCTTACTATTTACTTAGGCTGCATTTTTATTCCCTATACCTAAGAATACTTCATTACATGTCCCTTGGCTATTTTTCTTACTTGGAAATACCTTGCTAAGACATCTGGGCTTGTGGCAGTTGCTTTAGACATCTCATCTACAGGGATAAATTCAGATTTTGTGACTTGTTAGTGGCAGAGGATTACAACTGTCTCATGTTTTTTTCTTTAAATTTATAGGCAACTTCAATATTCTTTTAGTCTTTCAGCCGAGAGATCAAAGGGAGCTCCTGACTATAGGTGAATGCTGTGTTTTAAATTGAATCATAGAATCATTTAGGTTAGAGAAGATCTCTGGAGTCATCAAGTTAAACCATTCATTAGCACTGCCATGTTAATCACTAAACCATGTCCCTAAACACCAGATCCACTTGTCATTTAAATACCTCCAGGGAAGATGACTCAACTACTTCCCTGGGCAGCCTGTACCAAGGCTTAACAGCCCCCTCTGTGAAGAAATTTTCTTAGATATCAAACCTAAACCTCCTTTGGTGTGACATTTATTGTCGTACAAAGAGATCAGCTTAGTCAGGCAGGACCTGCCTTTCACAAACCCCTGTTGGCTGGACCTGGTCTCCTTGTTGTCTCGTATATGCTGTGTGATAGCACTCAAAATGATCTGCTCCATAACCTTCCCCAGTCAGTCAGACTGACAAGCCTGTGGCAACATCTGGGACCACCCCACCTAGAACAGCTGGTAAACCGTGGTGAGTGTTTGGATTAGCACTTACTAGCTCCTCAGTGCCCTTGAGCAGATCTCATTCAGCCCCATAGGCTTGCGTGCATCTAAGTGCCATAGCAGGTTGCTAACTATATTTCCTTTTTAATAATGAGGGCTTCATTCTGCTCCCATCCCTATCTTACAGCACGTTCCTCAGTATTTATTGTCACTTATTTCTGCAATGTGAAAGTTGGGAATGTTTCTTTGTAAAGCAGAACAGAGCAGCAGCGTTCACTTTATGGTGTTTAACTGAGGACTAAATGCTAACCATCAAAAACAGTTTTTGCCCCAGTCAACCAGAACCAGGATGTAACACAGACCAGAATGAGTTTTCTCCTGCTGAAGAAACAAGGTCAGGTAGAGCGCATATCCATCCTTCTGAGAATATACACACACATCTGGAGTTAAACTGCACCAAGATCCACCTAAGAATCATGCCCTCCAACCACATACTTTTTAAAAGTGTTGTATGAAATAAATGCAAATGGAGAGAGCATGCTTTTAATTAACAGTATTTCAGTGGCAGTTTATCCTGTGATGAAAAAAGTTTGCCAATAAAAGGTAAAGAGCAAGTGACAGGACAAGCAAAGATGTTCACTAAATATTACAGGTTTATAAAAAATTATGTAGAAGAGGCTTAGCATGCTAGAAAAAAAAAATACAATATACTTATACATCACTCACTACTGTATATAAAAATACAAGTTTTATTTAAAATTATGGATTATGCCAATGCTGTTAAGCATGAAGTGTAAATAATTCACAGAAAATAAAGGTTCATTACAGGAAAGTAAGCTGTCATCTACCAATACCAAGTCACATAAACTCATATTCACATATGAGCATATTCACACACCTGAACTAATTCATAAATTAATCAACTCTCAGCCAATACAGAAACAGAATTACCTCACTTCTCAAAGATCAAAAGCACAGCTGAAGTCAAGGACAATGCAGAGTAATCTGTCAGTCTGACTTGATGCGAGATTATGTAAAAGATTGATATTAGGTTTAGGCTCAGTAGAAAAAGACACTCAAGTAAATTCCAAGTATAAGAACAAGTACACCTAGCTTTGACGTTAAAGGGGATCAGCTAAATACTGCCTCAAGATTGCATTTAAAAAATCATGTTTCTTAAAACTGTCAGACAAAACAATAAACAAGATAATTCTTCTTAACAGAACCTAATGAACAGAACCACTTGGCAGCTAGCTTCATATTCTGCTTCATAAGTTTGCTGGAAAACAAATACAATGTTGTTAAACCATCAAGTGCTGCAGTTTCAGTGGCATCTTGGATGACTCAACACCTTTAGCCACAGTTTGGCCCAGACATTGTTCCTGAAGACTTTTGTCACTGTTAGGAAACTCTGCTTTGCATCATTTACTAGGATTTAATTACTAGATGTAGATGTTCCAAACTGCAATAGGAATTTGTCATTTGGCTGACTTGTGAAAAGACAGCCACAGAAGTCTCCAGTGAAAACATCGTGCTGCAGAGCTCAAAAAGAGATCTTTTGAACTCCATAAAATCATTTTTTAAAATGATTCTTTCAGAACTTTACTTTTTCAAGTTTAACAAAGATTGGTATGATTTGCCTGATATACAACAAAAGTCAAAAACTTATGCTCTCTGTTTGGCAGGGTGTTGCTGCAGTAGAGTGGTTTGTACATAAGAGGAATGAATACTACTGTGCTACAACAAGGACAGAAAGAAAGACCTTGGATTCAAATGTTTCCACAACTGGAAGTAATGTACAGCATACCCAGACCATTGACAAGTTGGTGCTACAGCAAAGCTGATTGGGAAGCATGTTCCTACACCACTGATCCTTAGTGGAGCCCCCCTTGAAAGGCTTGGCGACAGAAATCTGGTTGTGTAAGTGGTAAATTCCACTTTGAAGGACTCTGCAAAAAAGAGCAAACTTCCTAAGGAGGACAAGTGGCAGTTCAGGTAAGCCAAAGCCGAATGATTAATGAGTGAAAGGTGCGAAATAAATTGTATTCCTCCTGGCAAACACAGCAGACCAATCGACTATGTTCTCTCAAGTAACTCGCATAAAAAATGCAAAGAAAGTTCTTCCCACCACACCACTTGAGTCCAAAAGTGGATGTGAGGAAAGAGGACTCCACTGAATGTGTGTTTCTAGGAACATCCCACATTTGCCTTGCGTAATTTACAGGACAGTGCTTTTCTATCAGCTATTCCATTTTTGTCTCACTGAGGTTTTCCAAATCTGTCCTTCAAAGCATGCTGAATTGCCTTTCTTTTTACGTCAGAAACAGGTAAGTTCTGGAGAGACAGACAAACTTCAAGAGATAATCAGAGGTTTGCAGCATAAGAGAAGTATTAATATGAATAAAGACTAACTAAGCATTGCCATTAAAAATACACAGTTCAAGTAAGGCTCACCCAGTTTGGGCTCATAGGATAAAATCAGGGCGTGAGCTGCTTCATATTTCTGGGCTTCCAAATGTCCTCCTTCACTCCCTATCCCACCATTCCAAATTCATCTGAAAAGCAGATATTTTTGAACATTTAATGTTCCTGTGAATAAAAGGATCTTGATACTGGAGTAAGTACATATACTGTAAGGAGATTCTGGCAAACCTTCTACTGTCTGGGTTCTGTTAAACTCCTACTGACACTCATGCACGCATTATACAAAGGAACACAGAAGGTCAGGTGCATTTTTAAACAAAAGCAATGCCAAAGTTTCTTTTAGATAAATTTATGACCGATAGTTTACACGCATTATTAATTTGTGGAGCATTTTCTCAGAATTCTTGGAATCAAATGTCAGTTATATAAATTTTTAAAAAAGTTTGCGTTTACACAGCAGAGGATTCAGACAAATGACTCAATGCTACAGAGGCATTCCTGAGACTCATTACTCCAAGGATTTTAAGGACAAGATCATCTTGTTTCTTGAGTGTTCTTTGGCAACAGAAATCGACAAACTCAAATTCTTTTTTTTCCTTGAAAATTCACCAGTTTTTAATGCTTGAACATCTAGTATTCTTACTGAGATGTAGCTCCAAGAAGGTTTTAAAGCTTCCTTCTACTTGTCAGATTTAAACAATTTTAATCCAGTTTGTACACCTTTATTCTTGTGCAAATCTTCATCATGGAAGAAGAGTTCTCTAGCAAATAGCTGGAAACAACAGTAAAGACCTTCTCAGTTTTCATCTTCATAGTTGAAGCAGACCTTTCCCTCCCACTCCCCCAACCTGTCTGCGATATCCAATGCTAATTTCTCAGTGTGGACTCACTCTATCTGGAACAAGCCTATTTGGGCAGCAGGAGATGCATGTATTCTGATGCCTGCTGTCTGCTACCTGCAGTTGTAAGTCACTGAGTCCTTGACTAAATTCTCTCAAGGAGATGCAATGTTATGTCCAGAGCTTGTAAAGTGAAAAAGTAAATACCTCAGGTAATTTTTACAGAAGGCATGTAGAGGGATTGCAGAGAGTTCATTGAATATAGTTTGTGTACACCAGGAAGAATTAAATGTACGCTTTATTTCCTGTTCTCGTGCTAATCAAGAGACACCTTTAACAACGCAGAGCTATCGCAGTTTCACCAATATGATAATTCTGTAGTAGTACTTAAATGATTTTTGTAAAGAAATTAAAAGAGCTAATACCATTTAAGATTCCCTCCCCTTACACATTCCTTATGCTAAAGATAAAATTAATGACAAAAACAAAGCCATCACCTCCAAAATTAGTGCACACTAACAGATGTTCTTACAAAAAAAGCAGGACAGTTGTCCTAGAAGAACACCTGCCCCTTCTTTAAAGATGAAGGGCTGTTTTTTGAGGAAGACTGTGGGTAAATTATTGTCATTGTATTGTCTTTATTGTCTTGATATTTTATTACAGCTTCAGAAATATCTGCATAGAAAGTATAGTTCTTAAGTCTCAACTTTCAGGCAAATGCCATTTCTAGAATCACAGAAATGTTTAGGTCCAATCATCCATTTAACTCTATCAAGTCTACCACTAAACCACATCCCTATGCACTAATCCACAAATACCCCCAAGGATGGAGACCCCACCACATCCCTGGGCATCTTGTTCCAGTGCCTAACCATGCTATTTTGTGAAGAAATTGTTTCTGATATCCAACCTAAACGGCCTATTCAGGCTGTTTCCTTGTGTTCTACCACTTATCAACTGATCAGAGGGAGACTCCTCACTAAAACCTCCTTACAGATAGTTGCAGAAAGCAATAAAGTCTCCTCTCAGTCTCCTTCTCTCCAAATTAGTTCCCTCAGCTGCTTCTCATGTCTTTTTTCTATTCCCTCAACCAGCTTTGTTGCTCTTCTCTGAACCAGTCTTATACTTAGTGTTATCCTCCTGATTCCCCCCACAACATGTTCTAGACAAAAAGGCACACATGGTAGTCAATAAATGAAAGCAGTTGTTTCTTAAAGACAAATTAGTACAGCAGCAGTTGAGCTTTGAAGTTTCTCATCAAATCATCATATTCTCACAGGAATGTCTCAAAGGGACAAACCAGACCTTTAAAATAGCAGCAAAGTACATGTGTGAAATCCTGTTTTCATGTCAGTGGAAAATTGTTTGCTTTTCTTATCGACTTCACTAACTCCGGAGGCTGCATCTTTAAGCATGCATTTCATCTGAGAATCTGTTTTGATTCAATAAAAATGTTTGAAATAGCGAATGCTCCCAAGGACAAGCACAGCATTCTAGGGATTCTTCTAAATCACCATTAAAAACACCTTGCCTCTAACATTGAGACTCTGCCTAAATAGGAACACTTACAAACTTAAGGCAGAATGCTAAGTGGTTAAAGTTAAATGTGTGAGAACACTTGCTGTTAAGCCCCCCCACACATTAAAGGGTAGTCAGCCTTTAACTTCTTTTAGGTGAAGGATGTTAAGCAACAGCAAATTTAAGTCAGCATGCACTTTTGGTGAGAGCCCATGTATTTAGAAGCAAGGGAGAAAAAAAAATTACTACTTGTTTCCAAAACAAACAAACAGAATTGATCTCTTAGGATTGTCTCCTTAGCTCTAATTCAGAACAGACTCTTGATTCAACAGATTACCCTTAGCATCCTAGTAGGACATTCATTTCTCTAAATGAAAAATGTGTCAAATCTATTAATGTAAAGAACAAGATTTGACTTTTTTTTTTTTGTCTCTCAGAACTGAAATGTTTTGAATCAATGGCTCTTCAGATCTGACCTGCCAGCAGACAAAATGTGATTGTAAAGGATGCTGTAGCTATGAATACCATTACAATAAAGTATTGAATGGAAGGGGAAAGGGTACCTAGAACTCAAAACATGGTACCCTGGTGAAACGTTACTTAAGTTTTGTTACAAAAATCTAATATTGTTATGAATAAAAACTTACCCCTATGTACTTAAGGGTTTTATTGCATTTGGAAAAAAAAGTTTGGAATTGTGTTGCTGTTCTGACTCTGAGACAGAAAACTAAGCAGTACCCAAACAAACAGAAAACACTGAGAAGTGTGAGCCTTTTTTTTTTTCCCTCTGCAAATTGATGCCTTCTGTTTCGAATCTTGGACAGAAAATGCTGATTTGAGTGTTTTGGAAATCTACCCATTAGAAAGCCAAGGTTTTAAGGACTTGAGTTGCAAGGGAAGGCAGAAGTTTAGGACTTCATGTGAACCAACAAAGCCTGGCAATAACAACTTGCAAAGTATGGTATCATTTCCAGGAGATATTTAAGAAAAGTACTTGCTGTTCGTGCCCCTGACTGTTCTCCAAGTGAGAAGAGCTCATTAAGAAGCCTTCTAAAGTTCTACATGGGCTACTCCCAAAGTAATGCCTCCTATGCCCTTATTATATTGGCACTGCAGTAGAAATTGAACCTTCCTATCAGTATTCTGTTACACTTCGTTGCTGTGACAGAAAGCATAGAGGGGCAGCCTAACAAAACGGCATCTAACATGAAAGTGCATATGAAACAACGGTGTGTCATTTAATTCTTCCATGTGGAAAAAAATGTGCCTACTGACTTTCATTGACACCTGCTGAACGTTTATGGACACCAATCAGTGGATGTGAGCACAGTGAGGTGGACACTTAATTTCAAATTGCTCGGGCCTTTTGGAAAAAAAACAAAAAAAAAACAAAAAAACCCACACAAAAACAATAGTGAATTATGGCCTCTAAAGAGGCTGTTTACAAACAGCCATTTTTCTTTTATAGCAGATGAAGCTATCTTTGATATATTTTAGGTTAACTTGTATTTACTGGGCTTAGTCCTCTTAGAAGTATTTCAAGATCTAATACTTTTATTATTAATGTCTGTGAGGAGGACATAAAATTGCAAACACCACGTTCAAGAGAAAGAAAATGCTGAACTTCAAATCAGCAGATCTGATATCAATCTGGAGAAACACATCACATGAATAGTAAAGACATAAAGCTACTGTGTTTCCCCCCCCCAAAAAGAGATGCTCTTCGCCCTCTGAGTCACGAAAGGAACTGAAACACAACATTCACTCCACACAGCATTGGAAAAATGAAAAGATGGATAAGAAGCACTACATTTTGACCTAAGGATAAGGATTTTTAACATCAACAGTACACAACGTCAAGCAATTTTTAGTACCAACTGGTCTCCGCTAAAGCTACTTACCTGTGTTTTCCTTCCTCCTACAAAGCATCTTTTTTAATCCCCATGATAGTGTTGAGAAAGAATGATGAGATTTCGCAACTCAAGTTGCACAAGCAGTTGTGATCTTAGGGGAGAGAGGTATGAGAAGTCAATACCTCACGGCTGCAACTAATTTAAACTCCAGATGACTCTAAACACTAGTCTGGTATCCTATCTCTTTGCAGCATGAAGTACTTTAGTCTGCAGTGTGAATCTCCTGGTGCTGCAGGTTTAGAATGAAATCTTTACATTGACATCATAGAAAACTAAAAACTCAGTCTATTTCAATGTTAGTATTACACAATACCATACTTTCATTATCTTGGAAGAACAAAATATTTTAAATTATATCCAATTTGAACTCCCTTTCTGTGTATTTTGGCTTCAGTAATAAGGAAATTAAGCATTCATTTTCTGTTGTTTTCAGTAAAAGAAAACATTTGTTCTATAGTTCTCCACATCAGAGAACATCGTTACAATCATGATGGCGAAAGAAAGAAAATGCTACATTACATTTACAGTTTACATAATGACACAAGTAATACTCTTATTTTAAAAAAACAACAAAAAACCCATTGTGTAGACTCTATCGTCTATCACCCTATTCCCTCAGGACTCTAGTATGGATCTTCTAGATTTCTTTTCAAAATTAAGGTGATTTTTTTTTTTTTTTTTTTTTAATCCATCATTTGTATAAATAAATAAATAAATATTTTCCTCCCTTTGAGGGAATCTGTCTGTTCCACCTTACCTTGACACCATCTGAAATTAAGATGCATTTCCAATTACTAAATTTAAAAGACCGTACACTAGGAGTGATAGACAACAAGATTTTTTTAATGGACTTTGACTTCTGCAGACACTATGCATTGCAGAAAATTCAAGTTGATGTGCCTTTTGAGATCGTGCATGCAAATGTTACTGTAGATTACTAAAGAAAAAAAAAAAAATGAACAACGAAAAAGCCACAACCCTATTCTTGAAATAAGGTGATACATAAGTAGAAACTTAAATTTTTAAATTACATTTTCCAAGATGCTTGATGTTCTGCAGCTCTCCAGCTGTGACTTTTTGAGCCACAGCCTCTTTCCCAGCCCCTTAATTTCAGCACTTTCATCAGCTACAAAGCTGACTTCACTTTAGAAGTCACTCACATTTATAACAAAGTTACAGATTAATTTAATCCCTCTGCTGTATTTTGATCTCAGATCTTCTACTGATAAAAGCAAGGCAATTTACAGCTGACTGAATAAATCGCAATTGCTGCCAGAACAAGTTAATGCCAACTGCACAGTTTGATCATGATGTATTCTTGTCTTTGACAGCTACAGCAAGTTGAAGTTAACTGCCGTATCAGCTGCAGTTTTCAGGTACTCTCAAATAATCATGATTGCTACGTCTCTTATTTTATTGAGGTATTTGCTGCATCTTTCTTACTAATGAGGCAAATACCACCCTCCACCTACACACCACTGAGAGTTTTAGGATGAGGACATTCGCTGTGCAGACACTCATACACGGAGTGTATAGTTCAGATAAAATTAAACATTATTTCTTCTGCTTGCATAATTCATTTATTATTGAACTGAAATTCCTATCATTTTAAAGCACTTATGCTTACAGTCAGTTTCAGTTCGTATACAAGACTCTCATCCATTCTTTTTCTCATTGCATGAAGGTTTAAAAACTGAACAACAGTAGGAGTACAACAAGCATCACATTCACTGGTTCTAGTTTAAGAATTTGTCTGACTCAACACAAAAAAAAAAATCCACTAAGCTGAGTGGCATTTTCTTTTCTATATATAGCAAGAGAATTCAGAAAATATTACAGAACTAATAACTCAAGGGAAAAAGTCATCCATGATTGATCTCAGTGTATTCTCAAGAAGAAACAGAAGACCCATTAATTCTCAGAACTCAGAGTCTTATGTGCAAAGTTCATCAGTTCGCTTTTGACTTCATTCTCTCAATTCTGACTCCTGCTAATGACTGTCTCTGTGTTATGCTCAATAGATGGATAATTGTCTGCTTGCCAAAATATTTCAAAGGATTACGGTACACATTACAATGCCAACTTTTACACCAGCTTACTCATGCACAAGTACTCCCAGA
This sequence comes from Lagopus leucura, assembly GCF_019238085.1. Lineage (NCBI taxonomy): Eukaryota > Metazoa > Chordata > Aves > Galliformes > Phasianidae > Lagopus > Lagopus leucura. The sequence goes on from NW_024962267.1 coordinate 14,886,266, forward strand.
GCTTCTTTACCTTCTGTGCAACATTCTTGTAGACAAGCACAAACTTCACCCCTTTGAACATTAACAGAGACACAAAAGTCTTCAGAGAAAAGTAAAGTGTTGTGGCACTGTTCTATCGTTTTAAGTAGGAATCACCCATGTGATTAAAAAAACTGCAGCGTTTTTTTTCCACATAGGAGAATATTATGTAACCTGAATGAACACAGTGACTTGATTATGCACAGGGACAACTTCCTTCTACTAAGGGATGAAGTTGTTAATGGAAGATTCCTGAAGGGCTCAGAGGCTTACAGAACCCACAGAAACATCATCGTTGTGACTGAGATATACCATTCCAAGCCACTAACGTGCTTACTGTCACCCCAGTAAGTTTTGAACCACAACCACAGCAAAAATGGATAGCAAAATTATAAAAATCAATACAAAGAAATAAACGTTACCTCTCAAAACCAGAGCCAAATTAAACAGAGCTAGCCTTACTTCATACTTCCTGACCTCCAGTCCTCTCTTTCTCGGATCAAAGCCATCCTCTTAGCCCCAGTCCCTCTCTTCCCTGGCAGAGGGCCCTAATTGCTTGATAGATCCCAGCTGCTTTTATCTCCACTCTTCTTAACTCCTTTCTCACTAGTAGGAGAGCACACATGGTTAGCAGACTTGAAATCAATGTCCTTGCATTCTGCTGAGGAGAAATATGTATTACAGCATAAGTAAAAATTAATTTTAAGAAGTCTAAAAATATTTCTGTGCAATTGGACCCCTCTAAAGACTAAGACATCAAAATTTCTGAGCAGAGTTTTACAGAAATCTGGATAGAGGGAGCACGTTGGCTTCAACCTGCAGCCAGAATTTTCTTGACCAGATATTTTTCCTTCTTTGTCCCCTACGTGCCCCAGTGCTATTATTCATAGAAGAGATAATTTGTCTATCCCACCCCTTGCTTCACTGTTCCTCCCCTAGCAATGAGGAGAGAGGATTTTCTTGTTTCTGCTTTCCTAGGCTTAATGGTTTGAGATTCAGTGCAATGCAGCCAGGCAAAAAAAAAAAAAAAAAGACCCAATAATTTAGAGTCACTGCTGTACGTGTCATGTGAAGAGAAAACATGATGCAAACTATCTAAATGATGTGGATACACCAGTGAATTGTTTTCCTTGGTATCAGTAAGTTTGTACCACAGTCAACGTTCTGTTTCATTGCAGACCTGTGTGCTTTTCAGGGCTACTGACTATTGTGTGATTACATGGAGTTTAAAGTCAGCAATTATGGCACAAGTATAGTATTGACTACAACAGCTTTTGGCAGTTCAAGTGAGAACTATTTGAACAAGCTTCATTATTACATCAAGGTGTAGGTGTTTGGTACTGCAATATCTGTTCAGCAACACATGTTAGCTTTTATTTTGTCCATTTTTTCTACCATGCCATCCATTTTTCCTTTGAAATTGGGAATAGAAACTGTTTTCACAAATTCTAAGTTGAGAAATCCAAGTATTCTGATTTTTTTTAATGGGAAATTTAAATTTCTTATGTAAACCTGGAATAAAAGATTAGCGTACTGAATTCCTGGAAACAATACTCTGTTGCTGAGTTATTATAGAAGATGTGTCTTATGACTTTTTTCCCAGCTGAACTTGATCTACAACTGCTGCAAGAGCACAACCTTCCTCCAGCTTAAGGGTCCTGCATGCTTTGGTGTTTTCTCCTTTGTTATACAACAACATTACAAGATACATAACTGCAGTTGAAGGTGAAGAAAAGACATAATCTGAGGTACAGAGAATCCCCTTCTATACTTCCATGTAAAAGTATATTTTTGCATCTCTGTAGTCATGCTGTGTCTCATTCATTCCATTGCTTTAGACCAGCTGCCTTTCTTCCTTGGTGTTTTTATCATGACAGCTTGTTGTTGTTTTTTTTCCTATTTTGTGGATTTCCCCTTTTCTAAGAGCCTCACAATTGTTCTGCACGTGAGAATAGGGAATTACATAAAACAAAACACAGGAAATGTTAACTGTATTAAATCCTATACTTCTCAGAGATCTCACCAAGGATCCTCAGATGAGAGGCCTCTCAAGGGTGACATCTAACATGAGATTAAGTATTTCTGCACAAAATGCAGAATTGGTTACCTTGTCCCTCTTCACTGAATTACATATAACAGCAAATAGCTCACAGGCATACAATGTATTTGAGCAAGGCATGATACTGGCTACTGCTGAGTCTTGATGAGAAAACATTGAAATGTGTGTTGTAGGATTTTTTTAAAGAAAAAAATCAACTGAATTGTTTTTGTTTTTAAAACCTTACACTACAGATATTTACATATTTATAACCTCATTACAGTCACCGTTTTCATAAACAATTACAACTGAAATAATGTAACCACTCCATAATCAGTTCATAATTTGCCATAAAACCACAATGACCATAGTGAACACAGAACCTTCATTTTGCAAAGACAGGAATAGACTCGAGCTAGTAGCCTAAACAAAGAGAAGCTGCTAATTAAGCTGATGTACAAACAATTATTTCTGTCACATTGGCTACCCTCTATATAACTATCAAATAGTGGGTGCAACCTTAGTGATTAAAGAATAGTAGATAGTAAGTTCTTTTATATAAGACAATACAAACTCTATCCAAGTATCAAATTACTGGAAAAGTGCACTGGGGCAAACCCGAGCGATGAAGTAATAGTGTAAGCTAGCCAAGGTTTCTCTTTCCTAGCCTGCTTTAAGTGATGTTTTTGTCACAGATGTAACTAATGACACACACTGTTGGAGTGAATATGGAAAAAACTTCGCATAAGAAATGTTATACTTTTATTTTCTTGCCAGGCACAAATTGATTCCATGTACTGTTACCCTGAATCCCGTGAATGCTCTGTTCTGTGCAGAAACATATTTTTCTGGAGTATGCAGTCTGCGTCCTCAGTTTTATTGCTTCTACTCAGTATTAAAACTACTCTTTGTTGCTTGAACTTTTTCTTAGAGGCACAGAGTTTATATGACTCACACGAACGCTTAGTTTGTACCACTGTAAAAGTTTGAGAAAATCACTTTTGGATCCTTTTGATCTTCCCAGTTTTGAGTAAGTTGAAAAAGAACTCAGCTGTATGCACTGACTGCCATGTTTCAGGAAAGTATCTCTAAGACATCAGCCATCTGAGGGCTTATCCATTCTTTTGAAAAAGACAATAATGAACATTGAGCAAAGAGGGAAAAATGCAACAACCAACATTTCTCAATTCTCACCAAAGCTCTTAAGCACATGCTTACGTTGTTCAGGCAGTGATTAGTAAAAGTGCATGCAAGTGCTCTGCTTTAACACACAGGAATTACTGAAAGAGGGTCACAAACTTTTACCCTGTTTTTTTCACTTTTTTATTTATGACACCAAACAGAGCTGAGATGCCTCTGCAGTTTCCCCGTGTGTTCAGAGGGCATTGCAAAGCATTGTTTCACCCTTTTTCTTTGCCTCCAGGTCCCCTATAATTTACTCTGACCAAGTGCTAGCAGTTATGTCCAACTCCCAGAAATTTTTCCTGAACTACAGTTATTTCTGGTGATTCATATGTCTGAGAATCTTACTGAAAAATAAACGATTGGAACTTTTAATATAATTAACTTGGCTCTTCTGAAGCACAGCATCTTTTGAAGAGATTGCAGAGAGGAGAGAAATGTAAGAGCCGTGGTAGAATGGGCTGTATGCTTGTGGAGACCTGGCATTCAGAAAGCATTTGTCTTTATCTGCTTACACTGGGGCCAAATGCAGAAAGCCAAGGGCAACTTACCTCCCAGATGCAGTGACTAATGATGTGTAAACATATCAGAGAGCTCCTCTTTTCCAGTCCAACATCACTTTAACTTCAAGACAGTGAAGAGGACATTAAAAAAAAAAAACAACAAAATCTGGATACACAGATTGCTTGCATTCTTATCTAAACTTACTGGTACTTTTCCAGTTGATCTTTTTACATAATTTTCCCTTGCCTCCTCTCACATGAACACAAATATTCAGACAGAAGGAGATGTAAGTTTTAAAAGGGGTAATAATAACTGAAAACTCAAAAGACATGCTGCTAAGCTTGCTGCTGACCTGCTCAGTGAAGTTAGCAGCTGATTAATCTGTTTCTAATTCTGTGTATTCACCTGGAATATTTAGGATCAAATCATCTTTACTGTTTGTAAAATACTCTCTAAAAGTATAATCGCTTCCTCATTATAAATCTGCATGACTTGTTTGTAGACCCCCAGTGTCCCTGTGTATCCTTGTAGCTCAGTGTTTCCTCATTCCTTGTTTCTGGAAGACTTGTTGCTTTATTCACCACACTTGGTCCTCTGCTTCCCCTGAGGCTTGTTTTCAAATCGTATATATACTGTATAATCCAGTATAGTATTAGATAACACAGTAAGCAATGTATACTGTTTATTGAACTGAGAAAAAAAAATGAAAATAAAGGTAAGAAGTCCTAGCTAGAACTTCCATTATCCCTTCAAATGCCAAATTATACTTACAAAGGTATTCATAGGAAAAAAAAAAAAAAAAAAAAAAGAATGTGCACTTGAGTCATGAGCCCAAAAACTTCACTGACAAGAAAAGAAACTTGGACTGAGTGACATGAAAACACTGCTAGCATGAGGGTTTCAATTCCTTCTCAGCTGGCTTGTATTCCTCAAGGAGGGCACTGACACTTAATTTAGAGATTATTAACTTGCACTGATAGCTCTTGGGTTTCAGTGCAAGCCAGGTTTGGTAAAAAACAGATAAAACAGAGTTGCAGTGAGTTCTTCACTGAGAATAATTCATTTACTTATCTCCTAGGACAAATGCTATTCTCTTTCACAACCTTAGCAGAGCTGCACATGTAAGTGCTGTGCATAGAAGCAGGAGCAGCAGCCAAGTGCTTTCTTCATACAAGATTTCAGCTCTGGCCTTTCCTGGAGCACAAAAACACGGAGAAGAACAGGTCCCCTGGTTGCAGACATCAGTGAAATTATGTCCCCTACCCTAGATTTGCATTGCCCAGCCCAGTTATGATTCTTCAGAGACTTCAGCAAATCTACTCTCAGACCTCATTCACTGCTACTTATAGAAGCACACACTGGGAGATTGCGAACACAATACAGGTTCACAAATTTTGTCTTTCATTACCTACTTCGATAATATCTGTGTGTGTATTCAAACAGACAAATCCATTCAAAACATGCTAACAGCTACATCTCTGCTTCCTTTGCCTCAGTACTCCTGAGCCTTCTTTTGGCTGTGGTTGGATACAGGTACTCTTTGCACTAGCCCTGACGCCAGTCACCTTTTCTATTTTCTGAGCTCTGCAGTCAGGTCTGTTTTGCTCTGCTGACCACCAGACACTTTCCTTCCTGCAGAACGCTTCCTATACCCCAACCCAAAGAGCCGGTGAACACCAGGAGGCAGAAGGCATCTTCACATACAGGGAATCTTCCATCTTGTTTCTGTTTTGTTACCATCTTAACAGCAAAGTCAATTAAAAACAGCTATAACTAAACTAAACCAACTTCTCTCGCCAATGCAGTGAGTCACCAGGACTTTCCGTAATAATAAGATGACTAAGCATATTTTTGGGCTTTTACAGTCAACTACATTTGTTTCTCAGAAAAAGGGATCTTGAACACTCCTTCTAAACCCATAGTTCTCTGCTTTGAGTAAAACACAGTTGTTTCTTTTACCATGAAGATTTTGCCTGTGGATGTTAAAGAAGTTTTTCACTTTTAAATCAAAACTGAATATTGTACGTAACACAGCTCCTTAACTAAGTTGCCCTGTAAGCAGGATAGCATCTGCAAGATTAAAATGAGAAACAGCTGTACTCACAAAGCTTTATAAAATGAAACTTTGTTTACATACTGTATGGATACACACATGGTGATCCAGAGACATTTCAAAGATTCAGCCTCTTGAAAAAGAAAAGGCTACCAGCTCTTCCATTAATTTCTGTGTTGGTTTCAAACAAAATGTGGTGCGTGGTCCAGTCAATCTGTCAATGAGATAGACACAGCATGCAGTGGAAAGTCACGTTAATGCAGAAATCCAAAGGTTCTCTGGCAAGACTTTACAAGGATGTCAGTGTGCTATTTCACATTGCTGGAAAAAATGTCAAGTGGAAAAATTAAGTTTCCTTAAAGGTGGTTTTCTCAGACTTAGTGTAGAACTTAATGTATTTCTGCTTCTCATAATATAGCTATTTCCCACTAACTGTGAGATGATCATGCTTAGTTAATGCAATTTAAACACTTCAGATGAGTGTAGTCTGTATTGTGAACAATCTGAACAAATGAATACATCAATGTAAGGACTTAAATCAAATATAAAAAGCTTCTAAACTTTGTATCAACAATCTGGAAATTAACAAACAATCAATGGAATTACAATTCCTGCAAAAAGCATGTTCTTCACTTCCAAGAGCAAAGAATGCTATGCATGTGGTGCAATTTTTGGGACTGCATTGTTAAGATGATGTTTACTTCCAGTTTCTGACAGGGTACAAAGCTGCTAATGGAGGCATGATACTAACCGCTTCTGTTTCTGGATAGACCCTCTATTACCTCCTTCCTAGATTGGCTCCATTAATTAATATGCGTTGTTTGTAGTCTCTGATCCTGCTTTCTGTCCTCATAATTTTTATAATCCAGACAACTTAGACTGAGAATAGCATTTAAAAGGTACAATATAAAATTGTTTGCAAAATAATTACATCTGTAATGTAAACCATAGAGCTACACTACATTTATAATAAGCATACGAAATTCATTTTGATGTATCATGCTTAGCAAAGAGTTAAGTGAGCATGTAATTAGCTCACCTGTTTTATGATTCTTCAGCCAGTAGTTCTATAATCTTTTCTGGAAGGCAATCAAATTATTTCAGCACAATTTAATCTAAGCCTAATTTACAATTTACTGCACCAGTGATTCTGTGAATCCTCCTACCTCGGTACCTCAGCCTACATTACCTGCCTCATTGCAGCCGGAGGGAAGCAACCAGATCACATAGTGCTCTCAAAGTCACACTGAGCAAAACCCTATAATGACTAATGCATTGCTGGTGAGAGGATATATTAAAAGAATCACTGTGCTTCCTTTCGGAAATCTATGATTGAAGAGAAACAAATGGGAGCCTTACACTAACTTCACTGGGTTGCAGGTTAACTCCTGCAGTAACACCAAAATCCATACTAATTTGTGAGCTATCATGCAGATTTCTTTTTCTTGGAATGATCTGTTCTTCCACAAGGGTATCTTTCTTCTCCTTCTCCTGTTTCTTTTTACTCTGCCATGCACCAAAACACCATCCCATGAGCAACAGGGAGTTATTTTCTCACTGAGGACCCCAAATTTGGACCTGTTGGTACCAGATTTGCTCCTGAGAAGTCAAATTTTCATAGATAAGAGTTGATATTTTGGCAAAACATGTCAGTTATGTGCTGGATATTGAAAAGGAACGTAGAGCGAAACTACTGAAGCTAATTGCGCTCCCACTGACTCCTAACGGATCTTACAAATATTTCCGCATCTGTCTGGAATGGCTGGGTAGCCAATATGGACATCTTAGGGCATTCAGAAGGACTGTGTTGGAGTCCAGGAATCCTTCAGAAGGTTCAGCTGTTCTTCTGCATTCAGGTAATGTGGTAGGCTGCTGAAAACCCTGCCAAATGTGATTCCCAGCACAGGAATCGAGTATATGCACTTCAGAAATTTATTTAAATTATTATGCACGTGTGGTTGGGGAAACTGGAATTTGTCCCCAGCAGTATAAATGTGCATAGAGGGGCTCTCCCCTTCATTAAATGTTCCAGAGGAGCCCAGCAGAAATATCTGAGGGAAAAGGACCACTCACCAATAATCAGTTGGCAGAACTGAGCTTGTATAAACACTTAAATACAACTAGAAAAAAAAACTGCTGCAACCATTTGCACTGTGTGAGAAGACGTGTGTTCATGCTGCAAAGCTATCTGCCTTAGTCAGACTTGTGAATGTACTTCACTTACTGCCTGTAAGAAGTTAGCTTAATAAAAACTGTAATGAAGACAGGGTGTCACAAACAGATTGAGTAACAAGGATGTCATTATGTTTTGTATCTCTACAAAAATAATGCAAAAATATTATTTTTTTAATTCCCTTTTTTAGTATGTAAAAATACAATTTGGTTGTGATGTTTCATATTATATTCTGTTCTGTAAAAGATAGTGACTCCATTTCCAGAGAGAGGTACATGAGGTGTCTATTCTGTGTCCTCTCAACAGCTAAGTAATTTTGGTCACACTTACATTGCTGCAGTGAAGGACCATGAGCTCCATATACCTACGTAAAAGAAGCTGACATTTTTCAAGTTGGTGCCTGTGCATCAATAACAGATGTGGCCACATTTATGATGGAGAGTGTACTAAGCTTACATGCTACCAACATCTTTTTAAATCCATTTTTACAGTTCTTTCTGGAAACACTGTGACAGTGTTACAGAGATAGAAGTCTACAGTAGCCTGTTCTAATCTAATTGGTGGCAGTATTCAGGGTCATGATGCTGGTGCTGAAGTAAAATTCAATACCTGAAGCCAGACAGCACAAGAATTGTGATGTGAGAGACGTTAGGCATAGCATGTTGCACACAGAAATAAGATATAGTCGCTGAAAATTAGATCCCTACTGAGAGAACTCACAGAACTTCAACAGCAACCAAAACCAGCTAGTTCCAACTGTGCAGCACAGTGAGCACAGAAGTACTTGTGCTGATTCCCAAACACAGCTTCTTTTAAAAAGTGTGATGCCAAAACTGGCCATGTGAGCAGAATTACAGCCGTACATGTTGACCATTTCTGCTCATCGTCTTGCAGGTCTCTGCCTAGCTTTCTCTTATATAGAGTGGGTGGAATCCACCAGCACAGAGCCCGTGCATTCGGCCCATGGAGTGCCCAAAGCGTTGGAAGAGAAAAAAACAGTAGCTAAAGTTAATATTAAAGTGTTCTCACATCCACCTGATTACATCTGTTTCACAACTGCAGTAGAACTCATAGAGTTGCAAAGCCTGGGCCACATGTCAGCCTGTGCTGGTAGATCATCATGCCACTCCAAACATCTGCACTGGAAAAATGCTAATATTGTGCTGCTAGCATGTTCTTCCAGCCTTCTTCCTTGGCTCCATCTGCAGCTGGTGTGCTGGAGCCTGGAAGGGGCTCTCCAGAGAGCAGTCTGCAGCTGTCAGAGAGATCCTGTGCCAAGACAATTTTCTTTCAGCAGGAAGCAGGCTTTGAGAATACCTTATGCATCTTCAACCTTTTACTTGGCATAAAGATTCTGGAAGAGACGGTATTCTCAGCCACTCTAATAGCACTGTTTCCCTTAATATTGCAGTAATGTTTTAGCACTGATTTGGAAGGGTGATTGATGTATACCGAACTGCCAATGCTATTTCTGCTACAGTTTGTTCTCTAAATCTCCTTTCCAGGCGTTGCCTCTTGCCATGTTGACAGATCTAAAGAAATTATAGCATGGAGTGCAGAGACTGAATGATATCCTAGAGGAAGGACATTGTAGATGCAGTTTAACTATATATAATTGTGAAATTCATTACTGGCAAGAGTATTTTTTTTTCTTGTTTGTTCTGCACCAATGGTTATATACAGAGTACTAATCAAGAAAGACTTAGTATAAATCACGGTTTACTTGAACAACTCCTTTAGCAGTTTTCTATTTTCTCTTCCACATTAAGAGGAAATACCATAGAGTAAACAAATTATCAAGAAGTTTAAAAACTATCAGTCAAGTGATATGACTAGACTAGAATTCAAAGGAATGCAACATTACACAGAGACACTTGAATAGAAGCAACCAAGAAAATGGAACATTTTATTACTTTGTTAAAATATTAATGGTTTTGCCCAATAGACTGGCTGATAATGCAATCCAAATATCATGTGGCTTTTTGGACTGTTATTGTTTTCCCTTGGCACCACTGTGGGGAATCATTCAAGGAAGTAAAAGCAAAACTGTACTGTGCAGCTGGTCTTGCACCTGCTCCCTTCCTATGGCATTTCCTTCTGAGAGAGGCAGCATTACAAGTGTCTAGCTATGGCATCAAGTCCAGAGGGAAATGTAACAATGCAGCTTTTCTGGAGATATCTTCAGGTCAGACCAAACAAGCTGTGCTAAACAACATTTGAAAATGCATTTTCCAGTCTTAAGAGCAGTCTCCCCCCGAATATTAAGTTTGGAGGTTGCATGAGCTGTGCTGAGATGCCTATTTTGGGATAATGGCTTTTGATAAGAATATAAGGTCAGACTTAATGCTACAGGTTGCAAAGAATGCTCTTCTGTGATGGATTTTGCATTACACTTACAGCTGCTGGGGCAGATACCGTACTGCTCATCAGGACAGGGGTCTCTGCAAAAGTCTCTGCAGAAATGGATCAAATTGCAAAATACTCCCAAACATGCCAGCACTTTAAAATATTTGATTTCACTGCCTCTTTGACTCTCCCTTAGCTTCCTGAACTTCTGTTTTATCGCCAGTAACAGAAACATATACATTTCCCATATGAACCTAAATTTCCAATCACTTCTGACATGTACTCTCTGTGCAGCAGTTCTAGATGTTGAAGAGATCCTGAGGACAAGGCACAACACTCCTGCCCTTAACTTTCCACCTTACTGCTCACAAACAATACAACAGCCACTCATTTTCAGGGAAGATGGTCCCTTCACCCTTCGCAGGCAATACTAAAGATAAAAAAGCAGGTAGAAAAGAGTGCACCATCATGTGCTGGGACTGTACAATATTGCTGCTGTTCTGTGTTACTTTTGTCATAAGATGCTTGGTAGGCTGGTACCCGTCAGGCTCTACGGAGATGCTGAATAATCCAGGAGCCATAAACAAATCCTACCTGTCCTCAAAGGCCAGGCTTTCTCCTGCTGTGGAGGACAGGATGGTGGGATTATGCATTTTGCATTCCATGCACGGAAGAAACTTCAAAGGCCCTGGGAGCATTCCACATAAAACTGCAGTAGATAGTTGCTGGTTTGGGACTTCTTTTACAATACACAGTAAAAGAAAAGAGCATCAGTGAGAAATGCTACACTTTGCTATGGTGCAACAAAGAGCAAATTATTACTTTTTGAAAAATAACACTGTTTTTTGATAAATAGTGTGTTGTTCATATCAGCAGCATGTCATTTGATAGAGCATTTTATGGTGACTGTGTAGCACTTGCCTTGTTGCCTTTGCAGTTTTCCCAGCAAGGCAAAGGTATAAGAGGAGAATGAACTCCATTTCTGCCCATTCTGTCGATTCAAAACATACAGTTATACTGGGTGGTAGGAAGTATCATTTCAAATCCCGTACTGCGAGAATTTATGAATAGCTCCACGAGGTAATTTCAAGATGACAGAAAAACATTTAGTTATTTAAACCAGATGAAATTTTTAAAAAATGCTCAACTATGGCTGCATGCTTCCTGCCAGTTTTCCTCACCCCCGTGAAACAGGAAAACGAAAATATTTGCCAGTCATCATTCATCATATGCTGAGGGAAGATTAGTACTTGCTTATCTGTAACTTCATAGCCGGTTGGATGTGTGCTCAAAGCTGGTTTGGATGTGTTTGACCTGCAGGAACGTGGCTTGTTCTTTTTATCAGTGATGGTTCCAGAAATAACTTTTTTATTTTACTACCTGGGAAAATCTTATCACTGACATAAAATTTATGCAAGGACATTTTTAGTGTTTGATTAAGTCCAGTGAGCCAAAAAAGGTGTTATTGGTGAGAAACAGGAAAGCCGGAAAAGTATCATGTATCAAAAAAACCCCCATCGCCTTTGAGGTCAGAGGCTTGAAAAAAAGAAGAAATGGACAAAAAGTGATGTGTGGGATCAGGGCCCAAGTCTGTAGCATTGCACTATATTTAATTTCAATAACTGCAGAAAGCAGGGCAACATGGGCTGTGTCAGTATCTACAGGACAACTTAATTCACTTTTGAGCTCTCTAAAAAGCCCTAACTCAACTTGCATCCATTAACTTGCTTAATTTTTGGAGCCTGGGCCAGGGCTCCAGTTGAGATCTTGGCACAGCACATCGTGCTGCTGGGATGTAATAAAGAAAATAACAAGGATGCGAGACCTGAGCAAAAGCATTTCTCATTTCTCTCTGTATATGCAAAAAAGCAGAGCCAGAAGCCAAGTCTATGAAAATAATACATACATCTTTCACTTGTGAATTCCTGCTTCTTTCTTCTACCTTTACCAATGGATCAAACTTTCAACTTCAGAGAGATAATGCTTTCTATCAGATTTTTCCAATTTCCTAGGTATTCTTGACATTTTATTTCTTGTTGCACTTGCTCAGATTTGCTTCATAAAATGCAATGGGAGACAAGATGTTCAAAACAAGGATCAAGAAAGGAAAGTCCATATTATAAGAAGTGCTGGCTCAGAATATGTGGAAGGATCCTGGTCAGTTTGTGATTCCAGTATGAATTCCCCTACAGTACGAGACAGTAGGAAAACATATTGTTTGACAGTGAAGCCCCATAACGCTGGAAGTTTGCAGCAAAAATCAGGCCTGTGAGCTGTGTCATACAGTGGTTAAGTATGAAAGATTGCTGTGAGTAATACAGCATTTCAGAGTATGGTATAAAAAAAATTTTCCACGCCAAAAAAGGAATAGCATGAAAAGTTGCATGTTGTAGAAAGCTGGCCATAAAGCTCCCAAAAGTACTTGCATAAAGGAGATAGGAATGCTAAGAGAGTCAAATAGGAAGCATTTATACTTCTTGGAGGAGAGAGTGCTAGCAATCCATGTTCATTTTAATGCTTAATAGTTCAACCAGCTCCAGTGAGTATAATCACTGTGAAATAACACTCTTGATGGGCCTCAGAAAAGCAGTATGGCAAACAGAATGTTAAAAAACGAGCTTGGGAACTTTGTAAGGCAAACCTGCTAGCAAATCCTTAAAAAACATCATCCAATAAGTGAAAAAAAAAGAAAAGAAGTGTCCTTGATGTCTAATAAGAGAAGACTGTGTTTTTATAGATACAGGAGTCTTTCAAAGATGCCTCAGAAGTCTTTCCAAGTCAGCAACTAGCCAACCAACCTTAACTGCATGGGTTATAGGCATCCACAATTACTAAGTTCATTTATGAGATTTTGATTGTCTCCATAGCCTGTGGCCATATTAATTCTGACCAAACCAATTCCAAACCTTTAATTTCCAGCAAGGCCCTAAGGTCCTTTCTGGAGGAAACATTTTTTTCTTATTTGGCTTCTCTACAGATACTGGGCTAGGGCAGAGGCTTCACTGGAGCCATTAGAGATGGAAAGGACTGACTTAGTCATTTAGGATTTACTTAGTCACAGACACAGTTCTTCAGCCTAGTGCAGTGTTGACTGACCTCGGTTTTTGCTCCATTTTCCCATGGTATTGACTCCAGGCATTCCTATTAGGTCAGTTTCCCCATGACCTACGTGGAGACCCTTTCCTCATTTCTATCCTTTTGTTCTTTGATGTTGACTGTCCCTTACTCCCTTATCTGTGTTTTAATCTTTGAAAAATTCTATCTTACATATTCTGATTGACTTCTGCTTTTCCTGGTAGGTTTGTTAGCAATGTAACACTTCTCCTGTGGGGACAGACCTCACAGGTAGTGAGGAAGATAGGCATTTGGTATTGCATTGAGAAGTTAATGAAGTTACAGTAACACTTTTTATTCAGGAGGGAATGCAAAATGCCATCAAGCCCATACAACGTAGGTTTTAGGGTCTTGCAGTTATAGATGGGTTGGAGTTAGTGGTGTGGAAAGAGGTTCATTAACTGATAGTTTTCAAATGATTGCTGACTGGTGCTTGTTTTCCAAAATGTGGGCTACAGCTGGAGCATGACCCTGGCTGACTCATCAGGATAGCACTGAAATGCTAGTTCCAAGCTCCATCGTCTACCAGTGAGCAATAATACAGAATCAGTCTCCACAAGGATGATGTTTAAGACATTTTAAAGATAACCACTTACTGGCAAAGAAAACTGGGCCTTTTGGTCTATTTCTTTTTCCTCTTATTTGCATATTTTGGCAATTCCTATAGCCTTTTTTGAAGGATCTGAGAAGGAAAGCCCAAAAATAATCTGTTCAGAATTGAAGTCACAGTAAACAGTAACCTACTGCCCCAGTCAAGCAAACTGTTTGTCTTTTATGGTCTATTCTTTTAGAAATAGGCTATAGCTTTTTAAACTCTGATTTGATTTTATCACAGCAAGCTATGATGATTTTAAACTCTATTTCAGATGCTGAATAAATGGCCTATGCTAATAAGCTAGTGACAACTGTTTAGTTGACTGTTTCCTCAGTGCTCTACTCTTTTAACTAATTACTAATTTATTATTATATGTGCAATACAAACCTCCTTATTCCTTGAGCAGAAACTGAAAATGGTATCCAAACTAGAAAGAGCAGTTCCTGCCTTTCATTTTGTTAGTGACCCTGCAGAGGATTTGATTTGGATTTCTGGGTGAAGTAAGAGGAAGATAATCCTTAATTGAAAAGCTTTAGTTCTGTTCATCAGTTAATCCTTTTCCATTATGTTTTCAATATGGTATGTGTTCAATTTGTTCTTTTTTCTGCACGTATATTCCAAAAACTGTGGCCATGTTTTCCTTCCAAATGATATAATTACTTCAGGATGCCTTTGCTTCTTTCTTGTTATTTTTTCTGGAAATAGTGAAAATATAAACTGCTCCTTAACAGCCACACATATCATACTGACCCAATTTATAGCATCTGCCTTGCAACAGTATGTACCGTCATTTGCCAAGCATTCTTTAACTGCAAAATAATAAGAAAATAATAGTGGAGTGTTCCTACCCTTTCATGCTCTCTATTCTGTCTCCCACATGTCCCATGGAGCCTGCATAATGAAATGTTTTGTTTGTAGGTTGTTGAGTTAGCATGGAGAAAAAGAGTCAAGCCCACGCTGGAAGTGTTCATTGAGCAATGCTCATGGCTTCCTGTGCCAAGGCTTCTGCACCAGTTGCTAAGTATACACGGCTACATCTGCTTTAAAGAAAGCTGTTGAAGTTCTGTGATTAGCTAGCAAAGTTTGCTGGAAGAGCAGAATATTCTGCTGCAGACACAGAAAACAAAAGAGCAAGAGCAAACAAATATAAAATGGCAAACCTAAACACTTTGAGTTATGTTTTGCTTTGAGATAGGCATATGCTTCTTTCCTCCAAGTTCGGCACATTGTAATTAATGCTTTGTTTTAATCTAGGACTCCTAAATCTGTATTTGTGGACAGCAAGAGTTTAGTCAATTCACCATACTTAGATTACTATATGGATGGCATTTATGAAACCTTTTCCTAAAATCTTAGCATGTATTTTGGAGCATTAAAATAATACATGAGTGAAGCATTCACTGAACTGTAAAACTGTTGTTTTGTCTTGTTTTTAGCCCCAGTTCTGCAAGACTAATGCCGGATGAATTTGTACACCTCTTTCTGACAGCTGTAGATAGAATGCTTCCTTTCCTCCCTCCTCTGTCCCTCCTGTACCTTCCCAGAGAGAGGTTGAACAGCTTTTCTTCTACAATCTGTAGAAGACAATTGAAAAATTATACCCTACTGGCTTCTGAAAGCTGATTCCTTCACCTTCTCTGCTGTTTTGTTTTGTTTTGTTTTTTTAGTGTTCTTCCCAGAGTAGCTTCCACCTCAGTAGCTTTTCCAGCATAAAATGTGTTAGCCAGATTCTCAAGATTTTCTTAATTTCCCTAGATGTTCTGCAGCATGGCTATTTTTTCTGGGTATGTTAAAAATAGTGTTCTATATATCCTCAAACAACAGTAATCTAGTTGAAGCCTCAAATTAATTCTTTGGAGAGTATCACTTATCCTTGTTTTGAGTCATACTCTCATTGCACAATTTATGAGAACCAGCTTTCTGGAAAAAAGAGCGAGATGTAAAAACTGTAATAGGTGGGAATAGCTCAACAGCAGAAAATATTATTTCTAATGGACCTATGGGGTAGGCAGGTCTAATGACACCTTTGTTGTTTATTTATTTACTTTATTTTGTTCAATACATGCCTATTTTTAGAGTTGAGCAAGTTCCTCATACCCATGAAATGGCTTCAGGCATAGTGTTGAAAAATGGCTTGTGCCTTCCTGCCTTATACCCTAAATAAAATCTGTTTTCTTTTTAAGGGAATCTATAGACACCAGAACTTATATGACTATATAAACTTCAGTGTTAGACCTACAATTCTTAAGGGAAATAACAGTTATATCTAATTCCTTACTGTTTTTTTAATTTAATAGTAAATATTTATCTATTTCAAAGTTGCACTGCACAGCTTTAGCAATTTAAACAATCAACTACAATATAAAATTATTGAATTATTGTAATGGTTTTGTTATCATAACCATAGAGTGGCTGAATCATTGCAGATGTTGAGAGGTCACACTAGTAAAGACATTAAGTTAAATCATCAGGTTTTCCTGAATACATAGAAAACAACATAACACTGTAAGTTATGGACCTGAGCCTAAATAAATGTACTGTCTGTGATGTGCATGAGTTGGCTTTGCAGCCAACTAGTTTACCACTAAAGCCAAGATACAGTGGGAGAAGCTGGCGTCTTGTCAGTGTCCCACCCACGCTGCTTCTCATCTCAGCCCTGAAATTGTTCTCTCCAAATGGTCTGGCATCTTACAGAATTGGGAACAGAGAAGTGATGAAGGACATATATTATCCATTTTACTATCAGATTTTTTTTTTTTCCCTGTTCTTCAGATTTTGAAGTCCCTAGCATGGCAGGATCGATGGCTTTCATGGGTTTTCCTTTGTGTTTTGTGAATCTTTAGATGAACGGAAATATAAACAGGTCAGTCAAGAACACGTGAAAGCAGGTAAATGATAAGAGTTTTCCCCACATAGATACAGTGGCCATGCTTATTCAAAGGTGCACCATCTGATAATTAGGGAGGAGGTGGATTTTTAATTCTGCCAATTAAAACCAGTGTAACTCTGCTAAATCTAGTGTCTAAAATCAAGTATTATTAGAAGTTATTAAAGATGACTGAAGCCACGCTTAGAAGTTGTGGTTTTAAATTCACTGCTTGTAAGTGGAACACGAGATGTCTTCTTAGTGAGAGTGGATAAAGCACACAGACAGTGTAATTTACATTCTCAAAAGCAGTGAAAATTAAAAAGCCACTTCCAGTAATGTAATTTTAAAATTTCAATTAAGCACAAAAACAGTGCTTTAGAACTTCAGTTGGAAAACTTTTTTAAAAGGTGATCTATGGAGATCCTCTACACTGAAACTGTGGAAGTAACACTTTTGAAACAGAACACACAAACTGACACAAATATTTCCTATGGCACACAATAGGTACAGTGAATAAATTATTGAAAACTACTGTGCACAGTCATGTTTTGCTGTAGTTCTGCGTTGAAAGTTATCAGCATCAACAGCTGTCAATGCCTTGCTTTTAAAACTCCTGTTTTACAGTCACTTCTGCTGTATACAGGTAAGAAAGTCCTGGCCAATGTATATCCCTTCCTTCCAAGCTGTACCAGAGCTGTATTTAGAGTCTCTATCGATGACCCAGCATCTAGACACTACACAAACAAAAAAGCACTGTTTGGCCATATTTCTTTGAATATCTCACTGAGCTGTGAGGGTTTGTTTACAGAGTTGCTCAGCAGCTTTATTTTCCACTGACTTCAGTTGCTAGCTCTTTGGGTACTTAATTTACGAAAGAAGGAGCTATGAAAAAGAGAACGTGTAGACTATTTCAAGACTAAACTGCTGTATACTTTGTATTATTTAGATCCATCCAGAATAGGTGTTTCAATTGATTTCTAAACATCTTAGACAACTAAATTTACCTAGTCAAAACAAAATCATTCTCCTTTTAGGATTTTCAAAGCAGCTGAGGCAGTTGGGTGCCCAACACTTGCTGACATTTACTGGATTTTGCCAATCTAATTCCTCTAAATCGTACAGAAAATATCAGCTTTGTGTGCGGCTGTGGAAAATCTGAATTCATTACTGATACCCATGCCATCATCTTAACACATAATTTGAAAAATAAAGGCATGCCAAAATGCTACAATATTTCTGTACAAAGGGGGAGCTCTGCGTACAGGGATGGTCCATAGTTGGAAGTGAGGCAAGGAAAAAAAAAATTAATATCTTAAGGAAGATGAGAATATTTTAGCATCGTCCGAACCGGAGTTTGCCTCAGAATGAAATACAGAAAATTCCAACCAGTTTGATTTGGGTAAATGAGGCTGTCATAGGACCTATTTTGTAATGATCATGTAAACAAACTTTTGCAACATCGCATTTAATTATCAGCCACACTGCTAACTAATGTCAACAATCCCACTGGTGCCAATAGGTGTATTATTCATATATGTCTAAAAGTCTTGTCATTTAGTTCTGTGTTTCACTCTGACAGGTTTCACTTTTACAATAGTGTCATCAAAAGGACAAAGGATTTCAACCTAGATGAAATAGAGTACAACGATATTAAATACATTCTAAAATGCTTCTTTTTTTTTTTCCTATCCTTTACATTTTTTTTAAACATTCAGGCTACAGAATCTTAAGGGTCTTCTGGCACCCTCAGAGTTAAAAATTTCATATTAGAAGTGAAACTCAATTGAGTTTACTCAATTACTTTTTTCTGAAATAATAAGCCAGAATTACTCAATGTTCCAAAAACATTTAAGGATATATAAGGGTGAACACCATCATAAATGTCACATTGGGAATAGGAAATAAGAAACGTGTGAGCATTCACAGGCAAACTGGAATATTTTGGATTTCACGCTCTGTTTCATGAATTAACGTTGGCTACTTAATATTAATTTTAGCCTTCTCGAATTTACAAGATCTGCCCCAGTGCCAGTGCTGGAACTGTCTGGAAGTGAATGGGAAAGAGGCCCCAGATTACAATGCTACTTACTCAAAAACATTCCCAAATGCTTTTGAACTGTGAGTCTTCGTGGAAAATCTTTTGCTGTTATTGAAAATAAGTGTGCAATAATCTTATTTTAGTGTCAGATACGTAGATAAAATAAAAAGACCCAGTAACCTTACCGTTAGGGAACGGTGACATGCTTGGAAGTATTTGTGAACCCAAAACTGTACAGCCTTGATCTATCAGAAATGCATTCAATCACTGTGTTGTAGGAGTAGTAGGCTTTGTGAAGTCACTCAGAGACGTAAAATTCATACCTACAAGAAAGCCTTCTATTTACCAGACTTATGCTGTATCATCTGAAAGCTTTTCTAGAGGAGCTTTTATTTAGAAACCTAGTTCTAAATAGTGTGCTAGTTACTGAATTTACAGTAAATATATGCTGTGTTTTCTAGCAGCTAGACAAACCTTTTTTCGGCTAGTCTCATCCGATCCATTTCAGAAAAGATTCTGAATGCTAAAGCAGATAGCAAACCGAATCTATTCAATGTAGTGGATTTGCAAGGCTTGATCCATACCTAGTTTTGATGGAGTTATTTTGAACACTTCAGGAAAGAGCTGGCATGAAACAAATGATCTTCATGCGATCCATCTCATGACAGCATGAGAGCTCCTGTGCGAATGAGGAAGGGACAGATCCCTGCCTTGTCTGCTCCTGATTCCCTGGATGTTTTGATAATGACAGTTTGGGCATACCATGTTGTTCTTCCTCGAAGGAATTCAGACTGCAGGTCAAAGAGCAGAGGTCACTGCTGCAGATCTGTTGTTTAGTATAACTGGGCATTTTTTAGATCTCTTTTAGGATGATTTTTAGACCATGGAAGACTGCCATGGGCAAGTTCTTGTGGGAACTCATGGTCTGTTTGTTGGTGCAAATTTAACTAATTAAAGAAGATATGTCTGTTTATTTTGAGAAGACTTATGGCGAGAACTCTTCTGATACTGCTTTTTATTATGTTATTCTTTCTGTTCAAGAAATAGGAAGAGATTATATATTCAAACTTGATCTCAAAATTGTTTCCTGAGCCAGCAGTTCTTCTCATGTGGAAGCAAGAGATTACTCTGCTCCCCATCCAACCCAGTAACTAACACATCCACACAGAATGCAGTGCCAACAGAGGGGATCCTGCTTTTGTCCAAGGTTAACACTGCAGTGTAAATCTACTGCTAATGCACTATTTTAATAGAAAGCATGTACTTTTATAATCCATGGTGTAACTTAACTCTGATGACAGCAATACTAAAAATCATAAATAATTATTTTATACCACAGACAATTTTCACATAATTCTGAAACTGATCTAGTTATATTTAGATAAAAAATAAAATTCTGCTTTGTAAGGGGAAGAATCAGATATCAAAACCCATCAATATTTCTAGTCAAAAGGCTAGGAGCTTTCTTCTATATTCACAGAAATTATGTGCATGATCTGGAAAATTTTGCTAGCCCAGACTCAGGCAAGTATGCTCAGCACCTTCAGCGCCAGTCCTAAACCTTCATTCTCCGTAGGGTTTCTGCCAACATTGGTTCACCGGCCCTTTTACTGTGGTTAAACCCTTGCTACAGAGCCTCTAGACATCCAAGACCAGCATGAATCACAGAAACATCCTCCTGCATTCAGTCCTGTGTCCTGGCTGGCTAGTGCAGAGTGCTGAATCATAAGCCATTACGGGCTGTGTGCCAGCACTAACTCCAGTCCTCTCTTGGGCTTGAGATCTATGGACAGCCTGAGACGACCAGGGAGAAAATCCAAGAAGCTATGACTAAGTCTCCATTTGGAACATTGTTTCATCCATGCCTAGCCCAGTATCTTCAACCTTTGCTGTGTGTCAGCCCACATCCATTACCACTTTAAAACTCATTTGCTACAACAAAAATGATTGTAATTTGAAAGTCAGTTCCCAGTTCTCTCCTCCTGAATCCTGGTTGTTGTACTGTATAAATATATATGTATGTCTCCATAGGTCAGGTCCCCTGCCTGAGACCCAGCTCCAACGCTGGCTTGTACCCAGCGCTTTAGCACTACTGGTCAGGTCTTTGCTGTCCTCAGCTTTAATCATCTCATTAAACATGAGCTGGAGAGATTGGACCTAGGGGTCCAAAGAGGACCCTTCCTGATCTATCCAAGTGGAAAGTTTTTCTACTCTGTGGAGTCAGTTCTACAGTCCTCAACAAACCTGAACCCCAATTTCAACCCAGCAATAAACTGATTTTCCTCTAATCTGAAATTCTTGGCAACTACAAGAACCTAATTAGGGTGTTTCTGTTGGCACAAGATCTTTTTCTGTGAGGGTGAAACATATTTCAATTGTATGTAGTTCAAGCTCCTTAAACACTGCCAGCTAAAACATGAATTTGAACTTAACTGTGCATCCTCTCTGGGCAATGGACCTGAGTTTGCGTCCAACATTTTGACCCTGTCAAAACTAGGCAAGCAGTTTCACATGGAGCTGCTGTTTATTGGCCCTCATACTCGTTAAACTTAACCTTAACACTAATATTAACCTTAATCACAGGCCAGCAACTGCTGCCACAGCCAGCAGGGTAAATTTATTTTATAAAGCCCTATCAGTTGAAACAGTGGTCCTGCTGCAATCTCTTGCCCTGGCCTGGAACGTTCTTTCACTAGCATTCTGCAGGCCCTGAGCTAGAACCAGACCTATAATTGTCTATCTCTAGGTTATTTCTACAAAAATCTTAGTTTATCGTTGGTCATCTGAGTCCAAAACCTGAGCAAAGTCTCACCTGCATTCATTGCATGCTCAGCATCTTCATTCTTGGCACTTCATTAATGCAGCTTCATAAATTGACTCAAGAATTACTTGTTTTAAAGAATCTGTCCTTCAGACTCAAAATCATGAACAACCTAAACAGAGATTTGCATTTATCTGACTCATTTCCCTTATAGCAGCGAGATGCCAGCTCTAAATGTAGGACAGAGACTGTCCAGTTGTGGTTTCATTTACTAGGAAATGTAAAGGATTTGCTTTGAGCTTTTGGAGTGCGGGCTTACAAGCAGTCAGAAGTACCAGCTGGCAGGGGCAGATAGCTAACTGCTTGGCAGTTCCTCGTGCTTGGTACTTTGGTGGAAGCTTTCTCACTTCAGGTGGTTTCTCACTTGAATAAGTGGCTACTGCCATCCATACATATAGACTTATTTTTTATTCTTTTTAATATAAATACAGCTTCCTTGTTATTTATACGAATAAAAATTCAGGGTAAAATTAGTGAAGTGTTTCATTAAAACAGAAGCACAGAATATAATTATTACTACTAAACACATATATCCTGCTGGCTACTGCCTGCATGAAAAGGTAGTGATCATCCAAAGTGTGGTGTTACAATTGTTTGATCTTTCTGAACAGTTTCTTGAATATTGCTGAGATCAGTATCCAAAGTCAATCACTCAAGTATCAGATGCCAGGTGCATGATGTCTCTGGACTTAATATAGTCCAGCAACATTATCTCATACAGCGCTGCTTTTCAGTTTGTAGTTTCCACTTAAGAAGGTTAAATTTTAACTTGCATTAGGCAATAAATATATGAGCTGCTCCTAATAAACAAATCTGATTTGAAATAATGCCATCATAAAGTTCAGCTAACACAGTTTCTCCTTTCTACTGAAAACAAAACTTAATGGAAGAGGACAATGTGTACAAGTTGACTGTTCAGCTAGACTCCAAGCAATAGTTTCTCTTATGCAATAGTCAGTTCACAGTAATTGTTGTGATGTATAGACAGAGGAAAGACCACAGCTCTACTGCATTGGAGCAAGCTATGTACCATGAAGTTCAGGTTCCAGTTTTAAGAGATAACAGTTATGTCAGGCCAAATTCTATCCCAAGAACAAATACATAATATTGCTCTTTTTCAAAATACTGGAAGACTTCTAACTTATTCCCTGTTATAAATTATCACTGCATTAGTAAAAACCTCAGAAACACTTTATGTATACTACTTTTTTTTTTTTTTTTTTTTTTTAAGAGAGATCATAGGAATATATTTACAAACTAAATAGACAATAGAGTGTGTTTTTGTTGGGGGAAAGGGGAGATTTTAAATCGATGACAGTATAATAAATTAATAGTAAGTAATCAAAAAAAATCAAGCAGATAATAACAGCAAAAAAAAAAAAAGAAAAAAAAAAAAGCACCAAATAAATACCAAATAAGCAGTAAGACCACAACTATCAGCCATCAGATTTCTAATAACATAATCAACCTCCAGTATCGTACCAGCAACCTCATCAGAACAGGGATTTCATTCTTTACAGGATTCCATAAACCACTCCTTTATATCAAATATGCAGCCAGAGGAATGAGTTTCTTTTTCTTAAATATGCAGCCTTGAAACTTTAGGATAAATGTAGTTCTCTTACTACTGATCTGCAACAACAAAGAGCACAAAAACACTACTAGATAGAGCAAATTCTCAGCTACAAAACACTCTTTTTCAACAGTCACCACCACTGGCTGTGCATTTTTGCCAGCAATGGAGAAGAGCCTGCATGCCTTGCTCGTAAAAATTTGCTCCAGTGGAGGTGAACCACTGTTGTTGTTGTCATTGCTGAAATGCCCCACTCACTGCCTCACTGTGCTCACACCCACTGTTTGATCTCCATAAAGATTCAGCAACTGTTGATGAATATCAATAACTGAAATTCTTTCCGAATACAAGAATTCAGTGACACACCTTTGTTGCATATGTCCCTCTATGTCAGACAACGTTAGACTGCCTCTCTGCTGCCATCTGTCGCACAGCAACAAATGGTAATGTAATATTGACAGGGAAGGTTCATTCTCTACTGCCATACCACCAACATCCACCTCTGATGCCAGGGGTCAACAGAACAAAATAGGAGGCATTACTTTCAGAGCAACTCTCGTATTTCAGTTGAAAAATCTACTCTCAAAAAATGGTCTGTTGTAACAAAGTTAAAGATGTATAATTTCTTTAGGCCAGTGTGATACTTTTTGCTGTAAAAATCACGAAGAAAAGATTTTCTTTATCTGAGAGAATATATTTTTTTCAAAATATCCTTCCATGAAACACAAGCTCTCAGGAAAGATAATTTTCTTCTTGTTCTTGTAGTGGTCTTCTGGCTACATCTGCTCAAGAGTACTGATTGTGCTTGGGAATGTGTTGGGGCCTTGAGGCCAAGTGGCCTGAGGTGGCCGACATCTATGCTAGACAACTGCTGGTAGCTTCCAAAACAAGAGTTTCCAGGGGTCTGCCCACAGGAAGCATCCACTCCAACAGTTTAACTGCCAGAGCTCCAAAACATGCCAGAAATAGCCTGGGTACAGTATTTTTTGGAGAAGGTTGAACTTGTGCCACGTGAAGGTCTGTTTACTAGCACAGACACTCACATCCTAGCGCTGGGAGTGTTCCCAGGCATGCTTGTGTTTAGTAGCAGAGACAACAGCATTTCAAGGGGGCCCACATATTAGGGATTTACTTAGTGAGTTTACGACCAGTGTTTCACATACTTCTTCTCTTAGTGGTGTTCTGAAATCTCTGTGGGAGTAATTACCTGATAGAACTGTTCTGACTTTTTTGTGACATAAGAAATTGGGGATAAACGTGGGGTGCATGGGCTGTTTAATAACACAGCTTTGCAGGAGGCATGTTGCAGGTAAGCCACACAACGGGCACATTAGATAACTGCAAAAAAAGAAACCAGCCCATAACTGGCTGTGGATTCTGAATAGCACAAAATCTAAACAAAATATTTTAGAGGGTTCCTTTATCCCACTGAATTCCAGCAAATTACACAAGCTTTCCTGTGAGTTTTGGCACTGGAAAAAAGTACAAAACTAACTTCTAATTCTGGAACCATGAGGAATACATATGTTCTCTGCAACATGTTATTTCAGGTCTGCTATTCAACTCGTCAAGCAATCCATGTCATTCCGACATCTTCCCACTTCATGACAACAATGTAACATCTTACCTCAGGGGAACTGGTTTGTTCAATGGGGCTTCACAAGGTATAACACAATCGAAGTGCAGCACAGCATCTTTCAATGTTTGCCTTGACTTCTGTTCAAAAGTGGAAATCCTTCAGGAAAAACTTCATCAAATACCTCTTTTGTGCAGCCCCCAGTCTCTTTTAAAAGTCATGAAAGCTTTCAGAATGAACAAAGA
The DNA here is from genome assembly GCF_019238085.1 of Lagopus leucura. Lineage (NCBI taxonomy): Eukaryota > Metazoa > Chordata > Aves > Galliformes > Phasianidae > Lagopus > Lagopus leucura. Next base: position 14,911,411 of record NW_024962267.1, read on the forward strand.
CATAAGTACGCATGTATGTGGATTGTATCTGAGTGTGGGATATATGACAAACATTGAAGAAGGAACAGGATTTGCATATTGGACTGTCATACTTAGTAACAACAACAAAAACACTTTCTACCTGGAGCCTGCTCAGTTTGAATGCTCTGCTAAATGTGATCTCCGGAATGAATGGCTACTCTTTTGAAAAACACAGGCTGTAAAAGAGCTGGCTGCCATTCAATTGCAGATAATTGTTTCAGAAGGAGCAAAAAGCACAATGAGGCCATGTGAGGCCAGCAAGAGGAGAGGAGGGAAAGTCTGAATTAGAGACTTCCTGTATGAAAAACATCTGCACTGGAGCTGGAGATGCTGCTGCATGGGCTTAGGTCTATCTGCAGATATTACACGTCCCATCCAGCACACACTGCTCACCCAGGTATGCTGCTTTGGTAATCCAGGGATGTGACATCACGTTCAGAAACACGCTCCTCCTTTTCCCAAAGGCAGTGACCCTATTCAATGGAGCATACTCAAAACAAATATTCAAAAATGCCTTTTTTGTTGTTGTTAGTTTAAATTTGGGTTCTCTTCAAAATAAAATACTGTAAATTATTCACTTTATATTTCACTCAAAGCGGTTGTACGCATGAGGCATAAGGGCCTGTGTTTGCACTAAAAAACTGAATAGGAATTATTTTGGCTTCAAAAAGCATCGTATCAGTTCAGTTCTGGAGATAATTTTTAAGAATGCGTTGCATACATTTATCGCATCTGAAGTGAATAAGCAGGAGTCAACTCCTCTGATTAAAAAGAAACATCAAGAGCAACGGCCACAGGAACAAAGTGACATACAAAATCAGTATTGTTTCAGATTTCTGTTAAGAAACTGTTTTAAAAGATGATGGCCCTTATGCCTTCCATTTCACAGACAACAGACTTGTTTAGTGAGTGTGCCTGGGAGGATCATCCTGAAAATCCAAGTAGTTATACATTATACCTCATCCTGCTGAACATCCTGCAGGGCTCCTACCTCCTAGGGCTGTCTTTAGCGTTTATCTCAAATTAATTCTCACCAACACACTCTCCCTCTTTGACACCAGCATTCTGTACACTGGTTACCAGAATTAACAGAAACAGAAGGTAATTCATTCAAAGCTTTGCAGCACATAATTTCCAAAAGAATATTTCCCACTTACATAATGAAGGATCAACAGGATTGGCAAGACACTCCTATGGCTTAGGAATTACGTTAGGAAAAATATGACTCAGGAAGGCTCATGGTAATAAAGTTACAGAAACAGAGGCATAAAAGGAGATACAGAATATCAGGAGAAACTCCTTCTGTGGCCGGCTATGACACCTCACCGCTGTGAAATTACCACCATGTCTGTAGTTCTGGAATTTATTGTTAAAAAAAATCATGAAAGTATCACAACAATAACAGTAGTACTGGACTATCTTACAGAATACTAATGGAGATCAAGTGGCTTGGCTTGCCCAAAATATGGTGATCTGTTCAGTCTGCAAGAAAGTTGCAAAGCATTCTTAGTTTACTGGTTACAAACAAAATAAGATGTAGAGAGTGATTGCTCAGAGATAAAGAATCAAAGTGGAATAAGAATAGGTAATTGCTCAGTAATTAGCAATTATAACTTCTTTCACGTTATGAGAGATGGCTAGGTCCTTGGAGACTTTCCAACAAGACTCAACATCCCTTCTGAAACACTAGCACAAAACATGGGCTTGATACACTTATAACAGTTTGCAAGCCAGAATTATCCTATTATTCATTCCTGACTTTGTGTGTAGACAGCGAATCTTGTGTCAACAGCAAGAGACAATCTGTCCAACAGATGGGCCATGAGCCTGAAGGAACGCTGCACATGTATGAAGGGATAGGATCACACCATAAAGGTATCAGCCATTGCTACTCAGCTTTTCCTGAGTCAGTAAGAGATGTGGTAAAGAACAGATGCTTATTGGCAGGAGTGATATCAGCTGGTGAGAGGGAGCTGAGGAAAGGCTGTAAACAAGACACTTTTCCAAAGCCACAAGATCCCTTTGGAAGAAGAGCTGGTTTCTCCTCCGCATGCAAGACATCAGAGCTTCTCCTCTCCTCTGCTCTTTGCACGGAAGTGAGGAAAGAGCCTGTTTCAAGCCAGCTCCCTCTGGCCTCATGTGACCCTACCGGAGAAGATGACAAGAAGGAGCCTCACTTGCTAGGTGCAGCTTGCCAGTGGGTGCAGTCATTGAGAAATTCCATGTCAGGCTCTGTGCCTTGACAGTCTGCCAGTGATCCAGCATGCCTGAACGCTGGTTCAGACACGTATATGGCTGAGTGACTTCAGTGTGCTACGAGTAAGATTGATGCAGCAAGCGCTGCTGTAGCTTTGCATATCCAATTTAATTTGCACAGAACAAATACTTTTCCACAAACACTACCGGATTCTTTCTAGCTGAGATGAAGTATTTATATAAGTATTATTGCTCTGGCATAATGCATCTACTAAAATCTATATTCTCTTTTTTGTGTTATATCTACTTTTTAAAAATTACGCAACTTCTTACTAAAAAAGATAATTAAATCTTAAATTGATTCTTACTGTAAATCTTTATTTCCATTTGCCATTTTGGGATCATTATTCCACAAAACTGATCCATGTGCTTTTGTGCTGAAAGCAATTTTATTTACGTGGCATGAATTGTTGTTCTGAATCATAAAATCCTATGAGGAAACCTCAATTACTGCTATAATTGTTTCCACTTTAAAAAACAGATCATTTCCAGTATATAAACATCCATGCTGACATCAGTATTGCCTTGCAGGTTGAAATAATGCCTCCTATGTTTGGTAAGAAAAAACAATTCAATTTTAAATAAAAGAGCATCATGTTCCCCAAATTTATCTCCTTAGGAAGACACAGTAACAAATAATGGAACAACAACATGATGTGCAATTTTTGATTTAACAATGCACACTAGTTTGTATTAGTTTGTACTTTTCTTTATGTGCTTTTGTACATCTACATTACTTATACAAACCTAGGCACTTTTGATTACTCAACCCTGTACAGTAATGATAACTGTTGTCCTAAAAATAGCAGTAGACATAATAGCATCAGAGAACGGCACTGCGAGACAGAAAGACTCTTCCTTGCTCTGTAGCTCCTCTATAGGCAGTAAGTGTAACTGAATGATTAGGTTTCCTCTCCTGAGCCTCACATTTGCAACCAAAAAGGAGAAGAAAGTTCTTATTTTGAATGGCAGGCTTCAGTGGAATTATCAGTGGCTGGCAGACAGCAGCAGGAGGAAAATCTCTCCTTGCTCAGTAAATGTATAAATTGTGCTATTCATTACAGTCGTGGCTTGGGAGAGGGGAGGGCAGGACTGAAGATGATTCGGACGTAGAACTAAAACAGTACACTGTGCAATCTGCTCTCAGCTCTTAAAGAAACAATGTTCTGAAAATGGAGAATTGTGATGATAAAAATCCTGCAGAGATAATTTGCTACAATTTATCATACCTAATCAGCCATTCCAATGCATTGCTATCTTCCTATCTGAAAAAAAATACAGGTCTTGAAAAGAAGACATCAAAAGTAATGAATGTCTGTGCACACAATAAATGCTCTGTAGCAGAAATCTCCTGACCATGCTGGTAAATAGTGTATAAATTATCAGAAAGAGGCTATAGAGCTATGAATCAGTCTATTTATCATTAGATCATTTAAACTTGTCCTTAGCTAAAAGCAGGGAATGAATTGGGTTCCAAGCATACAGCCAGTGCTTTCCATCTAATGCAGCTTGGGAAAGTGATCTCAGCCTTCTACAGTAAATGTCTCAATGAAGGAAAGCAATGGGCTCTCCCTGTGTGAAGAAGAGCAGACATAACAGTAACAGAAAGCAAATGCAACAAATCAGTAAGATGTCAACATAACCTTTGGAAGGAAAAAGAATGTGACACAGAACAAGTTAATGTGAGTGAAGAAATCTGGTGCATTTTCGTTCTTGGCAGGGGGCAGCTCAAGATAAAAGCATCCCTGACTCAACACTAACTTTCATCGGCAGCAAGCCTCTGCACAGGAGTTACACAGCCTGGCCAAAGCACGTGGCCCACCTGAAGCACAGCATGAGGCTCATGGCTACTCCATCCATCAGCAGTGTGCTCTGAGCCTCCCAGCTTTGCTCAGAGGTGCATGGCTGAACTTGCAGTGCTATGCCTGATCTCTGCTTTTGGCTGTCTAAGGATAAGCTGTATTTCATCTTCCTGCACTTCATTGGCTGCATTTTAGCTGGAGCTGTGTCCTAAGCTTATGCAGGCCTCTCAAAACCATCTCAGTGCCAATGTGCTTGGCATTTAAGGAACTGCCTGGGTCTGTGTTGCATGAACATCTTTATGCTTGGTGCATGTAGAAATGCTGTTTAGCATTCCTCTTGGTTGAGGTGAGATTGAAGCCCTGTTTTCACAAGAAACCTTGCTGGCTTTTACTGCACTCCTCTGCACACCATTGCCTCACCCTCCTATTTAACAGGCAGAGCACACCCAGCCTACCTGGGTGAAAAATGTGTAATATTTCTACAAAAGAAATACAAGTTAGTGTATCCACTGCAGTGAACACAACTTACATACAGCAGCCTGGCAGTGCCTGGGTAGCACAGCCCCCAGAGAAAGACCAGTTGTTGTGTAATACTTTCAGTAGTTCTGAAAAAAGAAAATACACATTAGCTACAATCCACTTTTTCCTTTCTTTCCTCAAAGAAACAGTTTTCTTCTCAAACAACCTCTAGAACTGGGACAAACCTTTGTGACAAAGAATGTCAAAGCTCATGTCCTCTGTAGGCTGTTGGAAAGAAAGATACTGCTAATTCCACAACAAGGTCCTGCTTGCAGAACAATAAGTTATTTTGCATGTACTGAGCTTTTCTCATGCTGATATAGTTGGATTGCCTTAGTTATTTAATAAGATAAAGATGAGTTGGAATTGAAAATGTCTGTTGGGATTTTTAGTTTCCAGGAAGTGTCAGCCCTGCTCACTCTTTAAAACTGTAAGGAAGAAGAATGACACTTCTGTTCCCTTATTAGGATCTGCCTCACTCAAGATGTGCCAGGATTTTCTAATAGCACTCCACCTCTTTAGCTTGGGTTAGTCGAGGCTCCACAGTAGTGCTCTATGCTCATCTATCTTGGTAGTCTAAGCAATGTCTTAACACTGGGGAGGAGACAGGTGAGTTGCTTAGGTTTTTGAGATACTCCAAACTCTAGGAAGTGTGAATATACAGGTGTTATAAATAAGAAACATGCAAGAGAGTTTGACTAAACAGGCTATTACATCACAAAGAATAGAGGGCTCACTCTTGTCCTAGGCTTACTGAAAAACTGAAGGAGGGATCTCCAGACAAAGATCCTTCTGCACTGGTAGTCAGCTTTTAAATGGGGTCTAGGAGAGGTGGAGCCAAGCTCCACCACTTCTAGCAGCACAGGTGAATTGTCCTCACTTGTGCTCCCTGGGCTGACTCATTGATGGCCTCAAGTGATCAATTAGAGGCTCAGGCCGTGATTCAGCAGTTCCCAGAGAAGGAGGTAAGAGTGGATGTTGCAAAAGCAGCTGCAGAACATCAAAAAATGATCTCTTTTCACTGGAAGTTGCAGAAGCACATCATGGCTGCCCAGTCAGCTGAGTGCACTCCATGCAGATCTCCCCTGAAGCAGATGGAGGGACACAGGTCAGCTTTCTTGCCCTGTGGCCATCTTCAACTCATTTCCTGTTGTTAGTAGAGGATAGGCTTAACAACTGAACAGCATATTTCAGCTATAAAGTATAGGTCTAATTGTCTAGGGTTCAAATTGATTAAACAGTATTAATTGTTAAATTCAAGTTCTCCATACAATAAGACTGAGAAATATGCAGGTATGACTATTATTTTTCTCTTAAGCATTGGAAGTCACCATTTTTATTGTTAAAAGGTTAAAGGAATGATTCTTGAGAATCAGATTTCCACTTCAGCAGAGCAGGCATAGGCAAAAATATGGGAGCTTGCAAGTCTTCTGTGAGATATATTTCTTGGTGTTGGGCTATACATAAAATGATCCTTAAGGTAAATGCACATGTTGAAGTAGCAGGCAAGGACCCGCCATAATTCTAGTTTTCAGTGTTGTGTTGTTTTGCTGGCTATCTAAATACAACACTGATCACGTTGTATGAGATGTGCAGTGTGTGCTTAAAGAATTTAATCAATGATGTGACCAAATTTGTCATTTCTGTCTCATGGGCTAAAGCTGAAAGCAGTTTATTATTGAAAACATTCATTATTCTACCATTCAGGCAATTCCAGAAAGTCCTTCGGAATAAAATATTTCTTTTAAAATTGGTAGATATAATGCCTTCTTTTCTCATATGCTTCTTCCAATGAGGAGAGTGCCTAGGAATGAATAATGCATTGAAGTCTTGTTATTTAAATAAGCAGAATAGAACTTTTCTAGTTCTGGTTCACTGATTTATGTCAAGACATCTACAGTTCAATATATACATAGCAAAAATAACAAAAAGAAACAAAAATCACCAACAACCAAGCAAAAAAAAAAAAAGCACTGTCATGAAGTTACGAGTGAATGAGTAATCGGAATGTCAAGCAATTAAAGATTCTGCACCAGTGTTTTAAACATTGTTATGCAGGTGTAACATAGCTAAATGGTGCTGTCACCATTTCTGTATTCACCATTTGCATTTCCTACATTTCTTTTTGTATTTTCATTTGTTATTTACCTGATAGTTTTCCCCTGAGAAAATCTACTTTATTATACTAATCTGTGACTGGTTGCCTTAGTTCAATAGAGATATGTGAAGCAATGTTCTCATATTCCCCTTTTTGCAGAGAGGGAAGCAACTAAGCATACATAAGTAGGAAGTGTGTACTCATTCTTTTCTTTTCTTCTTTTGGCCAGTTTAATTTTATTTGTAAGTATGTGTAAGACAAGAGAATGACAGTCCCAGACCTTGCAGCTCTTGACTACAGCAGTTCTTGGAAAATATGTTTCAAAAAGCAAGGATAACTTGATCCTTCATGAGAAATTTTAGAGTGAGGAAATAAATTAAGAACGAGGGGTTAAAAAAAAAAAAAGCATCATTCTTATTTTCTGTGATAATGGAAACGAATATTTGAATGTACAGTTGTTCTACATATAATTCCAAAAGCTTTGTACCAGAAAGTCTATGCCACATCATTCAGGGAATGTTCACAGCTACTAATTAATTCAGCTAAAAATAAGTGCTCCTTGACTTTGCTTTTAAGGAGTGCTGGGAACTACTCTTTAGCCATGAGCCATTTTGAAGGCATATATTGTGAATTAATTTCATTCAGTAAGAATTAATTCTCAACATATGCCTTCAAATTTTTTTTTTTCTTAATTTAGAAGGTGAAGTAATTTATGTATTATCTAGATGTTTTTATGTAAATAACCAAGGTAATTCTCTCTGAAAGGTTCATACAAAGATTCCTTGTGGGTATATAATTCTACATGATGGTCCTTTGATAGCCTGGTTAATATGCAGAAAAACATATTTTTGGGAGGTGGGCAGCAGACACGAAATGTATATTAAGTATCTTTTATTTTGCAAATAAAATAGTAGTTAATTCAGTAGTTATTTTTCTTTTTTCTTTTTACTTTTTCAAGCATGTACTACTCTTCTGAATTAGTGTGTTAAAAATAAAGCATCTTGGCAGAATATAACAAAAGCCTCCTTTTCCCTATTGCTCACTTTTTTACTCTCCACCTTTTTCATTATTTTTTCTAAAATGTTATTTTCTTTTAAATAGCAAGGCTAAAGACCCCCTCCTATGCTTTTCTCTCATCACCCATTTACTTACATGAGGACTTCCCCCATGAAAAGCGATCTGATTACTGTCACCTCAGCATATATCTCCAATATCCCTACAGCAGCCACTGTACATAACCTCCTATGGGTTGCCTTTGTTGGACCTGTATTGACCTAATCCATAGCTCTGAGAAACAACCACCTTGCCTTTTACTGTGCTGTCACATCTCTACCAGTCAAAACAGAGAGCTTCCAGACTGCTGGGGCTTAAGTGGTTGTGCCTCTCGGGGGTAATTTGCAATCCAGACTGAAAAGTATTTTTTTCCTTTGTTTGCATGACTAAAATGTCCTCATGAATTGGAAGCATCTGTGCTATATATATAGCTTGTGAAGGTACTAAACCACGTGCATGGTCTTGTATCCAAAAAAACCAAACCAAACCAAACCAAACTAGAACAAGTGTCTGCATTGCCTGTTTATATCCTGTTGCATGGTTTTGGTTGACTGTGCCTTGGCTGCCAATATTTATTCTCTTTACATATGAACATGGGGAAATTAGTCCCTGTGTATCTATATGATTTGCCATGTAATCTTATAGAATTAATGTATTTTAGTATTATTTATTTTCTTATTCAAAATACAGATGCATCACAACTTATTAGGCAGTTATGTATTTTTTGCCAACTTGCTGTTTCCTATAAAGCCTGCCAAAATGAAGACAAGTAAATGAAAACAGTCACAATAAAACAGATCAAATGTTCCTTTTCCTGTGCAGAGGGCTATCATGCTGTCAGAAGCTCACATCAGTGCAAAGCAAGAAGTGCTTGGCTTAGCCAGAAAGGCTTGGAAAGCACAAGCGTGTGAAGGCCAAAGGGCCTCATCTGATGAGCTGCTCTGATTGTCCAAGAATAATTAATTATTTCACAAAGATAAATAAAATTGTCCACAAAAAAATAAGACTGAAGGCTCACGTTAACACAGATGACAGGGCAGAGGGAGAAGATCTCTAAGATCTACTAATTATGGGAGGAAATTGCAGGTTGGAGAACACAATTATCTACTGCTAGGGAGCTCTGTGAAATAGTGTTTTACTGTGGTGGAAGAGCAAATGACTGCTCAGATGTTCCCATTTCTTTCAGAACTTCATAGAGGAAAAACAGTTCTCGTATAAGCCAGAGCTCACGCACTGAAACTGTTAATTCCTTAATATGTGCACAGTCCACAGAATTTATAGCATTGAGCTGTAAACAAGGAGTAGCCCTGGCACTATTAGCTTATTTATCTGATTGACTCACTCTCATTAGCAAAGAATTATATCTTAATTAAATTCATGCTCAGTAGCAACTGGAGGATGTTTGCAGGAATTAAAATTGCAGTGAAACTTTAGAGAGGAAACTGTGAATGATTTAACTAAATGAACTCAAATGCTCTAGAAACAGTTAGGTACCTCACTGATTACAACGTTACCAATTGCAGCATGATGCAGATAGCACCACTACAGATTTACAGCAGAGAGAAGCAAAATGTTCTATCTATTAGACAATTGAACAGCAAAATGCAGTTGGTGAAGCAACCATCTGTAGTTGGGATGGATGTTCCTGTGGTGAGTGATCATATTGCTGTATGCAGCCTTGGAGGTTTCACCTCTAGCACTGCTGAGAGTAAATAGTGTCAGAGCAACAGGGCAGAAAGCAGTACGTTACCAAACAGAAAATCCAAAACCCATCAGCAACTGGCACCACCTCTGATTAGTGGAAATTAATGGAAATTAGAGGAAAAGACTCCCATCCCAAGCATTTGTCTGCCGTCTGTCCATAGCTCCTATCTTTGTGTCCAATGGATAACTTGGCCATTGCTCCTGGCATAGAACTGTTTGCTGGATGCTTTTATACCTACCTGCAGGAGGTTCTGTTGGCTGAGTTACACAAAGAAGCTCAGGATGACGAAACAGGTCTTCCAGGTGAATATCTCAACTTGGGGAAAGGAATACCCAGGTCCAAGAAAAATTCAGTCATATAATGAAGCAACTATGGATTGGTCCATGGTCATCTTCTTGGACACCTGATATGAAAAGTTTTTAAGAAAGAACCAAGGATCATGCAGAAGTGCACTGTCCTATCCAAGTCTCTGAGCAAAACATCATCCACATGAATGGATTACATTTTCAAGGAATAGCTTTGTCTCGCATGATGTTGAGCTCAAATGTAACATCGCTTTACTGAAGAGGCTCTGGAACAGGACTTGAAACTGTTGTTAAACATTGCCAACAGCAAATCAGTGCCCTATGATCATAACTGAAAAGTAGCATATAGAATGAACTCAGGATCAGTGTTATTATCAACCCATCCCATAGGAACTCAGAAGAGGGAGGGATGGCACACGAGGCTAAACTGCACTTTAAAAGCATTGCTTCAAGTAGAAAATGATGCACATGTTTTACATGTGAAAGCAGATCCACAAGCACAAAGAAATTAAATATGTACTGCTGAAAGCCAGAAAATTCAGGTGCCCATTTAAATGATGAACAAACCCACACCATTTCTCTGGTGAGCGGGGTAGACATCTGGCACAACCTGGGGTCCATGCTCCATTTCTCGTGCTGGCCAAAGTCAATATCTATGTGCACCTTGGAGGAAGCAAGATTTTATAACATTTTTTTTTAATTTGTAATCCCCAGGGTGCAATAACTGTCACATGCAACAGAGAGTTAGAAGCAGCATAAGCAAAATTTCCTATAAATATGCCAGCTATTGTTTTTTTCTTGTATAATTATTCATTTATGTTGGTACAAATTATCAGGGGAAGTAGATTACTTTATTACACATTATTTATTACATTTTTAGCATTCACACTATGCTCACTGATGCAGTCAGCTAAGCCCATGTTCACCAGTTCTAGGAAAGAAAAATCCCTGGGGTCAGCTTGTAATTCTGGTTATAAAAACAATACCTTTCCAAATCTCCTTCTTTCCTAAAAGCTTTGGACTAGAGATAAGCCATGGAAGATGTCCTAAAAGCTGGGTCGTCTCAGGCCACAAATGGGTTCACAGATCCATCTCCCATGGTATATAGATACCTCTTTCTCTTTTAAAGTTGTTTTTTTCTTTCTTTTAAATTATTTTTTTTAATTTCTGTTATTTTGCTGCCGATCTGTGATTAAATTCAGTCTGAAATAAGGGAGGAAAAAATGACCTCACTGTGGTGTTTGAGCAGGGCCCAGAAGTTCACTGGATAAACCCACCAGCCTGCATCTCTGTTGAATCTCTGAGTGGAAAAGCTTGTGTGTGGAGTGGCCCTCAAGCACATTTGTATTCATCACTGTTTTGTTGTGTGATTTAATCACAATTAATGCACAGGATTAGTGAAATGTTATTTTTCATGGCCATCATCAAACAAATCTTGATATCTCACCCTATCATGTGACAGAAGAAATGAAAGGATTATCCATTTTATATCTTCATAGTTTGGTGTTCAATTTTATTTTATTTTTTTAACGAAACAAAAAGCAGAACAGCAACATGTGCATTTTTTCATGACTAGAAGACGCAGATTTTTTCATTGCTAGCGAAATCCCATATATATAGCAAGGTTGGCTAAAGGAGATCCTGATTTAGAGGCTTGCATATGGAGCCAAAATTTCTCTTAGCTTCAGTGCAGGATTTAAACAAAAGAGGGATCTAATTAGTTCATACTGCACTGAGTCACTTAGATTTTTTAAACAACAATAATTATGTCCCAGGTGGCAGGGTTTTTAAGTAAAAGAATAAAATGAAATTATTCAGCTTATTGTAAAATATATTTAAGCAATATTTTATCTCTATCAAATGTAATGCATTTCCTTGAAAAGTGAAATAAGCTAAGAATAAAAATGAGCAGACTGAGAATAAAAGGATGGGATTCTCTGTGCTTTGGGATTTTCTGTTAAAAGGGATCCATACATATCCTGAGCTTTTAACAAAAGCATTTGCTAGAAGGCTGTCTGCAGCAACTTGTGGCTCTTAGAGACATTTTAGTGATAGCTGCAATATGTGCAGGACTGTGGTGATGAGGAGAATTTTCTACCTATCACATATTGCCTTTGGTACTGGCAACCCCATTTAGCAAAGAATTGTAATTCCCTATGCCAGGTCTGGCCTTCCATGCAGCAAGAAGAAATAGGAGGTTTATTTGTTGAAACGCTTGCTCCTTTTCCAAAGGCGCCCACCCTCTTCCAGAAGGCTGAAATGCTTAGGGAGGACCTCCATCAAGAGAAACTTTCTCGATGTTTACGTGCATCTACTCATAAGAAGGCTCAGTGGCCATAAAAGTGTTTTAGATTTACTTCTTTTGCCAATTTTCTGTAACAATTCCAAAGATCTGGAACTAAATTGTCTGCGCTCAGTACAAGCTGTTAATGTATTCAAGCACTGTTGGATGCTGAAGCACAAAATCACAGCTTTGTTTAATAATAAAGTCTTTCACAAAATAGGCACCGTACATTTTACCAAGCTGTTGTTGATAATAATAATTGCTATTGTGAATGTATTCAGCCTCATTTAAAACCCTTCCTTTTATCAATCTTTTTGTTTTCATCAAACCTATTAGTCTGGAAAAATCTTTTTCTCAAACTGCTCATGAGTTTAATAAAGTTAATTGAATCGTAATTACAGCTACAGGTTGAGGGTGGTGGAACCTCTAAGTTCAGCACAAGGATCCAATCCCCAGTTCCTTTTGTTTTGTTACAGAGGTTTGACTTAGAGAAGAGAAACAAACATTTTAAAATCCTTTACTCACATGAGCAGTATGCATGCAAGTGAGTAGTCCTTTGACTTATTCTGATCTTTGATGGAAAAACCGCCAACTCAGATAATGTGTTTCCAAATGACCCCCAGCCAAAAATGTTTGCCTTGATCCTCCAAATGATGTTGAGACAAATTGTACCAGTAACACAAATGTGGACTAAGCAGCAGACAAAGCTGTGAGAACTGTTCATAACATGGAAGACAATAAACACTGTATATTTCACAAATAGGAACATATATGTTTGAAAACATTTCTGTTCCGCTAACTGAGAAAGGAAATAAAATGAGCTGAATGGCTATTTTGGCTAATGAAATGAGAAAAGCAAAACATAGGAAATAAAATCAGCCTTTAAACAAAACATGATTAAAGAATAAGACACAAAGCCAGGCTGTCAGTAAAGCACTGCAGAACTTAAACAGCTTTTTGAATTACAGAGTGGGAGTGATATGTGCGTCTTTTGAAACATGTACACCAGGTCTGTGTAGGCTCTAGAGATGGCCATGTCAGCTAACATTAATTAGAAGTGTTCAAAACATTCTTCTGTGAGTATTTTCCAGAAAGAAGTGTAGTTGAAGGGAAAACAGAAAAAATAAATAAAGAGGCTGGCCAAGAAACAAAATGAAGGATGCTTATCACAGACTCTTCTCGATGGTTTCCTTGAGAAAAAGAACAACGCTAGGCATAGGACTACAAATTGTAAGTGCACAGTTTCTAATACTCCTATCTGCCTATTTTTGATAGATTATAGTCTTGAGTACCTATGGAAATAATTGAATATATTTTTGGCTAGCATTCTTTAGACACATAAGAAATTTTCTGGAGAACTTCTAGATCTTTGTGTCTGGAAGAGTATCACTATACTATTTAGGCTTTTCCATCAGCAGAGATGCTGTGACAAGCAATCTGCAGTACGAGTAATTATAATCATTGAATAATATGAATTTGAAAATGGATTTCTTCCTTTGCTTTTGCCAGATGAGAGTGGCTATCCTCTCAAAACTGCCTGATCTTCATTTGAAACATAACTAATCAGAAATGCATGAGACATCCAGGTGGCATTTAGCTTTATGAGCTGAAGGTGCGTGCTTTATTTCTGGTATTGAAGATGGGGACTCACTAACAAATATGGCAAGTTGCTGCCGCTCCTCACCTATGCAAACCTCATTGCACTCGCTGGAACCATCTGAGAGCCCACATTCTGCTCTCTGTCTTTCTTTGATGTCTTCCAATGCTCTGAAATAGAAGATTCTCTGCATCCTGCCTTGGGATGCCTGCAGACTTTACTCTCCTCCAGCCTGACCCTTAGCCTGTCCTTCCTGGAGTTACACCTCAGCTGCACTGCTTTCGTCTTTCATCTGTCTGACAGGATTCCAGCTCCATCGCACACCCATAGTGCCCTGTAGCCTAGAAAATAAACTGCTAGCTTTACGGCTGCAAGGCATATCTTTCTGCCAAAGCATGAAAGACCTTAGTTAAAAATCCAGACATATTGCAGGTGTTTCCAGTAGAACTATCAAAGTTACGGCACAGAAAGCTATAGTAACACAAATACTGTCTTTTCCAAGTCTTTCCAAGACTTGTGTAAGTTCTTAGCTTTCAGTACTCTCAGACAGTCACCCAGTCAGTATATTTATCATGGCAGCAAGCTGCTCAAGTTTCCTGTCTGTTCTCAGTTTGTTACGTCTGCTCTCCCATCAGTAAGGAGACCTCAGGAAAGATGGACAGAAGATATACGATATGCTCATTTATGGTGATGTTGCTCCAGAAAAGTCTTACAACATAAACAACTGAATGTGCTCATATGTCTCAGCCTTCAACAGACTAACTCATTTTACATGATATTTATCTCAGTTATGTACTAACTGCTGAGAAATGCCATCCTAAGTGTTGATACTGAGATCCAAACAAAATCTTCTCCGATCCAGAACAGAAGTGTATTTTTGTATTAGCTGATGCATGTTATTAAATGCTTCAGTACAGGTACACAAGATAATTGTGTCTTTCCTGTTAGTGTTAACGTAACAAAAGCAATACGTAACTGTTCACCCCTGGGCTACAAACAGAAAGGCCAGCTCTGCCTGCTGAGGCTTCATTTTGTCATGAGCGGAGAAGAAATGTTAATCAGAGCTATATATGTCTTTTATTCATCAGCTTTTACTGTACAGTTCAGCTGATGGTTTCTTGACCCACAGGTGCTTTGCATTACCTATAAAACAGGCCGGCTTATTTTAAACTGTGCTGCTGGGGCAAACGTACAGACAACTCAGCTACCTTCTTCCATCGGCTTTGATATATTAAAGCTACTTTCCTATGTCGTCTACACTCAATGCCTGTAATCTACTGACCTTTTACATGAGTTAAAAGAATATATCAAAGCCCCAGTAAACTCCTTCATAAAATTGAAGATCACACTTTGCATGTATTGCAGGTGAGTTGGGAAGGGTTGTCCAGCTGCTTCTTAGGACCAGAGCTCCAGAGATATGAAGGCTGGCATAAGAAAACTGGAGAATAATGAAACATTTGTTTCAGATTCAGAGCCTGTACTGCAAATTTTACTATCATGAATGCCAAGTTTGGTTTCTGTTAGAAACCATTTCCACTGACACACTATATCAACATATATCAAAATGGTTTTAAATTCTTTCTTCATTTGAACTTTGTTATAAAATGAAACAATAAAAAAGTCAGAACTGTACCACTGCCTGCATATTTTGAAACAAGCTGATCAACAACAAGGCAGAAGGCAGTGCAAGCTGAAGTTGCTCCTAGAACAGCAGCATCTTTTTATTTATTTATTTTTTAAATTTTATTTGACTTCTGGCTTTGAAATTGCAGCATTAACAAAGGAAGTGTTTTGTGGTGGTTGCAAAATGAGTATAGGATGCTCCAGTAATAGGACAAACAAATATAATGATGCATTTCTGAATTACATTTTAACATCACTATAGTTGAAGCTCGCTAATTCTGTTTTGTTAGTAACAGCTCTTTAAAACTGTACTATGTTATATAAGCACCTATTAAAAGTAAATGTTTGTAAATCTCCTGGTCTTTTCCCCTATTTGAAATAGGGTTTGCAACTTAAAGGATACACCAGTTTTTATATTAAGCAAATCCATCTTGCTCATTTGTTTTCTTTGATGACATTTACTAGTTTATAGTTTTAAATTATAATTGATTGTTTCTACTGTAACTATAAGAAAGCCATCAGAAAGCTAAAAAACCTTGTTGTGTCTAAACATAAGGCTATGAAGTCAATAGATAAAAATTACTGTTGAATGATTTAGGATTGACTGCAATCTTGCAGCTTCCTATTTCATTGGTCTTGAGCCAAATTGCTTATAAAATTTATTACCTATACGCTATTTTTCTCTCAGAAAGTCGACAACTGATTTAAGCCTGAATTGTCAAAAGGCACTTGATTACGACTCCATGTCCCCTATCTGCCTTGCAGAACTAATTAGAAACTTTCTCATGTCTAATGGCCTTACATAAGGGCAGCTTACAGTGAGTTGCTATCTGCATGACACCACTGTCATAATTCAGTTTGTTTGGCCGGTTTGGTTTGGACAAGCTCCTGATGACCTCGCCCTTTTTATGTAAAGCAAACACTTTCTTCTAAGAGTTACAGTGAAAGGATAGGCCAGTGTGGTCCAGGCAATCTCTGCTGTCAGGCATGTAACTAATTATGCTTCATCCTTTATCTCATATGCGATACATTCATTAGGATGAAACATGCATTGCTTAATAAGACGTTTGATTTTACTATTGTTTCCCAACAGCTCACAAAAACGTTTGTAAGTTTAAAGCAGAGCTAAATTGACAGTGACAGACAGCTTGGCATTAGCCACTCTTTTTCCAACGTTTATTCCAATAGTATCTGATTGAATCCAGCTGCAAATTTCAGATCTTACAGATGGCCACCACAGCTCTCCGAGACTAGAAAGCCAAGAAGTTGGTGCCAGCTCGTGTAATGACCTTTAAGCAAAGTACTGACACAAACAACAGAATCCACATGTCTGTTCTATGGCTTTTTTCATAGGTAGGCTTGGCTATAACAGGGACCTTAGCTGAGATGAATATGAGGATATAGGCTTTGATTCTCTGACTGGAAAGCAGCAAAATTAGATTGTTATCAATGGCTTTCCCATGGTAAATGGTAAAGAAGGTAGGCTGACAGCTTTTCCTAACTTCATTTCTCTCCAGGGCATATTGAGTCTCTTGGCAATATAATGATAATTTTTTGCACGTGAAAAGATAAACACTGCTTTTATTTTGTGCGAACCATCCTGCAGTGAAAGAAAAAACTGAGCTGCAGTTTTTAAACAGAGTCATTAAACAGGATTTTTTACTTTTTATTTTCGTGTCTAGCTTCTGTGGCCAGGAAACATGCTCAAATTTTATGGAAAATGCAAGTTAGCCTATAATCATCTTTAGCAGCAAGTACAAGGAGATGTTGTTCCAAGGATTTTAGTTTTCACTCACTGCAGTTTAGAACTCATCCATTTGGATGTAAAAAATTATCTGCAGCTAATCTCAAGCTTTAAAAACGCATATAAAGAGAGAATTGTGTCTGTCATTTAAAACCTTGCCTAAGCCTTGTGGCCTCCTTCTTCATCAGCAACTGGCATCTTACCATGTGGTCAACTGCTGATTTTGAAGCAGTGAAGGAGCAACTATGGACTGAAATAGAAAAGAAGCACTGGAAATGCATACACCTCTGTTACAAAAAGCAGATCCTATTCTTATGGAATATTAAGGGTTGCTGTGTATTTAAAAGGAATGAAAGGTATCACACATAAATTACAGGGATAGAATGGCCTCCTGACAATATAGTGTAATTTTGTCCGATACTTCTCTGAGGCACCAGCACCTCCCTGAGAAGGAGAAGGAAACTGCACAACATTTTCAAGTTTGGATGCTCCAGCAAGCAGTTACTCTAATGGCTCCACCTCTCCTAAGCCCCGTATAACACGTTATCTAGATTTTGGTTAAGCAAACTATCTGAACATTGAGTTCATTTCAACAAGATAAAAATCATATTCCTTTCTTTTTCCTCCCTCGTTTCAGAGACCACTTGTTTCAAAATTCTGAGAACTGAATTTCTAAAGGGCTTTGTATTAATCAAGTATATGAGCTTTAAATATTATTCCTAAATAATATTTGAATTAATTTTTAAAATGTTAAATTCTCAATAAGGAACTGTCAAAAGAAACATAGTAAGAGCGACAAAATTAACAATGACATTCTTTTTAATCATACCAAATCTGCAGATATATGTTGATAGCAGGAAACAGAATAGAGAGACACTATGTTCTAGATATATAGCTAGACCTTGTTCAAAACTCAGTTGAATAAAACAGCACTCTGACAATTTGAATCAGCTTCAAATCTGTCCAGAGAATGAGCTGTTTTCCATTTGGACAGAGGGATGTGCAATGCATCAACTGGTCATATCCAGAAAAATGATCCAAGACTTACTTGGCTAAGGAAATCATTAAGCTGCTTGCTTTTGCACTCTATCCAAGAACTTTACGCACCATTATGGATAAATGCACAATTTTTCTTCCCAGGAAGAAAAGAAGAACAATGGCCTAACTAGTATATCCCCCTTCTCTGTCCTATTTGAAAGGGGTCTGTAGGATTAAAAAGTCACCATGGCAAAGCCCAAGAACGCTGAGCTGCTACTGGTTCAGAGCTGAAGGCTTTGGGGAAATGAGTGGTACCTGAAATGAAGATAGCATAGGAGAGGAGAGAGAAGGAAGGTGGGAACAAGGACACATGGGAAAAGGGTAACCCACGGAAGGGGACAGGGAACTGAGCACTAAAGGACATGAAGCAAAGAGAGAAGACAAAGCAATATACTTCATGAATAACAAAATTAGAACTGAGAAGAAAGTATATCATTCAAAATACAGTACAGCTACTCCTCATCACTGCTTTCTGCTGGACTGAAACGTTCATTTAAAAAGCTCCTGGACTCAGTTTCTTGTGTTTTTCTCCTGACCTGTCTCTCTTGCTTCAGTCCCTGGGGATCACAGGTTTATGACCTCACTGACTCCATAATCACTCTATAGAAAAAAACCCAGCAAGTTCTCAGGTGTACACTATACACTATTGTCAGTTGCCAGGCACTCGTTTAGAATACATCTCATCTAGCAAAACTGGAGTTGATTAAACAATTCACAGATTTATTGCCTGCGATTAAGACAAGTATCTATTTTTGTCCCTGGCCTAATCTGGCCTTATCTGTACTGATTCCATGGAGCTGATTTTTCTGTGTTACTGACATGGTCTCCTTTGAGACATTTTACAATCTTCGGCACATGCAAAAACCTTAACAATTTACCTGATGTTTGCTGTTTATTTGGGGCCAATATCAATCGTCTATTATATATCCCAATCCTTAAATGACTCTTAAATGTAAATTAAAATCTATTTTTCTTAGAATAGCAAAGATTCCATCTAGAGCTGCTAAGAACTAATACTGTCCTCTATTGACCGTGCTACTCTGACAAATTCAATCCACTTTACTAGCTGTTATCCTTCACAGGAGGTCCAGCAATTACTGTCCATACTCTGTCGGAGTTTAGGCAGGCTTCTATTTTTTGTATACCACTGAAGTATGTGGTTTCTCATTCTTTACATCAGTGCATTTTTGCCACAAACCTGGAAACGGTGCTTCATCAGACATCAAATATTTAAATGTTTCGATGTGGTACTAAGGGATGTGGTTCGGTGGGGAAATGTTGGTGGTGGGAGAGCGGTTGGACTGCATGATCTTGGAGGTCTTTTCCAACCTTGGTGATTCCATGATTCTATGATATATTTATATTTAACCTGAAATTTTCATAATTGTCGCTAAGGTTATTTTTTGATTTTTTTTTTCTCTTTTTTCTTTTTGGTATGTTTGCTTTAAATAAGGATGCAGACAGATCTCAAAGTCTTGCTTCACTTGCAATCCTGTCATCTTTCCTACACTAACTGCTCATGTCATCCTATGCACTGAACACTCTTCTGGCACTTGCAGCTCCAGAATGTTGGAAGATAATCTGTTTTTTACACTTTCCACCTGAGCTTGACTGACTGGCCAGCCTGTAGTTATTTTATCAAAACTTGTTCTCATCCTACAGTAATCTCTGACAAAATTTTGCCCTGTGTCCAAGTCCTGCCTTTTATTAGATTTTCAGCAGCCTTTTATTAGATTTTTCAGCACTCTCTTTCGGGGTAATATTCAGAGTTTTGACTGCATTTCATAACTTCCCTTTTCTTCTGAAATCAGATGATCTGAAAACTACTTTGACAGCCTCTAGACCAGAAATAAAAGTACAGGCAACTTCTGATAGCACTCTTTCTCACTGGCCAATGGAACTCATATAAAGCTGTCTCAAACCTGTTCAGACTATCTGCTACATACATTTCCAGAAATTTAAGTCTTCAGTGCAATTTTTCTGTTTTCCTACAGGATTTTTTTATTCTTACTATCACTACCCATGTTGAGCCTAGCAGTCTGAGCAAGTTCAGGTTCTAGAGTTCTGTTAGTGTTGCATTTCTAACTGAGCATCACACACTTACACATGCACAAACCCAATATCAACACAGACACATGTCTAAAAAAGGTACAGTTGTACAAAAAGAACAAAAATGTTCTTTTTGGGCTTTATTCATTTACTGATCAAGAATGTCCCATTTTTGGAGGATGATCATTGCTTTGATAATGAATTAGCTTAATGATTTTCACAAGCAGAATTTCAGAAATAATTGTATCGTGTCCAGTTCCAGAATCTTCAGTTCAAGAAAGACAGGGAACTACTGAAGAGAGTTCAGCAGAGGGCCACAGAGATGACTAAGGACCTGAAGCATCTCCCATACTGATGCTGTTCAGCCTGGAGAATAAAAGCCTGAGGTAGGAATCTTATCAACAGTTACATATATTCTAAAAGGCAGGTGGATTGGGCCACTGTTTTCGGTAGTACTTAGTGATAGGACAAAGGGCAATGAGTACAAATGGGAACACAGGAAGTTCCATCTGGAATGAGGAAAAACCTCATTACTTTGAGGATGACAGAGCAGTGGAACAGGCTGTCCAGAGAAACTGTGAAGTACCTTTCTCTGGAGATATTCACAGCTCAGTTGGATGCTTTCCGGTGCAATATACCACAGGGAACCTGGTAAAAAAAGCTTAATTGCAAAGACTTCATCAGAAAGCGTGGCACAGGATGTGTATTTGCAGCAAAAAATAGATGAGATAAGGGGTTAAATCTGCTGCACAGCGTGCTGAAGAAAAAGACTGAGCACAATGGCATCTTTGAGTCAGTGAAGTTAAACCCAGGGATCAGCTCAGGACTGATGGAGTTCAAGTGACTTAAAGCATCTAGAAGCTCTGTTCCTTCTTGATAGTCCTCTGAATTGCCTTTCTGTCTCACCACTGCTACTATCTACAGTAATAGCAAGTTGCGTCCGCTGGTATTTTCTACTGCATTTCTATGGAATTTGGGTACTGATCTCCCACTAGGTTCTGAGAAAACCACCTTAACAATGTTCAAAAATCAGTTTGCATGTAAGTGGAGATATCCAAGCAAGGTTACACCTACTGAGCATCCTTTAATCCAGTTTCAATGACATTTGATTTCCAAACGTCTCAGGTTTTTAATGCAACGACTCTTGCAAATAGAATATTTTCAAGGTAAACCACATCAATCAATAAGAAGAAAAGCATGTGGTTGCACTTTTTATTAACAGATGGAAATAGTAGATGAATCCAGATAATGCAATAATCTCTGGCAATATTAATTTTAGATGTGAAATACTTCAAGAAAAAAACATGTTGAATTTTCCCCAGGGATTCAATATAACCAAAATCAACAAATCTCTCAAAAGAAAAAGTCTAATAATACATTAGTAAGGGTTTTCGTTTGCTAATTCTTGTAATTTGGATCAGCGTCACCTGGACATGTATTGCTGTTACAGCAAAGAAAATCACACAGAGAGCCATCTGCATGTGATAGAAACTGTATCGACCACGCTGTGGTCAGCACTTCACCAGGCAATCATTTTGAAAGGCTGCTATGAACATTGCAGGCTCCTGCCTCGATTATGCTTCTACAAATATGTCTCCCATGTAATTGTTTAAAATTATAGCTGTGTGATATACTTTATTAAAGAGAGGGGCAGCAATGAAATTAGATGAATGATACAGCCAAAGTAATAAACAGAAACAGCTGAAATGAAGATTCTTGTGGTGGTTAGGGCTTAGATAGCATTATTCTTGCCCCTTCTTTCTATGCTATCATTTGCAATTGTGCAGCCTGCTACTGAGCCTGCCACAGATTTTCAGTGTGAGATTAAGCTGCCACTCACATATCTATGTTCATACAAAACTGATGTTATACCTGCAGTTTAAAGTGGTAGAACAAAGCAGCACATACACATTTCTTGATAGCTGAAAGAATCACAGAAATATACTGGCTTCTTCTTACAGGAGGTATTTCTTATTAATTCCTGTCAAGTCTACACAGGCTAATGCCATGAAGCACAAAAACAGCATAATATAATCAGATGCTAAGTTTTAAATCTCTTGCTTTGTAGCAAAGTGTTTTAAATTATCTTGGCTACAGTTTCAGAGAGAAATATAGAGGAGTACAGTGGTGCTTTTTCCTGAGCTCTGTCCTAGCTGCCTTCTCTAACTCTTCTCTTCCTATTTTCTAACTCTTCCTATCCTCCCTCCGTGTAAAGCAAACAACCTTCAGTTTCCATCCTTCCTTCAGAAGGGTCTCACTCCTAGTCTTACTGCTAGTACTTAATCTTTTAAAATTAATTAATTAAAAAAACAAAAAACAAACTGCAGTTTTAGAAAGTGTAGATGACACAGAATTGCTATGTCCTGGGCCAGCCTGAGGTGCTTACAGCAGCCGTGCTGAACCATAGCAACTCAAACTGGGGAGCTCATTCCTTACTCCTTGCTGAAGGAGTACATAGCCAGGGAGATGTAAATGGGACTGACTTGAGTCCCTTGTTGTGACAGCAGCAATGAGTCTAGGCCAGTGACAAAAATTACTTCAGATTTTGGTAACTACAATGAATTGGATGGTTGTCATGGTTTTCCTAATAGGTCAGTCTGAGATTTGCACTCTGCACGTTCAGACTTAGATCAAAACCACAGAGTTGAGCTTGGTTTGAGTTTTTCCAGAAAGAACAGAAACATGATATCACTTCAGATCAGGGACAAAACAAAAGAAGTAACATTTTTGTGGCAGTGTTCAGCTTGTGGTCACAAAACTGCAAGTCAGGTTACTGGTGACAGCATTTAAGGCTTTACTAGCAGATAAGATACAATGAGAATAATGAGTAGTAGAAAAAGCTCCCTGGTTATGAAAACATTGTATATAAAAACATTGCTGCCGAGCGTTATTAATGAAGTTCATTTTAGTCAAAATTTTCTAGGGCATGTGCTGCTAATAACAGCTAAAACATCCATTGGGAGAACAAAACAATTTCCACTGTAACGTATGTTACCATAGGTTTTTAAAAAAATATTAAGCCCATAATACTGCATAATCTGCTCATTTTGATAATAAGCCGAAGGGAGGAGAACTGGCTAAAGGCTGCCCTGAGGATTATAGAATAAAATACTGTTAAATTTTGACTCACTACTCTGCATTGCAGTAGGTCTCTCCTATACAAATACACGTGTATTTCTCTGTTCATTCAATATTTGATTAAATATGTACAGATACTCTTAGAAGCTCTTCATTTTTTACCCCAACCCAAACCAGCCTTCGTGGCTTGTGCTGCTTTGCTCAGCTAAACTGTTCAGACATCAACTCCAGCAGCAGCTTCTGGAGGAAACTGACCAAGCTGTCACAACCTGTCCTGCCCAAAAAAAGCCTTGTCAGGCCAAATGTATATACCCTATGTTTTCCAGTGGCTTGTCTGCTGCTCACACTTGCATTTTCTCCACTGCATCCATCTCTGACCAAAAAGTATTTCACCCACAGCAAAAGTCAGGAAAGTCTCTGGCCATGTTGGCACAGACTCAAAAGAAAATGTATTTACATCAAATACAGAACAAGAGAAAAGATGTTTGTGGGAGGATACTGACCACAAGAGCCTTCTATGAGCCTGCCTTTCCACCATTTTTGACATGCTTCTTCAAGAAAATCCCTCACACGGGGTCCTGATTCTGCGCTGGAGTTCCCAGAACTCCAGAGAGTAAAGCATGGCAACAGCTCACTGAGAGTTAATCCATCCATTGGTGGTGGAGATAAAGTTGGAAGCTTCACAACCTCTTCCTGAGTTAATGCACATGTGTGGAAGATGCCTTTTGTTCCTTTTTTTGGGGGGGGATTTCTAACAAATAACACACAAGCCTTCAGAGATACAAAAGAGGATTAAAATACTAACTGAATATTGGTAATGGAGAAAAGCGTGGGTGGCAGACTTGGAGCAGTCAGGCCTGCCAAAACTGTGAGGCAGCTATTCACTTTTCCACGTGCATTTAATCTACCACAGCCACAGACTGATCTTGAGAGAGGGCTGTGAGAATCAAGAGTACATTTGGCTTGGCCTCAGACAGCATCTCACCAAATGTATTGCTGAGGACCACGGTGGCAGCCATGCAAAGAAAGGAGTTCCAGACAGCCTTTAAGGGGAGGCTGGGACTGATTCACAAGAATTGTCTAGTCTGTCTTTCGTGAGGTTTGCATACTTAGTCTTCAAATGGGTCCTACAGCAGTGGTGTTTGGAACCCTTATTTCCCTCACAGTATAGACTGATGCTCCACAATTCAAGCTTGTTGAGGAAAAAAAAAGTAAAATTCAGGCATATCAAATGATGTTCAATAAAGGATTTCAAGCGAAGAAAGGAAAGTTCTGCATAACCTAGTCAAGAGACCAGACTTGCGATATGATTCTGGTGCCATGCAGGGACCGCTGAGGTGAGGAAGTGGGGAACTGACAGGGTAAGAAGGAATTAAGAGCTGAAACATCAAAGAGAAGCTCTTTGAAGTTCAGGCTACACAACCCTTCCTGCATGTTTGGGTCTGATGAATTCTTGTAGAGACATCGATCTCCAGTTTGTAACACCTCGCAGAAGGTGGTGGCCTTGTGGGATCAGTAGGCTGGGGTGAATCTCCTCAACAGCATGCACACCTGGAATCTGGGGATCTCCTGTGTACGACTGAATTTGGTTCTAATGTAAAACATCTCTTATGACTTTATCCTAAAATTGTATTTTTTTTTTTTTAGTTCAAAGGGATAAAGGCCATAGTGGTGGAATGATATAAAAATAGTTTACATGTATCTACATCAATAATTGTGAAGAAATACATGTGACAATAAAGGAATGGCATACAACCTAGTGACACAAAGGCATACAAAAAGGGGCAGGAACATTTTTCTGCCTTTATCCTACCATAATGACAAGTGTAAAGAAACTGAGAAATAACTAATAGAGGAGCTCTACAGCAAAGTAAGCACACACTGCAGAAAAGAAAGAAGAAAGAAAAAGACTTTCTATGAATTCATGCCAAATCCAAAACATAAACAAACTGTACAGATACAGAAGTGACTGCATCAAATTATAATCAAACTGCACAGGTGGTCTTGGCACTGTGAGTTATCTGTCTCTGGTATCTTGCATCAGAAAAAAAGGTGAGCAAGGCTCTTCAAGGAGTTTGGAAAACTTCAAAAAATTGGACTTGTCCCTGTCTTTCCATAGCTCTCAGTACATACACAACTTGACTCTCTGTATGTTTGCACCTAATTGGGTTAAAACTCTTCATTTGTTTGTGCTTAAAATTGTGTTCTTCTGGAGACCGGTGCAAGGACTACCATCCAAGCATGTAATACTGGAGCAGTCTCAGGCAAAGCTCGAGTTGGGTGATGCTGTTTCATACGGTGTGGAAAAAAAGCACAACTACAAGAACACAGGGAGCTGTAGATTACAAACTGATTTATCATCCCTTGAAGTCAACACAGTTCTTGGGGCCAACCACAATATTTCTTTCCAACTTCCTTTGCTAGGCTTGCTAACCCTCAGAGACACCCGTGTACAACTTGTGATCCTTAGGAAGAAGTCTGGGTTTTAGGTTTTAAAAAAGAAAGATGTTTGCCATTATTTGTAGTCTTAAAATTGAAATATACAGTCTGCATACTTTACACATTCTCAGAAAGTTCTCTAAGAACAACAGAATTGTGGGAAAAATAAATAAAAAGAAACACAGAAGCTAGAATGTCCTATGCACACAGAACTGTTCAATTTTCAAAAATTTGCATTTATGAAACAGAAGGCATATTTCATGGATACCATTAGACTCTCTCTTTTCCTAGCTTTTTGCTTTTTACTTATGTGTAAGTCAGAATGTATTCCCAATTAACCTAAATTCTGCAGGAATGTTTCTAAAGTAGTGCTTTCCAGGAACTGAGAAAAAAGGGAATTTTGATTGTTCTCTGCTTTATAACAAGTCAGAGGGGGGTTATATCTGCAGTGCCTTCAGCATCTGCCTGCAGTTACACGTACTGTGCTTGAAATCCTGATTTGGAATAATCTGACATTTCTTCATACAGTGCTAGCTCTGATCATCCCTATCCTTGTCTACAAGTTGCAGTGTATGAAGCACATTCATGTTTAACCTTCTCAAACTCTCCTGCTAACTCAGGGGTACTTGAAGGCATCGGTCTCTGTAGAAATGTATTGGTAAGCTCACTTGTGCACTACTACCTGCATTCTGCACCATGCAGTGAGTACAGCAACAGAAGTTGGCTTTTCTACTCTCAGGTGGATGAATCAGTAAGAAAATGTTACCTTAGATACTGTAAACAGTTTGTCCACAGTTTTTTTCACTGAAAAATAAAATCAAAATAAAACACAATGGCATAGCGGTGTTTAAGCACATGATAAATACTGCTCAGAAGCATTTGTTGAATCATCTTTGAGTTGAAAAGTGCTCCAAAATTTATCACCTTTTCAGACCAGTCAACCATCATATGAGTGTCTGCTGGAGTATCTGTTGTCACGCAAATCAGGTTTTCCTGTTGATAGTTTACCTGTATGAAGCTTTCCCATTTTGCTTGTCCTTTCTCATTGTTTTCCAGTGTCTTTTGTGATCATGAAGTGCTTACAAACACATCAAGAATCGGGATGATCCCCACATACATGTGTTAAAATCAGACTGAAGTCGTAATAGTGATAACCTTCTTTTACACTTTTTCAGTGGAGAATGCCTTTTATAAATGGCTGAACTGCCTCAATATGCAGTCTGCATTACTGCTTGGAATGATCGTGTTTCTAGCTCAACCTTAATGTAAACTTATCTGCAGCAATATGTTGGATCATACTCAGGTATCCCTTAGAATATTGCTTGGGATTTTTCTCCTCTTTAGCATTCAATTCCTTGGCATTCAACCAGGGAGGTCTGTGAGAGACTACATCTGTGGTCCTAAGAAATCTGTTTCCTAAGTTAATGTCAATTAATTTTGGCCATACAACTCATGTGGCTTTACTGATCTTACTGATTTATTATAGTGCCAAGAGGTAATTTATCTTGTTTACTTAGTGAGCTCCAGTCACGTACTTCTTTTAATAACACTTAGTTCTTACAAAATACCTACGTCTTTGAAGGTCTATTAAATAATAAAATGGTATAGTTGGTTTGATTATTTCAGTGTTATGCATCAATCCTTGTGATGTCACGACAGCATTCAATTTTGATGGCACAAGATCACAGCTTTGACTAATCTTCTTACTGGTTGCATTCAATATTATGGCAATCTATAGGTACTACTAAAACAGACAGTAAATCCTAACAATCCTTGAACACTCTGAAGTATAATTTAATGTTATTAAAGATGAGAAAACAGGCACTGAATGTGGAAATGGAAGTTTAAAATGTCTGATAATTAGGCTTTTGATAACCTGCAAACAGCAAGAGACGCTTGTTTTGCTTTTCAGAAGCAGTATGTCTGATCCTCAATTAATGCTACATAAATGTTGCTTAACTTGGGAACAGGCCATAGCTAAACATAAACAGAGAAATAATTCTCACTCTCATTAATTCCCACTCATCTCATAAAACTCTTTTTTTTTTCTTTATGTGCACCTCACACTTAACTGCCACAAATTACAACTGAAGTCACTTGAAGTCACTGTGAAATTAAGAACTGTTCTGGCTTCTTCACAGTATCATAACCCATGCCTGGTTGTAAGAACACAAGGAGCATGGCCATTAGTACATACTTCCTCAGTCTTAAAATACCAGGAGATCTTGTTCTATTATAATAGCAGCTCTCTTCCATTATGAAATATTAGTACTATTTGAAAAAAAAATAAAGAAACCAAACAAAAAATATCTCATAAATACAATTAAAATGCACAGTAATATTTTGGAAAGTGAACCAATAGAGATTTCAAGATAATGCTTGGCTTTCAGTGAAATATTCCCATCCTAACAGACTACCTTAATGCTCCTCCCTTAGACCAAGTTAATACTGCCTCAGGGTCTTCTGCTTTGAAGCTCAGAGCTGCTCTTCAACCCTATAATACAACCACCTTCAACCTGTATATAAAATAAAACTTGAACTATTTAAATACCATTTGTGGTACAGCACCAAGGAGCCATTATGAAGACTCAGTTTAGTAGACTTTCTGAGTATTTCTTCAGTCAGAAAAGCCTGGGGTGGCAAGAAACTGCAAAGAAAATGACATGAAAAACCTTGAGGTTCTATTCTAAGAATCCTGTTTGGGGCAAATTCTTTTAATATAAGGAGATCAATGAGGAGTTTAGCTCACATAGTCTACCTGTTCTTGTGGACTGCAAATGTGTCAAATCTGCTGGCTGGCGGCCCTTGTGTAATCCTCACTTAGCCATAAATGCTGATGTGGCAGAAAAAGAGATGTTATTAAATCAATTAAGTTTCACCAAAAAAAGTTACTAAACTGCACAATATGGCATTTTTTCCCTCTTTAACTTTCTGCTGTGCTTCTTCTCTATTCTACTCCTTTGTGTTCTTCATGACAAGGGATAAAGCTTTGCTGAAATAAATAGTGGAAAGTTTGAAAAAATTGAGCTCAAAACCTTGAACACAGAGATTCTAGTTGCTGGCATTCATATGAGCATTAGAATTCCAAAATGCACTCTGTGAGACTAAGCTTTCAGGTGTTTTTAGCCCAGACTATTTATAAATTAGACTCTCAAGATATTTCTCAAACACAAATGGTAAATTGCATATTCATATGTTCAGAAACCTTTGTGCACCACCATAAAATCATTATGCAGTCCATGAAATCCATTGAAAATGTTTTAAGTTCCCGGAAGTTTTGATCTGATGAATAAAGAAATGTGCAGTTTGTTTAATCTCTGCACTGACACTGAATATTAAAGTGTCTCAAGAATGATGCATATATTATAAATGTTAAACAAAAGTTCCCATCAACATCAAATAATTGGACAAAATAGAGATTCTGTTCTCTACTGTGTTGATGAGAAGTGCTACATATTTTCACCCGTTCACAATGCAACACGTCTCATTCTCCTTAAGAATATATCTTAAGAATGGGGAAAAAAATGGAGGGTAATCAGGAGCTGAAGCTTACTCGCTAGCTTTACTTACTTTCTGTCTTCTTGCTAAATCTTACAGAACAAGTTGCAGGCATCTTCGGTTATTTTTTATGTCTGATTACTTATTCAGCTTTTTCATTTTGTTTTTCTAAATTTTCTAAGTGACATCTGCATTCTCTATCTTAAAAAGTGCTAAATTAAGAGAAGAGAGTTCATCTGCAGTCATTAATAATTTTTCCTCAGAGAGGGTCCAAAAGGCGACAAACTTAGTGACCAGCAGGATATAATGAAAACTGAGGCTCTGGATAGAGATTTCTCAAGCAGTGGCACACTCCTCCTTTGCACAAAGGACTCTTTTTGTGAAGCAGAATTGCTTTGTGAGAGTGAGGCCATGCTTAACGCCACAAATTGAAAAATAATCATCATAATGAAGTCTCAGAATCAGCTCCATTTCTTGGCAAGTTCAATCACCTTTGGAATTACACAGTCACACTTACCTCAAGAAGTGCGAGAAGACTTCGGGCACCATCTTTTTCCTTTCCTTCTTTCCAAAAGGGAAGCCAAAATAAAATACAACTCTTTATGCCACATGAAGGATTTATCTTTGGCAATTTGAATGACCTGATCAATCTGTCACGTGGAGAGACAAAAGAGAGCCACTTACAAACTGATCTAGCTGAAGTAAAAGCAAAGGATTAAGCTAAGAGCATCCCGCAGCGATGCTCACTAACTTACATATGAGCTTAGTTGGTTTAAGAAGTATTTTGACCTGAGCAACATGTTTGCTCTTGTGGTGGTGCGATAAGCATATAGGAAGAGAAAAAGAGTAAATTTAACACGAAAGAATAGAAAGGGAGGAATCTATTTTCTAGCTGTTAATATAGCTTAGGGAATAAGTATCAGTATAGTGGGGAAATAAAGTGCAGCACTACATATCAGAAAGTCATGTTACAACCTGGTCAGCAGTATTAGCAGAGTTGAAAGAAACTTTAAAAAGAAAAGATTTTCAAACAAAAGCAGAAAATCTGATAGCACCCAAATTAAGTATTTTTTTTTTAAGGTGAAATTCAGAACACCAAAAATTTGTTCTTCACTACTCCCTTAGCACCATATTCCTAATCTTACAGATGATACTGCTGCCTTTTTCAGGCTTGACCATCTTCTGTTAAGTGATGTACCCAAGTTCACAGTTAGTGGAAGCACTTCATGTTCTCATCAGCAGGCCATCAGGCTGTGCTTTTAAAAGATAACTGAAGAGAGCTTCTGAACACAAAGCTCTTCTAAGCAATGCGAGAACTCCTATTTAATCTAAAAGAAAATAAGAGCAACTACCCACACTCCTTGTACTGGTCTCAAAGATACGTATCTACACTAATAGCCTGAAAATTTAGCTCACATTACTACTGCATTATCTGTAAAAGAACACCAATACTAGTTGGAACATTGATACAAATTCTAAGAAAGAAGAGTAGCTTGTGTTTATTATAACTCACAGCAGATTACACATACCCCTTTCTTGCTATCCCTGACAGTGTCCAGTCCCATAAACTGTCCAAGCCCCATTTCTGCAAGAAATTAAATAAATTTGAAGTATTAGTTTGATGAGAGTTTTTGAAAAAGAAGCAATTAACAGAAGATTTAAGATTAGTTTTCTCAGAAGCATCAACACCATGTTCTGCAGCCCACCCCATTAACACAGGTGGATCCTACAGAAGTTGCCTTCTGTATTCCTTAAACAACCATTAAGGTCATTTACTAACCAGGTATGCTTATGAGCTAAGTATAACAGGAAAAAAAAGCAATATAAAACGTCCAGTAAATCCGTGAAGTACTGTGGAAAGACAAGAGAAGCAAGAGGAATCAAAGTTTCAATATTACTAATGCTAGATAGCTGCGTATAGAACAAATATTTCTCTCCTGATTACAGCTCAGGCCAAACTCCATAACAAAGAACAAAAAATGGGGTGTGCTTTTACAGTAGCTGATGTCTGGTATTCGCTGACACCACCGTAAGAAGCGACTCCAAAGCATTCTTCACAGCAGCTCGTCTGACATTGATGCACCTCCACTCCCTCCCAATCCAGTGAGCATGCAACTGTGTTCCAGGATGCAATTTATTTAAAAACATTTATTTTAGGCAAAATTAAACAGACATTTGAATTTACATAGAAATACAGTTTCCAATTGGATCACGCAACCTTTTCATTAAAAATGTCGTGCTGTGTTCAGTATTTTTATATGGATTGACCAGTTATGCAATATGTAATCATGCCATTTGCAGTCAACTATCATAAAAATCAGTAACGAAAAACAGTTCTTAAAATGTGCAAATATTATTTATTTTGGTGTTATGATCGGTAATAAATGACCACTAAATATACGCTTATTATGTAAAGCTTTTTAAAGTACAATAAAAATACAAATTCTATTTGTTAAAAAAAGGCCATTACTATGGCTACTAAACATCCTCATTATACAAATTCCAAAATACTATATGACAAACAAAATTATAAAGACTTTTCTTTATGAAACATACTATTCTATTTGTTAGTGATTTTATAGATAGATTTTTTTAATATATATGATACTCTATATGAATATTCAATGAAGAATTATAGAGAGGAAGACTAATGCAATGCAGAACATTGGCATCCCAATTCAGCAGGGTATATGAGCATGAGTCAAACTCAGCAAAGGAATAACATCATCTCAGCAGACTTTTGAAGGACTTTGTTGAAGGGGGTGTAAAAATATACATATTTTAATGAAATTGCAAAAATACATTTTTGTGTAAACTGTAAACCGTAAGTGTCACAGAAAGGCCTCTCTGGAAAACAAGAAAAAATATCCAAAATGCTCTTAGTTTATTTTTTATTTTTATCGACATCTTTCTGTTGTAAGGGGAGAATAACAGAATTGTTAAGAGGATTGAATTGAACAAACGTGGGGTTTGGGCCTTGAAAGAGTAATGATAATCCTTTTCTGAGATAAGCTCCAGATATTATTTTATTGCTTGTGCTGAAGGTTAGTGAAGAGTATGCATAGAAAGGTCAGCGTTAAACTCATTAGCAGCTGAAAGTTTTGGTGTGCAGTTGCTTGTGTAACATGAGAAACGAGTGAGTATGAAGGACTTACTAACATACCGAAATCTTGCAGCAAGCTTCAAACTTATATTAAGACACAGAACATCAAAGAAGACTATGAAAACAATGCTCAACAGCCCAACTGAACACTCCAGTGCTGAAAGTAGCTCACAGAATTAACCTCTGCAAAGAGTGCCTGCTTGTGCACAACATCACATAAATCCGTCAGTAGAAGCAAAATTCTAGTCTTACGTTCAAATTTTCATTATGAATTTTGTTTTGTAATGAATTCCAAATGGTACACTTCACTGTTCAGCTATAAAATAAAACAGAGAGTAGGTACTTCTTCATTTCTGCAATTTAGCAGCTCTCCTATGCTATTAAATGCTAACTAACACACTATTTGTAAGCTTCTAAAACATGATTTAATGACCTAAAAATCTTCCGGATTTCATAAGCGAATAACAGATATACAGTGTAATAACTGTACACAGTAATAGAAATTAATTACAGAGCATACCAACTTTTTAAGCATATACTAATGGTTAATATTTTCTGCTTTTTCATCGCAACTGCAATTAATCATTTCACAGATGGAACTTTAAATAATGGCTTAAAAGCTTATTTTCAAAATACTGGCAAGTAAAGCATTACGTGAAAATCATGCTTGCATCTCTGCAGAGAGGTACGTGTGAGCTTTCTGAAGAACGCTTCCAGGCAAATAGTAGTAAAGAGTAGTAAACTTGGGCCAAAGTGCGAGGGAAAGAAACAACAGTGTAATTTAATTCATATTTCATAAACAAGTACAACTTTATACATTTGTACAGGGAAAGACTGGAACTAAGTCTTTTTTTTTTTTTTTTTTCCAAAAAAAAACCCCAAACGGGTTTAAATTTTTAAAAAAAAAAGCATATTTTGGCACATGGATAATATTTGTGAATACATGTTCAGAATTAAAAAATACTGTGTAAGAATTTCACATTTAGTTTCTTGGCATCAGCATCTGCTGTCTAGTGGGTCAAGACAAAATACTGTGCCTTCAAGAGTTAATCCCATTTTGAACCCCTCCTGCAATGAAACAAAACACTGTTAATCAAAGAGAAAGTAATTCCTCGAGGATCATTTTCACTATAAATATCTAAATTCCAGCTTATTTCTAGCTCAACTTCGAGGTACATAGCTAAGACTGTTCCAGAGGATGGTTCACAGGATAATTCACATTTACACTATTTGGTCAGTCAGTTTTCTTAACTTTCTCTCAGCCATGAATTTATAAAAGGACTTCACTCTAAGAAACACTGTGTGTAGATTAAGTAGTATTAGAATAAAAATATTGACTATTTGCATACATAAATTGATAGAAAAACAGGTTTCACTTGAATCATATTGAATGTGAACAAAATTCAACACAATTTATAAGTAGGAAAGATCAGATTGCTGTGTGAGAAAAAGAAGTTTATTATATTCACACTTCAAAGAGATGCAAGTTGTGGACGTTGCTGTTAATACCAGATGTCTCGTACATTCAGCAATCCCTTTTATTAGAAGTAGTCTAATAATAAATGTAGTGGTACCCAACAAAATCTCAGGTTTGTTCTGAGTCATTCACTGCTGGTGGTGAGCATAACACTGAGAGATGTTATGCTTTAC
Source organism: Lagopus leucura (assembly GCF_019238085.1). Classification (NCBI taxonomy): domain Eukaryota; kingdom Metazoa; phylum Chordata; class Aves; order Galliformes; family Phasianidae; genus Lagopus; species Lagopus leucura. The sequence goes on from NW_024962267.1 coordinate 14,945,273, forward strand.
ACTCTATGGTTATCTGTGCTTCACCACAAGGCAAATAGAATAATACCTGTTTTATTGCAAGTGATTGAAGGATGAATTTCAAATGCATGAAACACTCAGCACTATCAAAATGCAGTGCTTTGAAAGGAGCAAATAGATTCTTAAGGAGTTAAACTCAAAATTTCTCATATTTTACTGGTAGAAACACTACTATACACTTTATATTATATACACTCCTGCTCTCTGCATTGAAAAGAATCATTTCCACAAGTACACATTTATGGCCTGACTGTCAGAAGAAAAGTCACCTTTGAATCCAGAAATGTTCAGTCTGTTTGGCAAAGGTATTGTCAAGCTGTAAGCAGCTGGAAACAAGGACTCTGAATAGAAATGCCATAAGAACATCAGCTCCAGAGGCACTTGTCACACTGCTCAGCTCAGTACTCTCTGAGCCTCCAATTCACTTGAAGAACGTTGGTTACGTGCTATGAAATCAATACTATGTGCTTTAATAAAGCAAGCACCTTGTAATCAAACTAAATCTTGTTGTAAGGTAGCCTGCACTGGGACTTGGCAGAAACTCAAGACTTGTCATAATGCACAGGAGTACCTCAGGAGTATACATTTGGGCTTTAAAAGATCATTCACAAGTCAAAACAGCTTCATTTCAAACAAATGTAACCCCCAGGCTAGGTTTTAAGAGTCTGAATGTTTAATAAACCTACCAGAAAATGCCATCTGCAATGCTGAAAAATTCAATACACTTCCTGGAGATGATTACTAAATGGTCTGAGATTTTTCAGGCAAAGTTCTGCATTTTCCTAACATTCATACTGTGAGTTAGTGAGCCAGCAGTGTTACCAGGCTGTAAGCATTCTCCAGTTGTGCTGCCAGGTTTGCCCTACCTGGGTGACATGATGTTGACAATGCTCGCCTGCATATCTGACTTTTTTCCCCTTCCCTTCTGTACTTTTCAACAAGCTAACAGGAGGAGCATTCAGTGCAAAAGATATTTCAAGCAAACAGAGTGTGAAGTTCCAAGCCAGCATTCTGTCATAAATGAGACGTTGGTTATTTACCCAAAGGATGCAGCTTCTTGATGCAACTGCAGTCAGAAGGCGACTGCTTACACAGGAGCACCAGCCCTAGGATTAGTGAGACAGTTCAATGTGCTGAATCACAAACCTCTCAGTTCCAGTGTGTCTGAAACTCTAATATTTTTAAGCATTTAGAAGCAGCTGCCAGTTTTGAGGCTGTAAAAGGGATAGTTTATGCTTCAACCTGAAGATTCTTGATGCAGCTATAATAGTAGAAAATCTATGGCAACTGGTCTATCAAGGACAACTTGATTTCTATCTCTGCTGGGAGCCCTTTCAAATCTCTGCCAGTCCTATAACCCAGCAAACATCCTGTTCATGTTCTGCACGCTCCTATCTTTCCTTTATACATTTCAGAACTGCTTGGTAATGTCTAACATAGCTGCATGCCCAGTGAGGTTTTTCTGGCCAGCCAAGGCCAGATTATGCACTAATTCAGATTATTATTATTAAAGTTAAAGAAATCACAGGATTATAAACGAGGACAGTCAAAGAAAGCTGTATTGCCTCAATCAATGCTCCCATGAAATGCAGCACTCAAAAAGGGAAAACTTCAAAACATACTATTCCAGCAGAGAAAGGCAAAGGAATTGCAATCAAATTCCTTAAGATTAATAAAGCACAAACTTCAGATCTCCCACAGCCATCTCCATTCGAGCCCCACAGTTTTTGTCAGCTAGCTTCAAATTCTCCAATACTTCTGCAATCTGCACACCTATACTTTAGAAAATACATGATGATTGTAACAATAATAAAATTACCCAATCAGCTGTTGTCAGCCAAGATGCAAGACAAACAGTTTTTATGGAAAGATTTTCATTTACGTCCAGGCACAGCTGAAATGTGATTAAGGCAGGTAAGAGGACATAAAACAGAATGTCTGCAGCCTTATGTCAGTTTTCACTGTTACACTTCCTTTATACACTCCTCTCATTTCTGATGGTTCTGCTTGAAGCTGCTGTATATTTATTATAACATCCAGCATATGCCTGCCTTCTACTCTCCACTCCAAAACCCAGCATTCACAGCTGTAATAATAATGATGTCAGTTGGAATGGCTGAGTAATTATAAATTACACTTTATTTTTATCCTTTTCCTATTGAACTGGATTAATGTATCAAGCAGAATTCTTTTTCTTAAACATGACATATGGTCAGTACTTGGTACACATTACATGCTATGTATCATCAGTTTTAATACTGAGTATTTTAAACATTAAATTCAGATTCTTAGCATAACAGATTGCCCTTTCATTATACACCATATGCACCACAGCTTTTTGTACAGTCAGGGCTCAGGAAACAGTAACATTTGGTCAGAAAATATCTCAAATTGGCTGATTTTGAAGCAATGCAGACAAAGACCATCCCTGATACTGGACAGGAAAGGGAACATGAAGAGCTATAAAATGTACACCTACACTATGCTTTACTTATGTGCTCATATCTACATGACAGCCCTTTTTTACTTCCAAGATGACTTAACACACGCACTGAACATCTTAGTTACACAGAAAAACAACAATATTATACTAACATGTGATGGGTCTCCTAGAGATGCAAAGCTTATTTCCAATATGAAAAGTAATCAGAAAACAAACCATCTTCCAAAATTCTCAGTTAGTTTTTTTTCTTTCTTTTTTACTATTCCGTTTAAAAACAACAAGCAGTAAAACACAAATTAATTCAATTTTATCACAAGGTAAATCTGCCAAAGTCAACCCATATGGCTCTTTCTGAGGTTAGATTGTTTATCCCTTCACCACCTGACTTCACTCAATGACCTTAAGTCAGCACAAACTCAGTGGACCAATGATAAATCAACAAGTATTGAGAAGACAATTTAGAGGGCTGAGCATAACTTATTTCGGATGGAAATCAGACAAGCCTCCTGACTACTTTGGGCTGTGCACAGAGAACGGTCTGCAGATCCTGCAGACTTTATAATATTAACTACCTTGAGATTTTAATAAATCATAGCAGCTGTTGCTAGTATGATTCAAGATCTAGGGAAACTTCACCTCACTCCAAGATTTCTGGGAAAATAGATTCATTTTAATAATGTTTGGATGAAGTCAAAATAGAAAGGATGAAAATATGTTTCAGCATAAGGGTGGAGGAAACGGGAGGTTGGAGAGTCTTCAGAGAGATGTCTGTGCTGAAAAACTAGGATCTCAACACATGCTGAAGTTTTGAGCTCTCCAAAAAGATCAGCCGAGCTTGGAATAAGAAATAGAATAGATAGAATTTTGGATCCTCCCTGAAGTTTAAACGTAAAACTATTCCCCCAGAGGTTGAGGAACTTGATCTGACTGCATTAAGTTCAGAATAACATATGCAAAGGAAAAGCACCTGTTCCTAAAGAGTTTATCCCCAGTGCCTCTTCAGTTCTGCTGTAATTTCTTCACCCACTTTGCTTGCACGTCCTTTTCCAACACACATGTTCTCTAAGACAGCTTTTCTGCAGACTAGGGCATGCTTGCTAAGACTGAGTTAAAGGATTGGCCGGAGCTTTTCCAGCCACTGGTTGGCTCTGAGGTCGCTTGTTGGCCTCTCAGAGTGTGGGTTAAGCTGAATTTAACAATATATACCATATATAATACGTGGAGAAAAGCGTGGAGAGAAGGCGGCTGCAGCACAACCTCATTGCAGCCTTTCAGTACCCAAAGGGGGTCTATAAACAGGAGGGGAACTCTTTGAAAGGGTAGACAACAGCAGGACAAGGAGAAATGGTTTTAAGTTGAGGGAGGGAAGATATAGGTTGGATGTCAGGGGCAAGTTCTTCACTATGAGAATGGTGAGGTGCTGCAACAGGCTGCCCAGAGATGTTGTGGATGCCTCGTCTCTAGAGGTGTTTCAGGCCACATTGGATGGGGCCTTGGGCAGCCTGGTCTAGTATTAAATGTGGAGGTTGGTGGCCCTGAATGTGGCAGGGGAGTTGGAGATTCACCGTCCTTGAGGTCCCTTCCAACCCTGGCCACTCTGTGAAAGCAGCTGACATTATTCTTAACTTCTGAATTTCAGATTTCTTAGAGGACATCACATGCTTTGTGGTTTGACCTTTTGTGGCAAGCATTCACCTTTCCTCTTGTAGGCTGTTTCTAGCAACAAATGACCTCTAGCATCTTTGACTCATTTTAAGTTTGGAAGTAATTATCTCCAATTGAAAGAGCATTTATATAAGATGGCTGTACTGGTATAAAAATCTATGTAACCAAAGGTTTTACATAGACCATTTCATTAATGGCCATCTAAAGAACAGCACTGGACATTCCAGTATCACACCAGGAAAACAAAGAGTTGTAATATCAGCTGATCAAACAAATGAAAGAAGTTTAAAATCAGCTATCCTCACCTTAAAAATTGTAGGCTTCTAAAAATGCTAATGGCACTGACATACAGAATTGCAGATATAAAATACAAATCTTAAAATCTTTTTTTATACATCCACATTCGCATGAAAATACAAAACAGTTATAAATAAAATTAAAGCATAAGAACACCAGACACGAGCATATATACATTTCAGTTATAAATGCTGTAAACACCATTATTAAAATATGATATACCAACCATCGCTGACGCTAGGCACCCAGGAAAGCATAAGATAAAAGAGATAAGGAAAAAACATATTTCAATTTGTATTTTACACTACTGATTCATACAACCTACACAAACAACTTATATATGGCAACTAAATTTAACACTGATCTCAAATGATAGAAGAATGTCATAGAAAAGTAACTTCCCATAGCTTTTGCTTTGTCCAAGTCAAAAGTGAATTTTTTTCCACATCCTGTCAGTTATGCACTTGACTTAACTGAATTAAACGTGAACAACTTTTTCATCAACACAAAAGTCTACTAATGCATTTTCAGTCAAGGTAAGCTAGGTTCTCTGTGATACACATTCACAGATCAAACAAAAAAGAATAAGACGTATGCACACAACACAGCAGACTACTTAACTAATACAATATTATTTGCAACATAACATAGCAATACATAAAGATTAGTTTGTTTTTTCTTGTGTCAACAGAGTAGAAATTGATGCTGAGTTCTCCATTTCATGACTCATCAAAAACCTTTGATAAAGATTTCTACCGATCCATTTCTTGATGCTTCATAACATGACAGCACATAGAAGTCATAGCCTAAGAATATAAAATTTGTACTCAACACTATTCATAGTAAGAATTGCTAGTGTTTGATATTTACCTTTACACAGCACAGTATTCATAGATACTGTAGTTCACCTAGAACTGCCTATACTTAATGGAAACACAGATCTCTGTCAATGTGAAGTTCCTATGATTGTCTTGGTTGTTTTGTTTTTGTTTTCTACCAAAGGCCTTGATTATGAATTCACAAAACACAAGTAATTCCAATGTAAGCGGAAAGAAAGCAGCTTTGGCTTTTAGCTGCTATCTAAAATTACACGGGCCAGAGTGCAGACGATCAAGAATATACATTTCTTATTTCACAGCGAGAGGAATTTTCTCCAGTGGTGCCATCCACATGGAAAACTCCTCCACATATAAATTTAGATGTCTCAACGAACAGGAATTTGAAAATTTTGCTTAGGAAAATTAAACAGTAGTTAATTGTATTGAAGCCATTTAAAAATGTCTCTGCTGTTCTCTAGGCAGAAGGGAGGAAATCAGTGAGCCTGAGAACTTGCTCTCGTACTTCGTGGGCTCTCAAGACACAAGAGGTCTGGAAGCCCTGGGAACACTTTCTGCTGAGGAGCCAGCATCCTAGAAATTCAAGTTCCCAGTGTTTTCAGCCTTCCGTTTGCTGGCAGGCTGCTGTGAAAAAAAACAGATAAGCAACCTGGCAAGGAAATGGCAGTTTGCAGTTTGAGACTTAGCCCACAGTTTGAAGGCTTTCTCCTAAAACTGCTTCAAATTGAAACCAACATCTAAACAGATAGCATAGAGTATTTCAGAATCAACAAACATTTCCTGATGAAAAAAGACCTCAGTTCTTGAATCAGTTCTCAGTAGTCTGTGGCCCAAAATGCAATAGGCAGGTGTGACTATAAAGGCAGCAGAAAATTTCTGAGGCATAACAAGGTCAGCATGTATGTAGGCCTCTAACAACAGCTCTTTTTTAAACTTGCTCAGTCCCCTCCCAGCAAAGAAAAGCAGTGTCTATTTTGCTTACCGTGCTGGTAGGCCTTAAATAATTTCAGGTGTCTGTCTGTGTTATTACCATGCAATAACATCTGTGGAGATCTTCAGGCTGATAAATTCTAATTCCCCATGAGTACAAAAATATTGGTTGTCTTCCTTTTACATATTTTTTCCCTCTCCTCTATCTATCTATGAGTGTACAGTCTGGAATTTGTTTTAAAATCACCGTAAAAATGTATTGCAATAATATTCACACATCCAGAGAAAACTGCATAATTGATAACTCAATGGTTACCTGCATCTCGTCTAGCTTGGACTGAATGTCTGGAGGGAAATCTCCTGCTCCGCAGCTAAAAGGGTCAAAAGGTTCTGCCCCAAAAAGGTCTCTCTCTGGAAAAAGAGAAAAATGAGTCACTGAGGGAAACGGAATGAGCTATGACCTGCTCTTTGAAAAACTCAGCTTACATCTTACAAGCTGAATAACAGCACCTTCAGATAGGAAAATGATTAACTGCAGTTTTTAAACATCCAAATTCAAAAGTCAGGTCTTGATTAGTTTTCCAAGACTGGATACTCAACAATTTTTTTCCAATAATGCAGCAACTTCTGTTTAAGCCTTCATGGACCTTTCATTAAATGGCTGTGCATTCTAGAGGAATTTTAGGGACCTGAGCAGAAGAAATTCCAGTCTGAGTAAGGGAGCTTCCACTGAAGTGCCTTCGGAAATCAGAGAGTTTGAATATTTCATAATTGAAGAGGGAACAGCTGGATGTCAACTGCCAAATTTCATTATGTCAGAAGCAAATTCTCACTAACAAATTAGCCTTCATACCTCTTCATATCTGCCACTTCTGACCATCAGGTTAAGGGCTTTTGTAAATTATCTTTACTCATGGAATTTCAGTTCTGCATTTGATAGAGTTTCTCAGTGCGCTGCTAGCAGTAAATAGAACTAATTACTAGAGTTGTAATTCTCAACCAAAGAACAGGTTGAAAAAAAAGAAACAAGGAAGAACAAGGAAGAATAAAAGAAAACACAGAAGACCATGACATGCAGCTTGCCCTAAAATTCCACTAAAATTGGATCCATAAATGCAATGACTGCACTTTTTTCCTGTCATGTCATACGGTTTCTCACTTCAAAAAGCAGGATCCTTTTCACTGCTGAGGTGTTTTTTCTTTTCTTTTTTTTTTTTGTTTTTGCATTTATGTGTTTCTTTTTGGAAACACCTCCAATCATA